>NW_019525122.1:1388006-1488215 GCF_002814215.2 Seriola lalandi dorsalis
GTGTGTGTGTGTGTGTGTGTGTGTGTATGTATGTATATCATATCATTATCTCAAGTTTGGGCAACTGAAACTGACAGTTGTTATCCGTCCACCACAACCTCCTCCCTGACACTAACATTCTATGAAAAATAATTACAGTAGGACAAGTAGGCTATACGAGTGTTTTACTATGCTTAAGTAACTGTCAGTGTTGGTGTAACTGTTTGCGTACCTTATACCTCTCTGTGAACTGCTAGTCATTTCAGCACTTATTTCTGCCCTGGTGACACCTAATCTGGCTGGATGGGTGCACATGCTCACACAAGCAATAATAACAGCTAAAAGGGTGCTTTGGTTTCGGCGACTGGTGTTAATTATGTGTTGTCTTGTACTACAGGAGAGCCAGACAGAGCTCAAGTGTTACTGGAGGATGATCTATTTATTGCTGATTTTTTTTTTTTTTTTTTTTTGCACAGTGTGTCTCGAGCTATTATTTTCATTACATTGAAAACTAATATTTTAACTTTATTTATGAATGTATGTACTGTATGTTCATTTATTTTTAATGGCTGTTACTGTGGTTGCTATTTTGTATGTTGTATATACTTGGAAAAGAAGTGCATTGAATAATAATTCTAATGGAAGGGAGGGAAAGAGAAAGCACGCAAACAAATGCAGTATATGGATATCGTTGAATTCTAATGTAATTGGCAGTGGGTTGCAGGGAACTACTGGCTAAACAATGCCCGCATTTATGCAGGACTCTTCTGTCAAAACCTCAAAAACGGCTTCAGGAAGCGCTTCTCTTACTTCAAGCCCTGAAACACACCTCCGTGTCCCATATGTTCCCTCATTTCCCTCACAGGCTCATTCTTATTCAGGGTCTGGCTGGTGAAGGGGTAGAGAGTGGCTTCAAGCATGCACTGGGCAGAAGGTAAGCACACATCTCTGACATACAGTGAACAGGTTGCCAGTCCATCACTGCGCTTGTACATGGACAGACACATATAGACAATTAGGAGTGAACCTGGGCTGCATGGGCATAAACGCATATCCTTAACACAGGGAGAAACAAATCACAAAGTCTGAACCCAGGTATCTCAGCCATGCTTGTTGTCATTGTTATGCTGAAGGTGCTGAACACTGACGCCTCATCAAGTGTTCAACAAGAGAAAAAGACAATCATTTAAAAATTCTCCATAGCGCTTATTACATGATAATATTTTTTACATTTGATATCAGGGCAGCGGTTTCGGGTCCCTGCACAAATTGCTCGTAATGTTAATGAGCCGCTGAGCTATTCTGCTTTCTGTGAATGTAAACCTAAATACTTACTTAGTAAATAACTTCTTGCTTTCATGTCCATGTGTCCCACATGGTAATCTTGAATTGTACAGTGCACGTGATAACGATGACTTTTGGTAAAATATACAGGCAACCAGTTTCCCCCTCAGTTTGTCATCACTGTATCTGAAACATTAAAACAGGTATACTTGGCTTGTTGGTAGTAAATAAAGACAAGGGCAATAAATACTCAATGCACTTTTATGATCCGCATCTAACAGATCTCAAAACCTAAATACACATGAGCCATAATAGAAGGATGAGGTTAATGATAATGGCATTAGATGACCTCGCCAAGATACAGTTTCCAAAATGAACTTCCAGGCTCACCTGCCAAGACATGGTAAACTGGACACTTTGTGCCAGGAACACTGTCCACAAAAGATTCAGTGTTAATTTAATATTTGCACTTTTGCTTTCACAACGTATTAACTCTGTTATTCATAATGAGGCCCAATACGAGTCGATAAAACCAAGGTATTCAAACATTCCTGTCTCACTTCACGGCCAGACTGGCAGCTGACTCTCATTGATTTTTTTTTTTCTTTTTACTTCCAGCCATATTTTAACTGCACTTAGCATTTTGTGTTTCAGACCAATTACTGCTCCTCCGCTGATCTTAATCTCACCATAGCCATCTTCAGTGCCAGCACGATACAGTGCATACGGCGTAACTGCTGCTTAAAAGCAAATGGTCTTGAGTTTCCTCCTGCAAGCATCTATTTGGAAAAATAAATAACAATAAAGAGCTGAATATGTATTACTACAATATTTTATGATTTTGACTGTACGATATTCCTTCCCTCTCACTAATTGGACCCTCGGCAAGGAAGTGACTGCAGAATCAGATTTAGAGGGAAGTTGCCAAAATCTTTGATATGATGGCTCAAAGTCAGCTAACCATACAGCTGAAGAGTGCTTTAATAAGGTCTCCTTGAAGACTATTACATGAAAAAAAAGAGTGTTGATTTCCTTCTCTGTGTTTGAAAAGACAAACTTACTGTTACCTCCCTACTGTCAGTACATGACTAATAGTAAGGCAAGATGGCAGATGTTTTAATTTAGTATGTGACAATGTGTTATTTGATTACATAACTTAGAAAAATACTAGATTAGGTGTCAAAAAAAGTTTGGGCATTCCTAACAAAAGCATGCAAACAATACATCAACATCAAAAGGTGTTTCATGATGTGTCATCAAAATGAGTATGTCAAACATAAAGTGGGCAGGCATCTTATATATATCATTTTTAGCAGTGTTGTCACCATGACCTCATCGAGTTTAATCACAATAAAACAATGATGGCTTTGAAGAGGAAGCAAGCTGTGGAATACAACATGTTTTTTTTTTTATGTATAAATAACGCGAGAAAAATAGACTTTTAAAGGAAAGAAATAAATAATGTTCTAAAAACGCAGTACTTTCATCCATCCTTGAGCAACAACATTGCATATAAATGGCCTAATATTCCTACCATTATACACCAGCTAGAATTCTTCAAATGGATAGAGAAGCTCAAAAACTAAGGTTCTTGCTGCCATTTTAATGGCAAATTTACTTGCAAGTTTACCAACAACCACAGAGAGAGAGAGAAAAAAAACAAAAAAAAAGCAAGGACATAAAAGTGAAGGCTGCTTTGTTTCACAGGCTGCTGCTCTCGTGGGTTTACCGAGACATACGGTTACTGCTTTTTTGTCTGCTGGAATATTCTGTGTGGGCCTCCATCATTAGAGCTGACATGTGATATAAAACAAGCAAAATGATTTGTACTAGTTCTGTCTAGTGCGTAGTGAATGTAAGATTAAAACTGTATTCAGATACAACTGATGGCAGGGACCCTGCGTTCATCATTGTTGTTTGCTCTGAGCAGTCTCTGTGAAGACATGCGACTGTTTATAGGACATTAGAATATACTGTATCATTGTATCAGACTGAGACTCTTGTGAAATCTTGTGTCTACAGCCTGAGTTGGGAACTCACCCCTCCAAAGGCTTTGCTTGCTCTGCTTATTTTAGGACTGGAAAAGAAAAACAAAGCTAGGGAAAGAATAATACCGACAGAACAATTAATCTTCTTTTCATTTCTTCAAATGCAGTACAGATGCTTTATCGCTTGCCTCAGAATACACCTTGTTGCCACACCTGACCTTAAGACTAACTTTTCACTTACAAATTAAATTGAAATCTATCAGACAGTAGCATCAGAAACCAAGGGAAATATGATCACTGGACCCAGTTATTCTTATAATGCTCAGGATAAAATGTCAATGGGCATTAGCTAATTTCATCAGTGATGCTTTTTATTAAATTCTTTTAAAAGCCATTCTGGTTTCCTTGCCAAAGATGTCATATTAATTTAAGGCTGGAGACCTTGAAAGAAGGATAACCCAATTTGTACATTAATATGGTCGGTCTATGGTACATTTTGTGGGAATTAAAAGCACACACAGCAAAATATTTCCTCTGATACAGAGATACTCAGGTGCAGTGCAATACTTGTAAAGTTACAGTTATCAAAAGGCATACCTATCTTATTTTAGACCACTTAGGTCTCTAGAATAGCAACTGAACAATATACTATTCATTGCTTCTCTTTGTTAGGTAATGAAACAATGTGCTCCCTATAGGAAACTGACTATTACAATATAGGTTATACCTGGCTGCAGAAAATGACATAAGTACATGTGTGTTCTTATTACTCTGTAGCTCTCATGACTTTTTAATTATTACCTGTTGTTTCGCACCATGTTGTTAGCTGTGGAATTGTCAGTTATCCAGATGTTAGGTTAAAACATGCCTCCCGTATGGGTTGACATGCCTCGCCAACACAGAAAAAGCCTCAGCATCAGTCAAATGCCCTGTAACCTTGAGAAAAAGCTTATGATGTACTGTGTATGCGCGCCCTTTTACATACAGTAGGTTTCTATTAAAAAGGGAAAATGAGATAAAATAAAAAAGGCTCTCTTGTTCCCACTCACTTCCTCAGTGCTCCTCTGTTTGCATGATTTCCATAGTAACAAGTGTGGTGCTTTGCTCATCCTGATTCCACTGTCTGAACTGATGCACTAGATTTCAAAGAGAATTATGATGTTAGGATTCAAAGCAGTGTGCTGTTGGATTGCACAGATTTATTGTTACATCCTCTTCCAGCAAACTTTATATTTTGGCAACTGGTAACTAGTAACTGGAACAACCTTAACCCTAAGCCAAGCCAATAGCCACATGTTCGCACATGCACAGAAAAAACAGAATTTCCGGTACAGATCGGAAAGCCACAAGCAACAGCGATAGACGCATTATGTAAACACCTCTTGTAGAAGGACTAAGTAGGCTATTAATGTCTTTCGACCATGAGATGCATTGGCTTTACCATAAGGACCAATCACAGCACATACAAGTTAATTCTATTCTACATTAACTTATGTGTTTGAGTAGCATAGTCAAATATGGCATAACCTAGCATTCTGGCTTATAAGTAGCTATATGGCTATTTACAAATATATGTAATTTCATTATTCTTTGATTAGACTCTGATCAGTAATGTAATATTTAGTTCTCAAAATGCAGTTAACAAAAGAGTGGACTAAAAAGGTATCATATTATCATCAGAATAAGTTTTACTATAAAAGTGGAGTGATGTTATGACTTCCCTGTAGACCTGCTGTCCCGCTGCGCTGTGAATCATGTCAGTGTACTGTAGGTCACACTGTGTGGATGAATAAGGGCTTAAAGGGCATGAACAGATCACTGACAAAACTTGTGATCTGTAACCCAACCTGAAGTCAAACAAGCTTGTGCTGGACAGTGCAGGATAATATTGCAGAAAGCTAGCAGGTAGTAGTGTGACATTGAAAAACTGCAGGGATTGTATCAAGCATTGTGGACACAAACACAGGAGCCAGTCTGCATCTGGGAATGAGTGAGGATGTGTTTTGTGATCCACCAAATTCAGACTACAGTCTAATTAATGCAAAGTGATATTGGCAGACAATTGCCATTTAAAACGCACAAAGCACCGACACCGGGAAGAGGATGCATCTTCACTTAAAATAGTTCATGACTTTATTGCCATGAGGCAGAAACAATTGCTTGACACCCAGATTGTGACTTTTAATTTAAAAGAACTGCCAGTAAACAGAGAAGGCTGTGTGATACACTAGTGAAATTATGGACCTTGCTGGAGCTGGAGGGTATGAAGACAGCGACAAAAAAGAACAGACAAAAGAGGAATGAAAAAAAATCCTTTACTCTTCATTTCCTTGGGTTGAGAAATTAAACAAGGAGGGCAATAAGGAAGCTGGTTTCAACAGAAAGTCTCCAAAGATTTCTTAAAATGCCTCCAAGCGATGCATGAGAGTGACTAGTAATATGAATGCTTCTCTATATTTTTAGCTGCTTTTCATTGTCTGAATTTATAAAAAGAAGCATAATATAATAAAATACAGAGCCCAGCAGATATCAGTGGTAAACTTTTAGATAAATTTGTGCATAGGTGATAATATGTACCCAGAAAATTACTTCATTTGCTCCTTTGAATTAATAGTTCGTGTGATTCACCTGACAGAAATTGTGTTATATAAATGTTATGTAAATATAGTTACTAGACTTCAAATGCAAAACTGTGTTTTGTTTAACTGCCAGAACCTGGATTAAATCTGTGCAAAATCCAAATTACTATAAACCCCAAGTGGCTACTTGAAATTGTCTATGCCGTGACCCAAACATGGCAGCAAAGGCAAAGTGCTGAAACACAAACCTGTAGCTGATATGAATTTTGAGAGAATGACAGAAAAATTAGAGGAAAAAACTGTGAATGAACAAAGGCAGTGATAGAAAGAAAAAGGACCCTCTATGTTCTTAGAGCATTGCGTTAGCTTGTGTTTCTGATAACTTCTAATCACAAATTACAGCTTTTTGGCATTAACACATGCTCAGATGTCTCCACACTTAGAAAACCTTTCAGTTATGTCGGCTTTTGCCTCTCTCACTTTGATATGATCTAACTCTCACCAAAATACAGATTGAAATGCCTTTAAGGCATACACCACACTGTGTGCTGGTAACACTTTGGGGGGTCCTCACTATCTACAAAAAATAGCTAGCAAAGCAGATGTTTTCACAAAAGGTTTGGAATTGATTATGGTCTACAGAACAGTTCTTTCTCTACTCTCTCTTTCACTGCATATTGAGTACTGGCCACCCGGTCTTCATACCTTTGACGGTAAAAACTGCAGTTGCAAATCTAAATGACAAAAACCTTTTTGCAGTCTTGTTCATGCATATAATTCATTCATTTTGTACTAATCTATCTAAATAATCTGGTTAGCAGATTCCTACATCTTGATAAAGGGAGTAGTCATGCTTCCTCTTTTGAAAAAGTTGTATTTTATATTTTTCCAGTATTTTTACTGTTGTAATATTTATCATTTACATTTGGATTTATATCGCTGGTCTATAAAAAACAACCCAACTCTTAACAATTAGTGTTTCCGACACAAGGTCTGAAGGTCGCCTTGGCCTGCCGCAAACAGTCAACTTGACCAGTCATAATATAACAGGCAGGAATGAGTTGGTGAACCTCTGCACAATGTTCAGGAGGGTTACTGCACCATTCTTCCAGAACTGCTTCAGCTCAGTTCTTAGGAAATCCCGGTGGAAGGTGGATTTTCTTTGTTTGAAGTCATTATGTATATTTACTCCAATGCTTTTGGTTATTATCCTTTACATCACCCAACCTCCAATGAGCTTCAGCAGGTGGACAGCCACCCTGATATTATCTTCTATGATGCCTTGATAAACTTCAACTTCAAACTTCAAATTCACCCCCCCCCCCCCCCAATGATGTCGAGCTGTCCAGGCCCTGAGACAGCAAAGCCCCAAATCATGATGCTCCCTCCACCCTGCTTCACCTTTGGGATGATGTTTTCATTCTGGTATGCAGTGCCCTATTTACACCACCCCAATTTGAGTCTATAAAACATTTTCTCATTAGTGTTGTGGAGTGTCGTTACGCATTCATGTGATGTTTGACATGTTATGTCTTCCTCCCTAATGTCCTACTATGGACATCATGCTCCATGCAATCATGTCCATATGGTCAACAAATGAACAGAGACGCCTTTATCTGTTGCTCTGAGGCTCTTTGTTACCTCACTGATGATTCTGCATTGTGCTTTTGGAGTCATCTCAGCTGGGCGTCCACTTCTTGAGAGTAGCCACAGAACTAAGTCATTTCCATTTGTAGACAGTTTTGTCAAACTCTGATGATTATATAAACTCTTTGAGATGGCTTTGTAAACCTTTCCAGTTTTATGCAAATAAACAATTCTTGATAGTAAGTCTTCTGAGATTTCTTTTGGTATGGTTTTATTTCAGTTGTTCCTTCTTGTGAATTGAAAACTCAAAATATTTGAATGTTTTTTTTCATTTAAAAAAAAAAATCAAAGTACTGTAGCTCTATCCCGCACCTTCAGTCTTTTATTGATTGGTCTCAAGGTTTGATAACTCCTGACTCCAATTAGCTTTTGTTCATGTCATAAGCCGAGGGGTTCACATACTTCTTTCCAGCCTACAGTGTGAACATTTTAAAGGTGTTTTCAGTATGGACCAGAACAATGCAACGACTTGAGAGTGTTAGTTAAAATAGATTGTGTTTATTCATTATTGTAAATTAGATGAAGATCTTACCATATTTGGATACAAATTCATAAACAACTGAAGATTCCAGAGGGTTCACTTACTTTTTCTTGCCACGGTATTTAAATGAAATTATGCACATCTTTACCAAATAAAAAAAATAAATAAATCTACCTTTACTGCTTAAATTATAATTTCATTAACTGTTTTGATCAAACAATTTCTGCGAGTTTCCATGCAGTTATAACATATTCTGCTCTGCGGCACTGAATTCAAGATGTTATGCTTAGGACGGTGATGGATTCTGCCTACACACACCTGGATATTGCCTAAAAGTCATCTCCAGTATGCTTAATGACCTCGTTTAGCTGAGGGGAGGTGAAGGTGCTCTTAGCCTGCCATATTTTCCTAATTGTTTTTTAATTACACCTCAGACTGTATCATCTGCAGTAATTTGAGACAGCAGGTCAGTTTCCTGATGGAGTGATAAAACATTAATGGAATGATTCGGTATAGTTCTTTAAAGGCTTCCGATATTTTCTGCCTAACTAAAAAAAAAAAAAAAAAGAAAAAAAGAGTTGGTTCACATTTCATCCTGGATTTCAAAAATGGACTCACCTGGTGATTACAGAATTCTAGGTGTAAAGCTATCACAATTTTGTTGAGACAATTAAAACATAAAATGGTCTGCTTTGATTCTGGTGCAATTATCACTGAGTCCACATATGCTGTACATCGCTGGTGTCAATCAAATAGATGGTTATTCAAGCTCGATTTCACAAAGGCTTCACCCTCCAACAGTCTTCTCTGTAAAGGCTGTCTGTCTGGACTGCAGGGTGTTTCTGTAAATTCATCAGCTCCAGCAGTGGAAACAGTCTGAAGCTGAAAATCTTATAGCATAGCGATGACGACACCGAGTACCCTGCCTCTCCACAAGCCGTGCTTGCTGGCAACATCCACCTGTCTCTCCAGTCGACTTAAGAAGATGATGACCTTGAAGTGGCAAGTAGCAAGGCACCCTTCCTCTCCTGTACCCATTGAAGATTTCAGAGAAATCCCCCCACTGTCCTTGCAAAAAGACTCTTCCAGTTAATATCTCAGCAACGGCAGAAGGCGTTCACCTCCCCATGCCGGCACAGAGATCTCTGCCCGAGCTTGGCCCCATGTTTCTGGGTGCATGAGACTTCAGACAGACTTTGGAAATGTTGGTGTTTCATGCTCCTTTCATAGGCAACCTTTGGCAGTTGGTCAAGCAAGCCCTGCAGGAGACCTTGCTGCAGAAGCCCGAGGTTCCAATTTTTGCGGCTTCAATAAATTGTCAGGCAAATCTGAGAAATCCCACCCTTGTGCTGGTTATTTGGATGAAGGCATGGTGGTGTATGTTGTCCAAACTACATCTAGCTGCTCAGGCAGTGTTAAGCTCTGCAGATGTGAGCTGTGACCTGCAGATGTGTGACAAAGAAAGGGTAAAATATCTGGATAAAATCTACCTCATCACAGTTATGGCCAGCAGCAACATTATCCTGCTCAATGTATCTAAGTTGATAGCAGATAAAATGAAATAAAACAGTCTCTAATAGATAAAAAAAGACAAAAAAAGAAGAAAAAAAAGGTTTCCTTTTTCTCCTTGTCAACATGATTGGTGGCCTTTGCTGGCCATCCTTAGAATCCACCACTCCGAGATGGTAGTATTTCTAGGTTCCCCAGATTCTGGTGTATACCCATGTTGCCTAGTGGGCAGCTCATCTTGTCTGTATTTTCCAGGTGCCACCAAAGATGAAGCCCTGACCGAGCCTTGTCCCATTTTAACAACAGTGGTGATTCTTGTTAGCGTTACCCCACCGTGTTGTACCTACAAGGGAGAGGTTTGTTTGAAAGTGAATAGAAGTGTCACACCGTGGTGAGGTTGTCTTGTCTTGGGTTTGTTTTGTCCTGTCATTTCCTGTTTGCCCTCCGGCTCGACCTCCGGAGAGACCCGTCTTTGCCGCCGTTCTCCTGCTTGCCCTCCAGAGGGGCGACGCCATCCTCCGGCTCGACCTCCGGAGAGACCCCGTCTTCACCACCGGCCTCCAGAACGGCTTCGTCCGTTTGCCCGACCTCCAGGTCGCCCCACTGAACTGCCAAGCCTGTCCATAAGGCCTCCGCCTCGACCCCCTGATTTGCCCTGTTTTCCACTGAGCATCAGAAGATGCTGGCCCCTGGATCCCTCCTCTCACCCGAGTTGTGTTTTGGTTGAGGGTCGTCTGGGATTCGACCCTTGAGGGGGGGGGGGGTTCTGTCATGTTTTGCCATGGCAGACACTTTTTGTTAGTTTTATTTTGGACTTTTTGCACTTCCTGTTTTATTTTGTAATTGGTTTCCATGTGTGTCAGTGTTTTTGCTTCCTGTCTTGGTCCTGTGTCTGTGGTGATTGTCTGCCCCGCCCTAATGTGTTTCACCTGTGTTCAATCACCTCTGCCTCCTGTGTCTATATAGTCTTTGTGCTTCCCTTTGTCTGTGTTGGTTTGTCTTTTTAGTTCAGGGTTTGTTCACGTCTGATTTTGGTTAAATAAACCTGCCTGCACCGTCTCCCATGTGTTGGCTGCATTTGGGTCCAACTTACCTCGCAAACCTTGACAAGAAGTTGGTGATTTTAATCCTGTTTCGCTAAGATCCTTGTACTTGAGGCCTGATTCTTGATGGTGTGCCGTTTAAAATGGGCATTTATACAACAGATACTGGTCTGCGTTGGTGGGTCCCTCCTGGCAAGAATGTGCAAAATCAGTGTTTTACTCCACAGGAGTCAGTGAGTGCGCTTGCTAGAGGGCTCTATCTATGCTCATGTTACTAAAGGTCTTAATCCTAAACTGTAATTTATTTACACTAAAATGAATGGTAAAGAAATCAGATTTTTTGAAAGCCCACAGAAAGCATGTATGCTTTTCTCCTCGCTTTCTCCTCCCCACTGTGCTTTCATTATGTGTCAATTTCGACTAACTCCACTGAAGTGGAAGCAGTCAATATCACCCTGTTCTGTACCACGTGAAGGGTGAACTTTAATCGTGGACTGCATTGGGTGCATCGGTCCTCTAAGGGATGGCTCATCTTCCAGATAAAATGTGTTGAAGCAGAAACAACAAGACCCCTGATTGCTTTTAAAATACTTGAGAAGCTATTCTCACTTCATGTTTAGACTCAAGAGCTTGAGACAATTTCTTAACAGTGATTTCAGTGTTATTTGGGATTCTGCCAGGTGATTGTTTGGTCAAACATCCCGCAACAACATTTAAGACAAAACCCATGAGTCTCCACAAAGAGCTTAACATGTAGTCCTAACAGTAGCTCCAGTTGGCTACCAAATGGTTCTTTTTTTTTTTTTTAATGTTGTCCCACAAACTGAGTGTTTTTTTAACAAGCTGACAGTTAACCAGCTGTTTAGAGTTCCATTAGTATATTATATTATTTCCATAATATGATATATGATTGATATAAGATTATATTTTATTTCAGTGCCTTCATATCATTAATTCACTTGGTATTCAGTATAGAGAAACAAAGTTGTCAGCAATTGCCTACCCCAGTAAGGCAGCATATTGTAGCACAGCTACAATTGCATACCCATTAGACTACTTTGTTGAATGTAATAAGCAAATGATGGTTGCTGCTGGTGGTAATACTGCCTTAAGGTTATAGCTGTCAGTGATCATCTCCAGCAATGAGCATTACAGGCTAAGCCCTCCCCACACCCATCCTCCAGGACCCATAAAGGCCACCCTGCGCTTTTGTTCAGGCAATCTAGATACGCATGGACATTAGTTTCGAAAGCCAAATGGTGCAATTCAACCCTGACCTGCCTTCAGCACAAAATGAATTGAGACTGAATTATTCTCCCCCAGTTACTTTCCTATGCAGCACCATCATAAAGAGCAGTCGCTCTAATTTCCTTTGACAAATCGTTAAAGAGCCCCGGCACTAATGTGTCAATTCATCTCCACTCAGGCTACTTTAGTAGAGCATCCATCCACACACACACACACACGCACACGCAAGCACACTTTATTTAAAGAAAACATGATAGTATTTTGTGTTCAATATAATAATAATCAATAAAACAATTTCTGTATATTTTGTAGAGTTTGCTTTTGAAAAACACAAGAACTTCTTTCAAGTCCTCAGTCATTTACAGTTTTTTCGATGTGTTGCTTCATTATGTGCAGTACTAGTCAATTGTATATGTGCTGCCTTAGTACCAATATGTAACTCAACACCTTCAACTGTCAATAACATATTGATTTAAAAAAGAAAGGACTAAGTCCCTGCCTTTAGAAATGTAGATGTTGCTCTGGGATTGATGCTGTGTGACACATAAAAAAGATTTGTTCAATAAACATATGTAGTGAAAATTATTAACAATTAAGTGTGAACGGTTCTCGGCCCTTGATGTTTTCCTCTGTTGTAGAGCTGGCTTACATTATAAAGAGCAGCACCTGTGAATTTGTATTGATCAAATGGAGAGACAGAGACGAGCTGCAGCCAGTTGAAAGCTGACAAAGAAACCTTAATTTCCTCAGGCTGTACAGATATACACTAAAATGACATTTTAGCAATAAAAGGACTGACACGGTCCTTTTGATGCAGCCCCTTGTTAATTGTGTGCTTGACAAAACAACCTTTTACGGAAAAAAAAAAACCTCCCATTGATGACCTAAATGAATTTTCAAATGAAAACCTGTTTGTGCCTGTCTCCTAAATCTATGTCCTCAAATTCATTTCAGGGTAGTAATCATCAAAATCCTACCCCCGACACCGTCAAGCTTCAGATTTATTTATTTGCTGAGCAAGCCAGGCAAAACTCACAAAATCAATATTTCAGTTAATTACTAATTGCCTACTTCTAGCTTGTACAATTAAAACGAATTCCCTCACTTGGTCTCAGCATCAGTTTCTTTGTAGGTCTTATGATTTTTTTTTAAATCACGTTTTGTATTAGAAATCAACAGAAGGCAGAGCTAATTATATCAGAGAAGCTGTTGTATGTGATCGGGACTAAAGCCTGTAAACCCAATCTTCCCATGATACTGTCCCTAAAATTCAGCAAACGACATGCAAGGACGTAATGCTCCTCACTGATCCCTGCAGAGTTCTGCTTTGAATCAGTGGTAATGTAAATGACACGTGACAGCTATGCATGCAGGGTGTGTTCGGTCTACAGGTTGCACCCTTTGCTTGTTTTCTGGATGCACAATAAAATGTGAACAAGCTCTGAACACACTAAACTGATCAGAAAACTGCACTTCTCCCATGTTTCAAACTCATACCTCATGTGTGTTTAAGACAAAGCACCATTGTGTTCACACATGCTTAGTGCACTTTAGTATCCCCTGTTTCCCTGGTGATGAAGACGCATTGAGCATTAAATCATTTCTTCAACTGTCTTTGTTAGAGTTTGTCACGATCCCCATTTGGTTAAGTCAAAAAGCTGCTGATTATTAAACACCAGTGAAAAGTGTATAATTAAAACACATGCTTTGCAATTTTTCAAATGCACATAAAATCAGAATACAGAATAGTGACATCTCTCTCAGAGGAAATGTCAACATTATGTTGGTGTGAAGTTCCTCGGTTCAGTAAAGCAGGCACACTCAGCATGCCTCACCTGTAGTAAACATGCAGTGGATTTGTGGCGTGCCCCTAATCTTTTTTTAATTGTGGGGGTGGGAAGAGTGATCTTCCTTTTGTGGCTGTTCTAAGTCTAATGCTGCTAAGACTATTAGGATTGAACCATGGCAAATGCTTTGGGGAAGTCTTTTGTTAAGTAGATGTTGGTGCATAAGCGATAACAAGATTGAGTTGCTTTCATGTTCAACAACAAAGTTTTGGATAATCCATGGGCAGAGTAGGAGTAAATGTGGTGTGGTGTGAAACAGGAAGGGCTCCGAGTGCATCCCACTGGTTGGTTGAACTGATTCCGAAATGAAAATCGTACCCCAGTCTTTAGTTAAACTGACAGAATAAATTATAAGTAGACACAAATGACTCAGTTACCTCTAATCTGTTCATGAAAGTCCTCTTCACTTTCAGGAAATTAAACTAGTACAGCCATCCTTAAAGAGGTCTGTCCTGAGATGACAAAACATACAGATACAGTATAGTAACTATATGATATCACTGGAAGCATGATATCCAATATTGTTATTATTATTCAGCTATGTTACAAACAAGGATTAATGAAAAAAAAGTATGAAATCATGATTTATTTCTCTGGTCATGTCTGAAAATCATCTACAGTCAACCTCGAACATATCAAGGAGGGGTGACATTAATATACAGAAAAGGCAATTATTGCCCTGGTAGAGGTTTTGTTACGAATGTGACCAGAGATACAAAGAAAACTAATATGCTCCATTACAGTTGTGTTTTTGTCAATGTTGAATTTCTTCATTTGGCTACATCTACTGTCAGTGTGTGGCAAATTGTCACTGCCACATTCCTCTGACAACTGCAGCAGCTATAGGACCACTTCACACGGCACCTTTTCCCAGATGACCTATGCTTTTCGGCACTGAGTATTTGAGACAGCATATTTCAACAAAAGATTGCTGGCACACAGGGCAACAAGGGTTTCAGGAATGCTCCAATGCAGTCTGCAAGTATTTGGACGGTAGCGAATGATACAGTGTGTAGCCTCTGCTGACAATGTCTGCAATGCAGTCTCTACAGTGTTGATGGCTAATATGATATGATGAGAACGTATAGGTGTTTTAGCCAAAACAGTAACAACATGATAGTTAGACCCAGGCTGTTAAACATAAAATGATCTTAAGGCTAAGGTTCAGCAGACCTAGAAAATAGGTCAATCATTAGCATGTGCTAATGTGTATGCTATACTTAAAGCTAAAATATGCAACCTTGTGACTCAAGGCAGCAAAAGCAACATTATTAGTGCCACCCTTCTCACCTCAGTGAGTTAGCAGTTGTCACTCATCACCTTGCAGGTGCTTGTGATAAGTGGCTCTTGGAAAGTCACAGCAGGCTCTGAAGAATCCAGTGGTAGAGACATTAAGCATAAAATAAATGCTTGGATTCACATGTGGCTTTGACTACAGCTTGTCTGCAACACATTTAGCATGCTGTTGTCATTTACCGCCACCGTTGCTCTTCCTTTGCTTTCTGTGTCACCTCACTCTACACGTTTTTTTAGAAAAGTTCATGAACATAGCGAGAGCTGAGTGGACCTGTCTGCACACACTGGCAGAAGAAGATTTGTTTAAAGGCAATTAACAAGGCCCATGCTCAGGTTCACAGTCAGCCGAGTCGGCAGGAAACTGGGAAAACAAATCAGAAAATTAGCAGGAAGATGGGGCAGCAGCAACAGGTATTCCGAACAGGGAAGAAAGTAACTGGCAGGCAACAGGAAAACAGGAATAGCTTGAACACTTTAACAGCATGCTGACAGGTAATCTGGCAAAGGACACAACACTGCCTTTACATATACACACAGACACTAATTGGAGATTAGGATCCGCTATGAAGGCAGGTGGCCGATCAACGCTGACAAGGATGAGCAACATGTGTGAGGGACTTTGGGTGAAAACACGAAAGGCTGCCTGGACAGGTGAGGAATGGACAAGCCAGAAAAACAAAAAAACAACGGTGATAGGAAAGCACAGCATGGAAAAGAGGGGTGAGGGCAGAGAACGGAGGAGAGGATAACTTTTTATCTTTGGTATCAAATAGTTCCTAATGAAGTGATGCTCTACGCATTTATCTGTGTAGCTGGGGCTTTATTTCTGGAGAGTGCACATTGCTTTTGAATTTCTCAAGTGTAATTTCTCCATACTTTGAACAACATCAACACATTTTTGTAGTGATATCAGACCAGCTGCCTTCACCTCCTTCTAAATGATTATAAGTTGAAAAACTATGAGGGCAGGGACGTGAAAGAGAACCAAGAACGCTCTTAACCCTTGCCGCAGTTTGATTACAGATCAAACAGAGGAATTGAAGATGCCACCTTTTACTCTTCTTCATACCTTGTATAAACATCTGAAAATAGCACTCAAGCATAACTTCATAGACTTTTGATCTGCATTTCAATCTATCCAGCCGCACAGCATTGGAGCAAGATTCCACAGTGGATCTTCATAATGTAGGTGTTGATTTGCTGATGAAACCTTTACCAGCTTTTGTGCTTTCACTTTTTCTTTATACAAAACCTCACCTAAAGGATGATCTTCAAGGAAGTCACATGAGTTCACAACCATGAAGGCCATAGTAATGACCAGGTGAATAACCACAAAACCTAAGTAGCAACAGCTACTGACTCCATCTCTAACCAATATGGAAAAAGGAACAGCATAACCCACTGGCAGTAATTATGTTCATCCTCACATAAACAGACCCTCTGGCCACCCTAGGGTGAGTGCTTACCATAAGGTGGGACTGGCTCCTGTCTTGTTTCAGAGGTTTAGTCAAAATACACGTCGGTGGGTCTCATCACCACCCTGCAGCGAAAAGTCTATAATGTCCTGCTGTTTGCGAGTGTGCAACCACGCCTGGAAGTTTTGTTGGTATCAGTCTCTCTCGATTTTTGTGACACTGTTATCATTATATCACTCCAAACAATGCGATTTAAGAAATGTAGTACATTATATCTGAATGTGAATGACACGTTTTATCTTTATTTTTTCTTTTTATAGTTCAGCAAGAAATAGAATGTGGATCAAGTAAAAACAGTTTTTGTTTAGTTTTGATTTCACGCTTCCATGATCTGTGTTCTCCAAGTTTCTCTTTCTGCTTTTCAGATTATTATACTCAATCCTTAAGCAAACCCACACACACACATTACATCCGTGTGTCCTTAACTTAGCTGTGTCCTTTCCGCGTGGCTATACTGTTCTAGTTTGACGAGACATCCAGGGTGAAGAGAAGCGCATGAAGATGTTACAAATATTCCGAAGGTCAGACCTGAGCAGAAAAAAATGTATTGGTAAAGTTACCCCCCTCAGGACGACCTTCAGTTGAGGTGTCAAAATTACACAGAGTAGAAGTATGAGCAGATGATCCCTTTTGATGCCTCTTGATCTTTTGCTCTGTATGATCAAATCAGGTAAACTTTGCTGTACTTTCTTCAGCAGTGCTTTAAAAAAAAAAAAAAAAGTTAGATCGAGAACCCAAGTACAAGAAGAGAGCAGATCCAGTTGACAAGCCCTGGAAAGTTGTCAAAACACTAAGTTAAGTAAAGTAATGTTGCATTCAGTCCATGCACACTGAACCAAGGGAAATCTGATTCGGTCCACTGCTGAGATTGATCCAGAGCCTGAGTTTGCTCTCCTCCAGACAACACTGAAATTCTTCTCCAGCTTATAGACTGGGACCGAGGCTAGAATCACCTCCCCCAAGCCCTGGAATCTCTGTACTCCCAAAGCAACGCCTCTGTCCTAATTGGCTTTTGTGATTGGCTTGTTAGATAGCCGGGGTCCTATCCTGAAATTCCCACTCAAGTGCAGGGGGCCCACTCATTTTCACCGTGAGCTACTGAGCCCTAACAAGATGTCCGGTCCCGCAGGCAGGCCGCTGTGATCCTCCTGAGGGCAATCAGTAGACTCTCTCACCTCCTGTGTCTTACAGAGAGTGTCCCTCAGGTGATGACCGGGGCCAGGGATCAAGGAGGTTGTCGCTATAACACTCTGACTCTTAAACACAAGTTTATTCTTCAACTCCAGTCCATCCAACTAATTAAACTTGATGCTCAGGAAGAAGCCTGACTTCAGCAGTTATATGAACCTTAGTGATAATCATGGCCAGTGCTTGAGCCGCCACACAGACTCCGGAGAACCAAGTTGTGTTGTACTGTTCTGGTCACTCGTTTGGCCTTTTGGAAATGTCTATAGCTGTGCATGCAACAATGCATCCATAGAGACACGGTTAAGAATGTTATTAACAATATTGACAGAGTGGCATCTTATCTTTTTTTCTGTAATATCCTGTTTAGAATATCTTCTCCTTATTGATTGTGTAATTGACTTTTAAAATGCAATATTAGGAGGTATCTCACAGTAACAACCAGAGTGACTTTTAATGACACAAAATTGATTCACCGAGATGCCATACAGATCTTTACAGATAATGTTTTAACTGAAGAACTTTATTAAGGTAATAAATTCACCCGACACATTATTGGTCTTCTGGTGCGAGGCAGAGGATTCTGAGATAATTTGTATGGTGAGAGTATGACAGACGTCTTCTCTAGAGGGGTGATGGAAACTTGGAAGCTTTCTGCTCTGTAGGCTGTCCTTTGTACAGCATAGTTACCATGAGGAATTGTTTACAGAAGACTTGTTTCTAATTAACTTCATCTCAATAATAAAAATTTCCTTCAGTGCACAATAGTAATTTCCCTGCATTCCAGACAGCGGCGTGCGTGAACAGCGGCTGCATATTTCTAAATGGTGTTTTTCTCAAAGTTTTTTTTTGGAATGAATTAATCCAGCTACATAAGGATTGTCAGTGGCGCAAGACTAGACATGGACTTTGTGTTTATGCATCAAATGTTTTGGAAAATTGTGGCCTGTTCATAACTATGCCAATTCACTTTGTTTTTGTATTGGAAAACACTTTTGTCCTCTGAGGTAATTGCCTCAAATAGCAGGTTGTTCCGGAGGAGAGACAGATGACTACACACGAGTGATATGTGGCAAGGCTGAGGTCAATTAAGATCAGGAGTCTGGGGCTGCTGCCAAATTTCAATTTGAATTCAGGGATTTGGATTTGAATCAGTACACAAAAGAAACAGAATGGAGGGAAATCGTTTTATTGAATCTGGCTGAAATGTCGTTGATTGAGAATTCAAAGCACTGAATAGTGAAATATTTCATATGGACGTCCCCGTTCTTATAAAATCTGTTCTTTAAAGACACAGACCAAACATGCAAGATAGGTAGATAGATAGATAGATAGAACTGTCTCATCTTTTCCCACTCCAGCTGCGTGTTTTAGGAGGAACTGTTGCTCATTAGCACTTCTTCCACATTGTGCAGTCTCTGGCATCACTCCCTGCTCTGTCATTGGCACACTCTCCCATCTTGTGTTTTAAATTGTAGGACGCAAAGAATGGAGCTGTGTGGGGCTTGTTTGTTAATGACACAACACCCTCATGAGTTTGTGCTGGCAGCATGCCTAGCCACCAGAACTGTGGCGCACTACACTGGAAAACTGGAAGTGAACCCACTCTCGTTTTTAACCGTGCATATTTATTTAGTCATTTACCCAGCAGTCATTAGAGCTATGTGTGCAGCATTTTTTTTTCCTGTGATCTACTCAGACTAATTATATCAAACTTGCTCTTTGGGTTTTAATTTGTTTACAATAGATGATGAAGCCTTCCCTCGGATGGCCTCGCAGATGATTGAAGTGTTGAACTGAAATACAGCTGCAGTGGGTTTAAAACCTCGACCAGGGTGTCCCACACCACCAACCCAGTTATTGTCCTTTAACTGGAATTTTGCTGCAGCTTTACAAACACTGGCGCGCACCTTGTAAAGCAGTTATGTGTTGTATGATGGCCAAAATGAATCACACTAACAGACAACAAACACAGTCCCGCTATCCTGCTATCCCACACACCTTACACGCACACAAGCACGTAAATGGATGGTGATGATGGACGTCTGAACATTTACATCATAACCAGGAACCATCAGGAAAAGGATGCCATTATGGAGAGCTTTCTCTCAAACCATTTAGCCTGCAGATTTCACTTTTGCTGTTGACTCTCTCTTTGCCTTTAAAAAAAATGTCCCCATTTCTACCTCAAATTGACTTAAAATGGAAGGAAGACATTTTCACATACTGTCTCGTCCTCGGTTTTCACAGCACTCAGACATAAAAGATGCACAGATTTCAGCTGGCTCTTGCTGAGGACTGCCATCAAGTCTATTATAAACTTAATTCAATATTTCACTTGTGAGGGGCATCAGATGGACACCATACAACCGTGTGGAGTGAAGTCGATAGGCTTGCTCCCTGGTACTGCTTAAATAATCCATGAAAGCTCTTAAGGTGGCTACAGACAAATGTAACAGACTTATAAACTTTTAATAATAAGCACAATGATAGTGTATTACTCTGGCTGGATGCTGGAATTATACATTAATGATTAGGTCTTGTTCAGAAACCATTTTCCAGCTAGCTGGGTGTGAGGCTTTCAGCGAGGCAGGTTCTGCCTACAGAACATCGGAGCTGAGAATGGATGAGTCTTGTCATGAATCTGCTAAACAAATTTATTATACATTGCCCGAGACAACAGAAAGAAAACCTTGATTCATCTATTTATTAGGACTGTCAGCATACAGTACAGACTAAGCAAGTGTTTTCACTCTCATAAAGATGGATCAAGCCAAAGACAAAATGCATCAAATTATCAAGATACTGCCAAGGGTATTCATGTTTGTACAAGGTTTAGCAGTGGGGGTGGAAAACAGTTGTAGGTTGTCAGAAACCTTTGAGGATGAATAAATATGATGAAGGGCCTTAATTATGTGATTGCTGGCTTGGAAACCATATCACTGAAAATAGACAAGAGCTCGGCAGGGAGGGAGAGAACTCCCACACCCTGCACAGAGGGAGAATGACAGGTACTTTCTACTAGGTGTTTGAATGGTGCGTTTCCTGCTTTCTGTATCTTTGTGCACTTGAATGATATTTTGATCCGTTGCAGAGCTGCAAACACACGTCTATACACGCTGCAATGGGTAAAGCTAAAGCACAGAAGTGCACTTGATTTATCTCAACGTGTAAAGAAGGTTCCAGCCGGACGACAGCGCAGATCTCAGAGATGAGCTCGTTGCTGCTGCTGCTGCTGCTCTAACACATTTACAGAACACATGAACAGAGAGCTCTTAACCCAGCAACTCTTATATACTAGTTTTGGTCATAACTCAGAATAACTCAGAACAACCTTATTCCTCCCACTTTATTTTTGGTTTCTCTGTATAAAACCACATCTGCGCAGTATTATGGGTGAAGTTTAATGTCAACAAAACAAACAACTGCAGAAGCAATTCTCACTTTTACTGTTGGTTACTATATTAAATTATACATTTAATATAAGGACTAAGCTCCAGCTAAAAGACTCTAGCTTTCAGCTGAACCTTTTCACACTTTTCTGCTGAACTGTTGTATCCATGTAGGGGATACCTCAGGTAAGAAATGACTACTCTATTAATTGGTATAGTCATAGCAACAGTGCACTCCATCACCGGATATCAAAGGCACACGTGTGTAATTAAACTTGAATAAGACTCTAAAGCGAGGCCAGTAGCCGTCTCTAGCCATTGTAAATGCATCGCCTGCTGGTGTGTGGCCTACGTTATAATTTAGTAATGTCAAATAGACAGCAATCATTCAATTGACAAGAATAGAACATATTCAGCAAACTACGCACCGGTGACATGCCTGAGTGGTGGGTAAAAATTTCTACATGGCTCTGATAAACATCACAAGGCACAAACTGAATTGGCATGTTTATCTTCATGCAGGTGAGACTCGAAGATTACGTTATTATCGCTTCGGATCAATAATTTTCTGGACTATAATCACTCAGCAGATAGCATTTTCTTACCTGTGATGCTAGCATAGTTTAGTGCCTGATGAGATAATGGCTGAAAAACACTTGTGGAGCCATTTTCCTGTAGAAACAAATTTGCCGTTTCAAAAGTATGTTCACGCAGAGTTGACTTAACACGTAGCTCCCTATTGATTCTTTTTCCCTACAGCTCTTTCACACTCTAATCACACTAACAAAACAACGGGACAGGTGCTCCTTGAAGATACTGGCAGCACCATTAAGTATTTAACAACAATGGTGCACCGCAGAGGATGTATTCCTATTCTAGGGTAACCTACTTATCACCACAGTATGAATGCAAATGTTGATGTTTATTACAGTGTTCTTGCATGTTTAAAACATTAGTTGAAATTCACACGTCTGTTCCCAGCACATATGCCTCTGTTAGGGAGGGGTCTGATGAACAAAAAAAAGAAAAAAGAAAAAGGCTCAATTTTTAACAATTGGTTGTGTGTGTGCAAACCGCTAGCTGAGATATTTCATGTGGTAATTGTATGTTTTATGGTTTCCTCCTTCTGTGTCTGCATCACCCGGGATATTTACCCTATGCAATACAAACACAGCACAATAGTACAATCGGTGCATGTTTATTTCATGAATAAGCGGCGTCAGATCTGCAGATCATTCCATCTCCAGGCACCACAAAAGACGAGTGATGTCTTTAAAGCGAGATCCAGTTGTCGCATTGTTCAAATGTGTAACCTTGCTCTCTGTGGTCACACAGCGGCATGAGCCTTCCTCACACGGAACAAGCTCTATTACCAGTTTTTGTTGGACCACAATACCCCAGGGTAGGAGTTCGGTCTGGCCCAGTTGACCGTCAGTGATGCAGTTTGGCTTTTTTTTTGTCTCTTCCGAGCCTGAGGAGGAAGTATAATTGAGAAATCAGCAGGGCCCTCTCCTCCTCCTCAAAGTCATTTGCTTACATACTGTGTTCCCACACCAATCATCAGCTTAGCGGCTTAGCTGTATTTGTACTTGAAGATTGTATGGCTGTTGCCGTCAGCCGTCTTATCCTGCCAGCGACTGTGAAGGAGAGTAGAAACTTTCGCTTTGGCATGCACATAACATTGATCCATTTGTTGTATGAGTTTCTCAGCAAAAATTCAGTGATTAAAATCACTTGCATCAGAGAGAAACGTCTGTGGATGAACGACCTCAAAAATACAGACACAAAGACACAATAATCTTGTAGAAGTTGACACACTGAATGACAATGCCGTCTCTGGAATAATTGTTTTCACCAGAGCAGATTTTGTTAATGATTCTGAAAGAGTGATCACATGAAAAGCAGAAAATTGACGCTTTTTGTAAAACCATCCAACAGTCATGTCATCCCTGATCACAGAAAGATGGATTTATGTGATACAAAGCTCGGCTAATCATCTGTCAGAGAGCAGTCCTCTTCACATGCCCTTAGTCCTAACACACAATTGAAATACATCATGTGAGGATAAATAGATTGAAAACAGTATAAAGGGCGACTGGAATAGATATTTAAAGCACAGGAAGAGTCATTGTTTGCTGCTTTCAGAAGGCTTTATCATCAGTTGTCTTCATTAAAAAAAAAAGAAAAAGAAAAAAAAAAACACACAATCCACAACAGTTTGGAATCAAAGGTGTGCTACCATATCACAGAGATGCCATTTTCTTCCCCCCTTTACCTCCTATCTCCTTATCTTAAAGGACCCCTCCCTGCTGTATTGTCAGACTGTGAGAGGCTACCATCAAATTCAAGTTACACTGAGGAAAATGCTGAGGTGAGGGTTTTCCATAGATTACTGTGTCATCATTTTTGGGGGTTACGGTGAGGAGTCAAGCCCTTGGAGATGTGATCATTCTCCTCTTTTTAAGGCGAGCAAATTGTCTTCTGAAGTGGCAAGGCCTTGCCTGGCTGCATCTGAGTGTGAATAAATTCTGAAATCGTTGTACATTACTCCTTAAGTAATCTCCGCGCGCAGAGATGATACACCTCCTAGCTTCTGAAAAATCATGTCTACAAAAAATACATAATATACCACTAAAATGCTACATACTGAGTTTTTTTCATTTTTTTTATTTCTCTTATTTTTGAGTCTGGCAGCACATCATCTCAGGTCTGTGGTCCAATGTGTATGAAATGCTGAATTAACATTACTTACCACTTGACAATATGAATGATATCCTTTTAATAACCTTCTGACTTATTCCCAACTGAAACATGACTCCCCTGTCAAGATTTTATATGCTGACATTACAGGAACCTATGTGAATTAATAAAAGAGACAGATGATAACATCAGAGCAGCTCACTCTAAAAGAGATGACTAATTAAAATCAGCAAAGGGAATCATGTCAGCAGTTGATGAATAAGTATCAAAGTACTCGCGTGTCTAATTGTTACTATGAATCTCACCTATTATGCAAACAGGTTCAGCACTTGCAGAATTTGCTAATGTGAAGCAGAGCCCGAGAAGCCGAACCTGACCTCCTTCCTGAGAAGTTTACAGATTTTACCTTGTGTGACAACATCGCTGGAAGTGTTTATTGTCTCCAGACTGTAAACATCATTTTAAGCATCGGTCTTAGCAGCTAATGCTGTTTTTTTTTAACTTTTCAGGATGAAGACGGTCTTGAAAATCACCTTCATTAAACTAACTTTTAAAAGAGACATTTCACCTCTCTAATGCTCTGCCATCATCATCATATTAGCCTGTGTTATGCAAATTAGATGGTTGATCCAGCTCATTATTGCACTCAATACAAAATATTTCTATCAACACTCTTGTCCTCACATAACACACGGTCAGTGTAAGGTAGAAGTGTGAAAGTTCCAAGGATGTTATTCCCTTTGTGAGATGGAGTTTTGTGTTCATGGAGGCCACCGTGAGAACACAGTGGACCATGGTGATGACTCTTAAATTGAATTCATGTGTATGTCGTTAAATTTTCATTTATCAGATTCTCATCAGCTATGAAAATGAAATTGAATGAGTTATTGAGATATGCACAATGTCTTATCCTTGGATCCTTCCTATTCAATTAAGTAAACTCTTAAGCTGTCTCTCCCACTGGTGGATCATTAATACTTCAATGTGTCGCAGAGCATAGATCAGGGCCCATATTCACAAAGCATTTTCTCTTACCACTAAGAGTTAACCACTAAGTTTTAAACTAAAAGTTTTCTCCTAAGTCCTATTCACAAAGCTGCTGAGACCAACTTATAGTAAGGAAAAACTCCTAAGTTAAGAGTGTGACTCTGTTGCTATGGCCAACGTCAATTTTCATGGACGAGCTCCCTTGCAGGAACCACAGCGATTGGTTGATGAAAGATCGTCTGTGCCGGTGAAAACACATGCACAACATTCTGCAGTTATAATTAAAAAAATAAAACACTGAGAAATAAACAGATGTAAATTAAATAATAACAGATTAACTGCTGTTTACAAAAGTAGTGCATTCTCCAAAATGCATCTGTATCATAAGGTTTGTGGCAACCCGGGAGAATTTAATTTTAATATAAAAACTTCGATCAATTCTCTCAATGGAAGAAAAAAAACAAAAAAAAACTAACCTGTCTTAGACTACCTAACCAAATCTAACTGGCAGCCTATTAGCCACAGTCTGTTGTACCTGTACCTGTTATGATATAGCTGAGGTCCCAGCTGTGGGTTAAGGTGTGTGAAGATTTCCCCTGGTCCCCCACCAGGTGAAATCCAGCTGGAATATGAATCCTATGATCCAGCTGCCTCAGGTCACTCTCCATTCAGATACATATGAATCGTGTGTAGATCCTGGACACTGTACAACAATGTCTACAACTGTATAGGTAGTATCGAATAGAACCTGTGTGTTGATGGTGTGATTTTGTTTTCCTTTTTACAAATAACTTCTCCTCCTGTGCTGGTGCAATAATTTGGAGTGTTCCATGTAGGGCCCCGATCACACCGGGTAGACTGGCAATTACCATCAAGCTGCTTTATTTCTCTGTAGTTGTTGAACATCCAAAAGAAATCGTATCAATTGTCCTATGATGTCGGGTTAGTGCGCATTTATTGTTTGGTGAATAGACATTTTTCTTTTTCTTTTTTTTTTTCAGTTTTGGCTTCTCCTCAATCAGCAAGTTAGCAGCTACTTTTATCCTTCAGATGCTTTGTGATGCTTTGTGCCCAGATGCACAGAAGTCGATTTTAAATTTGAATTCAAGCCATAAAGTTTCCTTATGCTGAATGACAGAGACAATAAAATCCTCCATCACATTATATACGACAATTTGATACAATTATTCATTGATAATACATATGTCTATAAGCATGAAATTGCTTCAAAGGAAATAATACTGCCATCCAAGAAAACATTTTCTTTAAATCTAACTTTAAATCGAGTTTTGGAAAAATATGAAGGAAAAATTCAAGGTTATTATGTTAAAACTGTTTTTTTTTCCAAGCCTTAACTAACACTGAAGTGTTCATGATCATGATAATAATCTGGAACATATATAGTTTTGAAAGCAGTTGTTTTTACTGGTAAAATAATAGTGCTTCCTTTGTAAAGCTGTAAATCTCTTGTATAGATTCTTGTAGAAGAGAGGGACAATCATAGCATGCAGGTAAATGGCTATAGACAGAGAACTGCTGATGGAGCATTGACTGTAATCCTCAGGCGTTAACACACTAATCTTCACATCTGAAAGGTTTGAAACATGGCGGCGGTGTTTCCTGGAGTTGAAACACAGTAGCTTAAGGCACCAAACAACCAAGGTAGTCGTACATTAAAAAACAAGGTAACAGTAAAGGTGCTTTGCTTTACAGATTCATGGGGTGGATGAAATAAGAAGCCTGAGCAGCCTAAAGGTTTGCTGGTTGTAAAGCTTTAGCTTGATTTTATCGACCTATCAGATTACGCTCTCTTGTGCTCTTCATTTTATTATAAAATCTATAAAGAATCTATCATTCAAACATATGCTCAGTATTGACATTATAATGCATTTTAACTACACTCAAGAAATGTGACATTTAGGTGAACATTTTCATCGCACATCCGTCTGAAAACCTTTTTCCTGTTGGTTTAGATTGATGTGTAGTTCCGTGGCATGTAAGACATTACCCCCCTTTTTAGCTGGGTTTCTACCTGAGTACTCCCATTTCCCAGAAAATGCTCAATCCAGCTATGTCTTTTTAGTTGTGTTTAGGGGTCATCGTGTGGGGTTATGACTGTCAAGGTTAGCAAAATGGTTGTGATCAAAGTGTACAGAAGTCACCGTGGCACTAATGGCAAAAAGCTCTTAGAAAATACCATAAGGTGAGCAGCTGGTGCCCATTCAGACACACAACATGAAGAAAGTTGTTCCTTTTCTATCCTTTTGTGTGATTATTGTCTTCAGAGCCTCAGGTGGATTTATGGATCCCGATTTAACCTCCACCTGAGGATCTTCATGATCAGTGACAACAGCTGAGGCAGGAGCTTGACCAAATGAAGAGGGAGGGCAGATGTAAAATCACCACCTCATGGCAAAAACATGCTTTTAGAGATGTGCATTTGTTCAGTTATACACCATTATAACATATAAATAAGGTGCTTGCAGTTCCCCTAAAAGAAGGCTAACTTTATGGTAACACGGATGCTGTACTGTTTAGTCTCTTGGTGTAAATCTACTTCTCAGATGAAGAACACGTTGCAACTGTGCACATGTTCTAGGTTTGATCAATTGATTTGCTGTTGTAGTTTATGTAGTCACAATTTCCAGGAGACAGAGAAGAGATCTACAATGATAAGTGTATGGTCACTTTTCAACATCTTACTCTGCTATTATTCCAGATGTGAAAGTATAATTTGGGGTTGAATGGATAAACTACCATTTTCAGTTTGAAAAAAAAAAAAAATCTGTATTTTTCTGTGGTCATCTTTTTGGCATCGCTTATCCACATTCATCTGACTCCACTTGTTTCTTAATTACTCTGGCAGAATGCTGAAAATTGTTCAATCCAGCTGTGAATCATCATGTCTGCAGCAGAGCTTCGAGATTAGAATATACTGCTAGGCAACAGCTGTTCTTTGGCCTCCTTTCTCCTGGACTCAACAGGGATAAAAATAACTTTTTTTTTTTTTCTTTCTGTTCTGCAAAATGTTCATTGAGGCACTCCTGAGGTGTAAGCTTGTCATGTAAAGATGGTGGGGGGGGTTGGGGATCTGCTGGTGAGTGTAGCTCGCCCATTAAAGAGAAATTTTCATTGGCACAAAAGGGAGCCGCTAGTCTCCACACACATCGTGCCCCTCCAACACAACATTTATTTATTTATTTGCACATAATCTGCTTTAATCAGAAGTACTTCACAGGTTCTTTGATACTTTGACAGTTTAAAAAAAAAAATCACTCCATCAATAGGAATGGTCCAAAAAAAACATCTCTTTTCAGCAGCAGTTGAGCTACTGATGTTCTGTGCACTTGAAGCTACGCAATGTTTCTATGATGGTTCACGTGCAGCACAAAATTCAGTTGAACTTTAATAAGCCCAATAAGCCCTTTTCTGGCAAAATAAAAAATAAATAAATACAAATTCTTTGGAGAATATCTGCGTTCAGCTTTCTACCCTTCTGTTAGCTGTGGACTGAACACGAACCCCGCAGAGAAACTCAGAAGAATATTAAATAACCCTTAAATTATCCCAAACTCGATTAGAAACAAAACATCACAAAAAGACCCAGTGCACACTCCCATAGTTCTCAATAGTCATTCACCCATTCACTGAGAAGTAAGAGAAAAAAAAATTGTCAGACAAAAAAGAATATATAGCAGAAATAAACTTTTGCCATGCATTATTTACTCCGGGTTCACCTTGGCAGCTTGCTGTACGAGATTAAAAGAATAATTTCAAAGCTGTAAATAATCCGTGCAGGCACATATCACATCCTCTGAAGGGCAGTGAATTATTTATTGTAATCTGGCAATGCAAGGTTGTTTATCACATATTAATGTGATACATCAGGGGAGTAATTCTCCTCTGGCACACCACAAGCAGTTTCACTCACTCGGCATCAGGGTACATACTCTATCTATGAGGATTCATGAGGCTGTAATCTGAGTGGGAGCTAATCTACACCTGCAGCACACTGTCAGGGACTGATGCCGATTATTTGCAAAGACTTGTGCGACTATGTACTGATAAATCGCTCAGGTGTTGATATTCCCAATACAGACAGCGACGCTAAATTGTGCAGACGAGAAATGTTGTCTTTGTGTATTGTTCTGTAATGGGTTAGTATTGCCTTCAACAAAACAATGAGGAACAGGGCGATGCCGCATTAAGACATTTTGACTTGGGAATTTCATTCCAAGTATGACATTATTAAGTGATTTTATGAACGCCTCAGAATTATATTGGCTCTTGGGGGCTGTGTACCTATATATTTTCTGTCTCAGTTTGCTGAGATGGACTGTTACAGACTGTATACGAATCAACACATCATTAACTTTTCTCTCTCCTAAGTGATTTGGTGATTTTGGAACTATTTGTGCTGTAGAGTTGTTTCTAACTCCATAAGTATCATTGTGACTAAGAGCCAAACTGCATATACAAAGCTAATGCAAAATAATCAACAGAAGTGTTTCCAAATTCTTAAAGCAATGTTAAAAATTCCCAAGATGGCTTCTTTAATTTGAATACATTTGAATAAATCAACTGCAGTTGTATAGTCAGTTTTAGGTAGTCCACCCAACTTCCTGCCGCGCTCCAGTAATACCCAAGACAAATGTGGGCAAACTGGTGATGACAACAAACTTCATTTTCTGGTGGCTGGTCCTCACTCTGTGGGCAGATGATATGTCACTAGTTGCACAAGAGACATGGCTATAAGTTGGAGAATGAGAGATTGCCTTTAGGCTCATTAGGAACAACAGCTGGTTGGGTAATGAAGAGGAAACAGCATGTCAAGAGGTTCCCTAAACATCCCAAGAGATGCATTTCCAGAGTATGCAATTGAAAAGAAAGATTAATGTTGATGCATCATCACTTTACTTCACTTAAATGACTCAGAGAGTACACTAGTCTCTGTTGTTGGATGTTATTATAATAAAAAATACAGCACTTATTGAGATAATGCAGCTGTTGCTGTTAAATGAGTAAATGTTCTTATTATACTTATGCTGTTGGTACATTACAGATATTAAGTGCCCATTCTTATTCAAGAAATGCTTCTTTTAAAGTTGCTTTATGAGATGTTAAAGGAATAGTTGAGCATTATGAGAAATATGCATATTCATTTTCATGTGAGAGTAATGAGAAGACTAATGCCAAACATTGTCTGTACAATAAATGTTTAGCTGGAGCCACTTAGCTTAGCAGCACAAAGAGTAGCATTGGGGGAAATAGTCAGCATGGATTTGTCCAAAGGTAACAAAATACTCCTTCAAAAAAAAAAAAAAAAATAGGTGTCAACATGTTGACGTTCCCACCCATGAATTCTCAGTAGTCATGACTACATGGGTGCTCAGTTTTTATGATCAGACCACACCCATCTTTGAACCCATCCTTCATTTTGAAGTCTCATGTTTTTATTTAATATTTTTATTTAATCTTCATTTAATCAGGCAGTCTCAGTGAGATTAAAATCTCTTTTTCAAGAGAGACCTAAAAACAAGGAGCAGTCACAAGCCACAATCAACAACAAAGACAACAGAACTACACAATGCATGAAACAAAGAATTAACAAAAATCATAACACATCAACTATAAAACACATCAAATAATACAGCTTTAAAATCTCCAAAGGAAATGTAAGACTCTAGTTTGAGGACAGTTTGCAGTTCATTCCGTTTAAATGGTGCATACCTGAAACAATTTCTGAGAACATATTGAGGGTTAAGTAGTTAGTGGATAGTGTGCTGTGGACACTTGATATAAATGAGAGAAGAGATGTGCGTTGGTTTGGAAGCTTCAGTGTTATATCTTGCATAGTTGCAAGACATGTATATGTAATAGGTGTCTCCAGGACCACATTTTGCCACGATGACACACACACACACACACACACACACACACACACACATACACACATTCACAAGGTGAAAAGAATACCAGCCATGCTGTCGCGGCTGGTAAAGATGAATAAATTTTTAAATGTATTCGTGGGAGTCTCTGCCAACTCCCTGGGAACTAGGTTATTTATGCTAAGCAAGAGAGAAAATTTCTCAAAATGATGAACTGCTCTTTTAACGTATATTAAATACTACACTGGTGATTACACACTAGTACAGTAAAAAACATGAAAATGTATACTTGTAAAACATTGCACGTTTTGTTCATATTTTTTTTTCTTTTGTTTTGCATCCTTCCACTTCTATTACATAAAATATGTTTCCACCATTGGATAAATAGATGGTGCAAACACTTAGACGATGATGGCCTATTCATTTTCATTCACATCCCATCTTGTCTGCTACCCAGTGTCAGCTTGTTAGGTAATAACCTCCACATCTTGTCAAAGGGTTTCCATGGGGATGCTAGCCAATGTTGACTTCAGTGCCTCCCACAGTAGCATCAAGTTGACTGGAAGTAGATCCCTACTCCAAATGTTCAATCTCATCCTGCAGATGCTCAATTGGATTGAAATCTTGCGACTGGGCAGTCTAGTGCAGTAAACTGAATTTACTGTCATGTTCATGGAGCCGTTCCTGGACAATTCTGTTCATGTAGCATGGGGTATTACCCTGCTGAAAAAATCCTTCCGCAGCAGTGCTTTCATGCTGTTAGGGATGCGCCTGATTGGCAATAGCATTCTGCTATCCTGTGGCATTGAACCATCGTTTCTCTTTTATCAAGGATCCAAATATGTGCCACAGAGAAAAAAGACCACACATCACCGTGCCACGGCCTGATGTGTGGCATGATTGATGCATGTACTCATGTGGATTTTCCTCTGTACTCCAGTCTTTTCATCAGTCTGGAGCAGCAGGAACCAGGATTCATCTGTATTTCCAATCGTCTAGTACACTGTTTTTATTCCTTTGTCCAGTGAAACCGAAGCAAGCGAAGTAGAACTCAGTAAGTAGAAGTAGAACTCCGGAAGGTCACTGGCTGCATTGTGTTCATATGATTATGTCAAAGTCTGTTGTTTTTATGGAGAGCCAAATCAAAAGGAGATTCATTCGGTGCATACGTTTTTTATTGACTTCAGTTAATAAATTCTATCCTTAAATACCCATGCAAATAAAGAGACGTTGTGGTTGATGTTTTATATGACACAAGGTAAAACTTTCACACATTTTTACAAGGGACAGCTGGCAATACATGTTCACTTCACACTATTTATGTCACACAAAAAAAACAGCTATCAATTCCAAAATAAATTATACTATCCTGTCTTTCATTCATGTGCCAGTTGGAATTTGCAGCCAGATATCAAAATTATTGCCTGAATGGTAAACTACACCACACTGCTGCATAAAATGGAGCATTTAATGGATGAATTGCAGCAGCAGGTTATCAGTGGGGTATTTGATAAGGCGGAATGAAATCTTACAATGTGTGAAGCAAAAGGTAACAGAAAATTCACAGACCAACTCTCATCTGTTGATGCATGTGGTGAGAAAAAGTAAGTCACTAGAAGAGAAATGAAGATTGGCAGAAAAGCTCAGCGTCATCCTTTAAGGTGATTACAGAAAAAAAGGAGGATGATTAATGCCATGCTTCCCTATATGTGGCTCTTTTTCATTGTTTTTTTTTCCTCAGCTGATCTTCTCTTCCAAGAATTCAGAGGTGTCAGTCAACAAAGTGGCTCCCGTTTGTAAGGATTCAGGCTAACTTCCTTTATGAACAAAACCATTAAGTGCTTCTTTCCATCTTTCTGGTTTAAAAAAAAAAAAGAACAAAAACAAAAAGTAATTTGCTTGTAAATGTTATGAGTTTCAAAATGTCGTAAGCTGAAATCCATCAACAACAGCGTTTGTGAGTGTTTGAGTGCTGGAGACATGTCCCATCAGCCTCACTTTAGATAAGTGAAAGGGTTGTGAAGGTTGAGATGTCTGATGTGATGGGATTTAGAAACATCCAGGCGCCCCTGGAGTCTATGTGTCAGGATGTATCACAAATTTTCGACAGATAAGAAGCAACTGTTTTCAAAGAAATTGTTTACCAATGGACTTGTTGTGCATTGATCATTGCCATACTACACATCAGAGTTCAGGGAGAGGCTCCAGGGCAAATGAAGGGCAGATGTATGTGCGCCTTTGCCGGGATTTGTCATGTTTTCCTTATGTTGACAGATGTGCTGCCATTTTGAAATTGTCCCATAATGCGGAACTAAATCGCTCCACGAACACATCCTTTTTACTTCATGCAGTGCGCTGAGGAGCCTTACTCAATCTAACGTTCAACACGGCCACAGTATATCTGCTACTTCATGCTGCACAAATTACTTAAGAGTGTCTATTTTCATGTCACACGCTCATGGAATTATGTCCTGTATATGGATCTGAATTTTTAAATTGTGACACTGTCAACTATTAAATGGCATAAAAGTAGATGTGTTAATGGGTTCTCTGTCAGGAATAAATTATGTGTTCATGTATGGGTGGTCTGGCAGGTACAAATGTCTATACTAACCTTTCTCAGTGGCTGTGGCTGTTGGGTCCTCTATTGAATTTATAATTAACTTGTGGGGAAATGTGGGCATTTTTCTATTAAAAGAGACATTTTGTCAATTACAATCCTTGCAGAGATATTCACTGAACTTCCTGTTGGAAGAAAGGTCAATAGCTGTGTGTAATGAGTAATTGACTCAAGGCAGAGAGCAGCTCAGGCTCAGACTGTGGTTCTGATCAAGTAGCAAAATGTGATTTATTTCCATATCATTTTCTCTCTCATTTTCTAACATGTTATAGAAAATCAGGCCTGATTGAAGTGCCACTGTTGGGGCCAATTCATCACCAAAAAATGACTTAGGAAAATGGAGCTTAAATGGGCTGAATGATGAAAAGAACATGGGTTTTTGAATATGAACAATGGAACAGACGGGGACTAATGACCTGCTATGCTGAATATCAGACTTAAACAATGGGCTAACGTTTGTGGTCCACTGCTGATGGAGCACAGCACTAACAAGCAAACAAGAGTGAATAGTTTTCAAAGCACTGACATATTGCGGAAGGTATTTATAAGCCAAGCTAAATGACACATGAACCTTTTTTGTTTCTTTCTTTGTTTCGACTTTTCTGAAGCAGATAGGAAAGAAACTCATTAAGTAAACAGGAAAATATATTCATATTCCTTTTAAAGTTGCATATTTACGTCCATGTATGGTAAACCAGATGCGATAAGACATAAGACACAAAATCAAATAATAATTTTCTTCAGTTTTTGCGCATTCTTTTTGCACATCAAATATTAATAGAAGAGCATTGTTTCTTGTGTCCCAGTAAACCAAACATCCCCCCGTGTACATGAGAAAGTTCATATAAACTTCAGGAGCATGCAACATCCACATTCAAAGGCACACGGCATTTGAATTTATGACTGAATTCATGATCTGAAGCATGCTTTAGATTTGGCTTTCATTTTGCCGAGGCTTATAGTCAGGGAAGTAAAACATAAAAACGGACGGCATGATAGTCGAACAAGAAAAATAATTCATAAGAGGGCAAAGAAATAAATAATGTAACGGGTGGTGAGATTGTTTTTTGGAAACTTGGTGTTTGGCTGCTAGTCAACCTGATTGAATATTTATAGAAATGTATGACTAATGACAGAGACAATACAGTACACACAAAGAGTTTGATGATGGCTTTTGGGCATATGAGGCATAAGAGAATTGTGTTTGTAGGGGGATATGTGCACACACAGCCAAACATACACAAAAGCATGCACATTAAACACATATCCTGCTGACAGTTACAGTCTTTTATAGGTTTTAAACTTGATTACAAGGATATAAATTAACCTGTCCAAAACAAAATTATAACCCAGTGAAAAGTTTCAAAGTTCCATAAGAGTAAGATGTTGCCTCAAGGCAAGATCATTCACTTTGGCCACAAGTCCCCCAGATAACATGAAACGAGTGAGGGGAAAATTCAGACCCATGCATTTCTTGAGGAAAATGAAAGATTTGGCAGTTTTTCATCAACGGGCCGAGGAGTTCCCATGATGCTGAGCAATATCACACAGACATCACAAAGTCACACACTGAGACCTTAGCTTAGATGTTCCTCTCCCCGCCAAAGGCAAGATATGTAAACATATTTGGCAGTGTTAATCTTGACAGCTGTTTAACATGGATGTATTAGGTCTGTATGATGTTGAGCCTACACTGTTGAAAACCCCATGTATAATTCTCTGTGAAGTGTAAAAGCTAAAACTCTAAATGCTTCTGACAGATCCCAGCAGGTAAAAGTTTGGAGAGCTCTGGGATATGGATTTTAGCTGCTTTATTTAAGGTGGTGGCACGTCGCCAGAAACTATCATAATGCAAATATTCCCACCTTCATCAAAATCCTCCTCATACAGAACCAGCACAATCCTCTGATATTCTAAAATTATCATTAATGAAATACACGATCCCAAGTTTTTTTATCCATGGAGACCAGCCCTCTTCAATATTAAGACTTGTGCAAATTGCATGAGTTGTGGTTTTTGAATTTTAATATAGATCTAACACATTTATGCCTTACATGTTATCCATGATAGACTGGCAAAACATTGTTAATGGTAACATCAATCAAATGTCATCTACAGTGCTTTGATAGACTTTGCACCTAAACATTTCCCTCCATGAAACTATGAAATTAAACTAAATGAATAAATGGCTTTTATAAAATGAATTAAAAACCCATAATTGCGTTCATCACATGGGACTCATATCATTTGCTGCTCACATCTCATATTTGGATTTTAGCAGCAGGAACCACAACAAAAGCTGAATTTCAATGGATTTTGAGGTGTGGGAGTGTTGAAATACAGAACAGCGATGTGTGTGTGTAGGATGTGAGGGTCACCTGTGGGTGGCTGAGGGATCCAGGTCTTCCACTTTCAAAGGAATATGAGATGTGAGGGGCATAAGATATAATTTAGTCAGTAATAATTTTGATTATTTTCAAACCATTTTCATGAGATTGGTTCTTGGAAGCCACCGTCGTCTTCATGTCCGTCAATGTGTCGTTTGCTTGAGGAGATTTTGTCATAGAAAAATGACATTTCGCTTCAGATGTCATCTTACCTGTCAAACACTATAAAGTAAAGAACCTAAAGCCTCCTGTGGTTTGAACTGTGGGGTCGCACGCAGCCAGGAGTTCTGCACAGAGACATTGCTTTCCACAAATGGATTTGATGAAAAGCAAATGAATAGAAAAATGAAATCTCAAAGTCAATCAAAAAAAACAGTGAGGAATGATGGAGGATACATTATACCTTCGGAGCGGACCGCCTGACTGTCCACTTAACTTTTTCATCAAGAGGCGTTTTCTTCCAGACGCTGTTCATTTGTAATGTCACTCAGCGGCCTCACAATCCACCTCACAGATTTAAACACTTGTCAGCAGCAAATGTCACAACTGTTCGGCTGACCTGAGATGTCATCGCACTGCCTTCCGCGGGGACTTTAAAATTCCATCTCACGATCAAACGGAGCAAAGCTAACACAAACAAATGGGGGGATTTTCATAAATTATGATACCTGAAAGATTTTTCATATAAAGGTTTTCAGTTGCGTGAGAGAATGTACCACAAAACCAGGGTGACACCCACAGCAAATAGACACCCACTGACTGAGAGCAACCAGCAGTCAGAAAACATGAAAATCACTTGGATGAAAATTCTTTCTCTACTAAACCAGACCATTTCAAAATAGCTTTTCATGGTATGTAATGCTGCCCTGCAAATGACTCTGATCACTGCAGTGACTTTAGAATCAATACATCCATGTGCACTAAGAGCTCAAATAGAGCCTGCACGCTCCCTCTTCAACATGCAAATACAATTTGAGGCCGTTACACGTGCCAGGCGCGAGGTGATTTTTCATGGACTTTTTCGCCCTCTGGTTTCTGCAGTGCGATTCAATGGAAATGCTAAATGACCCTAATGATGGTACACAAGAATGTGGAGGTAGATGTTTGACATTCCTCCAGGAGCGCCCGTCTCCTCTGCAGAGCCATCAGCGCCGTATCAGTAAAGCCTCATTAGAGCCGGAATCCGACTGTAGAAAGGGAATTTTTGCAACATTAACTTTAACATTGCCAATCCAGTAAATAATATTCTAGTTATGGCCCTGATCACCTGCTGGAGAGAGTGAGGGAGTGACAAAGAGAGAGTGAGAGAGAGAAAGAGAGAGAGAGAGAGAGAGAGAGAGAGAGAGAGGTAGGAGGGAGTTGCTCAAAAGGGAACTCTCATATGTATTTTTGCTCAAAGCTTGTTTTGTTTGGTGAATTGAGAGGCAATCGAAGAGAAGTGTACATCCAATTGCCATGATACTGAAATTGACTTTTAGGTTGAATATTGTAACATTTTTGTCTGTTGGAGAAAATTCTGATGTATTGGAGGCCTGTGCCCTAAAATACAGTATGTGATTGCAATGGATGAATAATCCTCACATTTTTTTTTCCTTTTCTTTTTCAGTTTTTTTCTTTTTTTTTTTGTTTGGAACAAGGTTTTCCATTTTTCATATGATTTTGCTTCTCTCTATCCTCAAGTAATAAAGCACAGAAGTAATACAGCTTGCAGTCAGTTCACGCTTTTAAGCTGTTCTGTATACCCAGTGTCAAGTGGGTCTGATGCAACAATAGCAGCAATAATAATAATAATATCCTGTATGTGAATGCCTACATTGGCTGATAAATCACCATCAATGCATATGTGACTCTTAGCTATAGTAACTATAATAGTACCAGTAATAGTAAAAATGCAGTGCCCACGTCTAATGTAACTAAACAGTTATCACATTAAATGAATCATGTGCAAGTTTTCTCTATGTGTCATTCAGTAGACATGGTCGCTGGGCACATGGGCACCAGCTCCTATACTTTTCTGTTGGTACAGCAGCCCACGGATGTTTGTTTGGCGGTGCTGGAGCTGCTCGGTCCAGCAACATCAAAGTAACGACATCAAAGTGTTTTGATCTGTACTTCCCAAAGGTCACCTGGAAGTACACAGCAATGTCCATATTTCTGTTAAAACCACCATTCAAAAAAAAAAAGAAAATACATTTGTTTTTTTCACACATTATCTGTATGATATGCAACTAATCATCTTCAGATTGGTGTAGATCGAAACACATTGATTTAGGATATTTTCAGCTATATGTTTTGGGAGGAACCAAATGCCTCATATATCATATTGTTTATCTGGAATATTAAAGAAAACATTCATATATGGACACTCAGAGCCAAGACTTTATCCCTTTGGTCATCTTCTCGCTATATAAAGCAGCTGGCAGCTTCAGAGGATTAGGCAACTAAAGCACTTGGTCAAGGTTAGGGAACAATAGGGGTCATGGATAAATAAGAAAAATGTCACTGCTGAGACAAAGCCAGGACACAGGTGTCAAAGGCAGATGCTTTATAGACCAACATCACCTTCCCTACCTTTACGTTCAGCTGCTCTATATGACCTTTTCACTGTTTCCTATATTCACACAAAATCTAATTAAGTCGGCAATGGACCCCCGAAAATATTATTGCTTGCGGAGAACAATTGCATATGAATGTAATTACTATATTGTTTTGCATCCATGCACTAAAACACATCTCCTATGCGGGACGTCGTGGATAGGGACAGAGACTGGACATATAGATGTCTGGTGTCACTTCATATCAATAGGTCATTCAGGTTGATGCGTGATTTGTCAAATCTGGTCGTGCAACAGCCCGCTGAGCTTTCACAGGACCTTAAATACGACAGTTAGTGCAACAGTTGCTGCTGATGTTGCCGCTGCTACTAGTGCTAATAAAAATGATAAATCAGCACAGCAGTTCATGTATTTGATTTAGAAAGGTGGCTTTACTGTAAAGTTATCATAGGGACAAGGTCAATGGGATTTCTAATGAGTTTTTAATTTCACCAGTCAACAAATTCTCATTATACATGCAGTACTCTTATTTTATCCTTGTCTGAATCAATATTGTGGAGAGGCAATTATAGATATTATTTCAAGACATCCTGCAACCAGACAGCAAATCCATGGGTCAGTTGTCAAAATACAGTAGGCTAAGGAATTACTTCCTGGGACAAAATACAGGCGAGCTGTGATCATACCTGGACCTAAAAGCTTAAAATAGTGCCAGAAGTTATTTATTTTATCTTCCAAAAGGTGCCCTCTTCTCTCTCTCTTCTTCTCTCCATTTGTCTCTTCCTCCTTTTTCCTTTCTATCTATCCTTCGATCTATGTGCTGAGTTGGCTAAAGTGGCGTTAACGAGGATAAGTGGACCACACATGGGCGAAATAGTTCAATAAAGAAAGCTAGATCAGATGTTAATGATTATGGATTTACAAGGATGGGGTAGAATACATAATCACTCCTCACCTGGACCTACAGCTGCACTGTGTACCTTTACTTTCACTGAGAAAGTTTGAAAGAGAGAAAAAAAAACTATTTAATTCACTGTCTTAAAGTATTTTTTAGAAAAAAAAGAAAAAAAAAAAAGACTTGCAGAATATCATCAAACAGTTTAGAGTTTCTCTTATGGTGACTTCATAGCATATCCCGTTGTGCTATATGAAAAGGTTCCAAACAATCCACAAACTTTCATCACTTCATATTTGGTGACATTTTTTTTCTCCAATCTCTTTGCCAACACATTATAGAATACTATCAGTTCCACTACCTTGCCTCATATTAATTTTTCCCCTGGTTGGTTTTATATCCTTTCTCTCACCCCTAACTCTTAACTCTCCCACATTAAGGCTGCATACCAATCATTCCAGTTTTAATACCCCACTGAGATTAGCAGGTACAATATTATGGAAGACATCCACAGTTCTGTGGTACAATGGCCGGCAAGATACCCAAACTTGCTTAGGACAAGCTATTATAAGATTATACTTTATAACATGAAGAACTGCATCACATAACCTTAAAACACAACGTAGTGTATCTTCATGGATCATCGAAGGTTAGGTGTGCAGATATTATCAAAAAATATAAATAATGGAACTATATTCTTGATGCCACAGAGCAAAGTTTATACTTTAAGGGGTGGGGCATGGGAATCAGAGAGGTCCAACCTTTCCACAGTTGAGCTACCCATTAAGTAACAAAACAGGTCATTGATTTTACAGCTTTGTCCAGGGATTTTATGGGACATAAGTGACTCTCATAAGATTTCACTATGCATCATTAAATCAGAGATGTAGATGACCCCCCAAAACATTTTCCCCTCTGTAATGACAATGAGCCAAAGTCCTTAACATTGCCCTCAAAGCAGTGCAGGGTACAGAGAGCTGAAAGAGCTACTCAAGGTCAGTTTGGTGTTTTCTATTCCTCAGCACACCCGCCAAGTGTCATACGAGTGTATCATCACAGGAATGAAGCAAAATTTTAATTCTGAATAGTTTAATAAATGTATTATAATAATTGTTTCTTTTTCAGAGTAAAATAACTAAATGTGGTAATTCAGCTATAGCTAGTCCAGTGAAGAATGAGTCACACAGGCTACCTCCCTCCTCCTTTTTAGACTTAATTTCATAATACATGAAAAGGCTTTTAAAGCCTCGCATAACTTAATGGATGACCTTCTTATGAGACAGTTGCAGTGAAGTGCAAAATTGTTGCTTGATCCCTAAGAGTGCTGGTAGACATGCAAATGGTGCCATCTGTCCACTTTGGAATTAATATCCTAATATGGGAACAAAATTAGACTTCACAATATTGATGAGGTGCCCTATTTCCACCATCATGATTTCAGCATATCTTATTACATATGACAGCATTCATTTAACCTATTATGTGAAAATATTATTTAATGTTTGCCTTTCTCTTTAAATGCAAAGAATTAAATAAACAGATTATAATAATATCTTTGTTTTTGCAGCAATTAAGTATTTTGATTACTGAAAACAAATAAATGCTTATGTTAACCAGTTGACAGAGGTGCGGGTGATGTCGGTGAATATGAGTAAGTATGTCCTTTTCATAAGGGAAACCACAAGTGCTGCAACTACCCTTGCAAAAGTACTTTAAAGGGAAAAGGGGCTGAATTCCAGTGCTGCCTCTCTCTCTTGCTGATTTTAAACCATCAAGAGATACTTCTTAAACTGGGGCAGATGAGGCTACTGTACCACATGAGCCTTTTGCGAGGGAAATATATCAAACTTACTGTAGCAGTGCGTGCAGAGAGACAGATATGGGTTGATTGCTGGAGATGTTAGAGGACATTTACAGTAATGAGGTGAAACAGCCCACGAAAGCCACACTGAAACCAGGGAAACAAGTGAGACACCTCAACCCTTGTGATCTCGGCACTTGCTGACAGTGGAAACTTGGGTATGTCTTTCAAGGTTACTTTATTTCCTGTCATCTTTCCTCTCATTCTGCAAAAAAAAAGGTTCAACCTTCAGAATATCATTCAAGTTCTATTTTGCATGCCAGATATGCAAATAAAAATAAAAATATTTAGACATACGGTTAAAAGTGAGTATATGACCAAAGACAGAATATGATGAATATATATGATTCTATTCTAGTTTTATTCTCATACTGTAGAGTACCTCAATGATGTCTAGCTGTTATTTAAAACATAATCGCTGTAATTATACACAGTAATCCTACATAACACACTGATTGAGAGAAATGTTTTAATTACATTATGAAATGCTTTGCTCGATTTAACTTGTCAGAGGCAAACGTTTTAAATATGAATGTTATTTGATTTCCTTCGTAAAAAAAGCGGATAGGTATGTTGGACCACAGTTGTGTAGATTGTAGCTTTAAATTTTTATTTTATGGACTGTACTTGGTGGGACCATCTTTTATTGGTTTGTCTGTTGGCTTAACTGAATTGTGATTGAATGTGAGTGTCGGAGTGACTTTACAAGGTTCCCTGTGGAGCTTTTTAACCACTGTTGGTGCTGCAGAGGGATCTTTTCATGAGCAGGAAGAGCTATGTTTTGGGCTCTACAACGTACATGTGTGCATGGCCATGCATGAGCATGGGAATGATGTGAGACATTTCTGCTGACTAAAGAGGGCAGTAAACGTTGCTGGGGGCAACCTTTAACCCAACTTTTATCATGCTAATTGCTACAAGTATATAATTGGAATAGAAGCCTGAAGATAATATTTGACATTTTCAGAAGTTTTGTCTTAAAGGGGTTAAAATAAAAGGTAATTAAGGCAGCTATATGTTCTACCAAAACATATTTTGGTGTTAAACAGCTGAAAATGAGCACTTTAACCAAAAGTTGTTTGATATACAGCACACCAGCCTGGAACTGGCTCATTCTACTGTATTGCCCTGGTGTTCAGCAAACACTGTAATTTTGGTATGAGCTGGGATTGAGAATGGGTTGATCTCTGCATGTCAAGACAACAAATTTAATTTCTCTAAGTGCTATGTGTTGTTTCCTTTCAAGTAATACACGTGAACGTATGATGTAACCACACAAATTCAAACTATTAGAGAGGTGCCAAAAAGAATTTCAGATTTTCAAGGCACAAATGGCTTCCCAATTAATGAACCATCAGGCTGCTGTGATAATTAGAACTTTTGCACAAAAAGCCAATTTTTGCAGGTTGACATGGACATAAAATATGCAAATCTATTGTAAAATTGCAGGAAATTGGTTTGAAATGGCCAAAAATGTCTCTAGGGTAGAACCCCCAGTATTCCTTTCTAACGCAATGCACTTTTTGACCTCATTAAAATTTAGGTTCAGTATTGCTGACACACGGAGGGGAGGGATGGGACACAAAGGCAGACATGAAAATGGATATGAAAACACGATCAAACAAGCAACGTAGAATTATCTTTGCAGCAGCTGGGATAAAATTGTATCTGTAAATAGGCTGTGTATGTGATGAAGTCTGTGCCCAGACACTGAGTATGACCCAGAGGGGACATAAACGAGATGAGGAAATATTGTTTGGCTTACTATGCCTTACAACTGCTTGGCACAATAAGGGTAACAAGCAGACTAAAAGTAAAGAACGCCGCACCAAAGTCATTTCAGCCTGACTCGATTGTTTACATTTATCAAGACTGGAGTCTATGGAAAGATAGGCCTACCACTGTTATGAAAATATTGGATTTAATATGCAATTTTATCTCAACACTCATATAACTGGTCAGATTCATAAAACAGACTTGTAGTCTGGCAAATATGAATGGACAAACACATTTATATTTAGTTTTTTTTTTTTTACATTTCTATCCATGTTAACTTCCCAAAGCAGTGCCTTCATTGTTGTTGAATTGGATAGCATAGCACGCGCAGCTAAAGCCTTTATTCCAAAAAAAAAAATGCTTTGTTATCCATTCGTGGCCTGTTCATTATTTCCCTGCTTTTGTCAATTACTTTGATTTGGGCCTGTGCTTGATGAGGTGCTCTCTTGTCCAAAGGGATTACATGTCTGGCTGGTGTTGCCAGTGGCTACACTGGTGCGTTAGGAGTGGCAGAGCAGTTATTCACTGTAACTGGGAGATAGCATCTAAATGTTTGTCAGATCCATTGCCCACTGTTTAGAGCTGCCATTACTTTTATTCTGTCAGGATTGTCACTTCAGATGGGGAACTGCATCAGCTCACTGTTGTCCCCTGGAGCAGAATGAGTACAGGAGGCTGTGCTCTCCTCAAAGACACAGCTTTCCGCCTCTGAAACAGCCAGGCCTTCAGCTGGGGACTCTGGGATATGTATCTTAAAGCTGGATTTGTTAAGAATTATGGATCCTATATCATAGTGAACGATTTATGATTTGTGAAATTAAATGCTTAAGATGACTTCATGGCTTTTTCTGGACAGCACACACTGAAGTATTACAAAGAAAGGGAAATAAACACTTGGGAGAGGCTGTTTCCTTTATTTAAACTGCTACAATTCATAAGGTTGACCATGATGCTTCTGTACATACTGAAGAATAACATGCGTCTCACCTGACAAACAAGTGTAGTCAATTAATAAAGTAGATAGCCTTTTGGTATGCCAATGCTTTCTCCTTCTGTTTATGGACTTGAAAGTTCAAGTCAATTAGATTTGTTTTTCTTGCTGTCAGACATCACTGTGCACTGGAAAAAATAATATATACACACATATGTATATATATATATATATATATATATATATATAAAAAATTTGTAGGATCTTATCTGAATGTGAAAAACATGCGATGGAGGTTGATCAAGGACAAATGTCCTCCCACACTGACGGTTATCAGATATGCTGCATACAAGTGTCAAGTCAAACGTGATACAATAAAGCAGTTAACACAAATGGCTTTACATCCCTCACACACACCGCCTCCCGGTCTGTCTTCAGATAATGCTTGACCTGCAAGATACCAAAGCTAATGCAATGTTTACCATGTTGTCCCAAATTCACTCTCGTATTCTGCTACTGTACTGACAAAGTAGTGAAACAACCTCAAAGCTGAATATTTAAACAGATTTATAACTTTGGAAATTAATGAGAGGCCTTAAAGGAAATGTTAGCATGGTCATGAGCCAGCAATATCGTGTTCTAAATGAACAAAATGAACAAACTGCAGTTATGAGTTGTCATGTTGTTAAGGTAGTTTTACGTACATTCATAGAAAAACCTACAGACTTCAAATGATAGATTTTAACTAAACTTTTTGTATACCTTTTTTAAAGTTGTGTTATTAGTCATGAAGTAGCAAATAGAACCGTAATAATTATGATGAGAAAGTGAAAAATATTACATATTTTGTTATATTCTAACGTTTTACCATTGATAACACCATGCAGTGATTGGCTTGATATAAAACGACACAAAATGGCATAAAAAAATATGTTTGTCTTTTTTATATTTCCATGTATTTATTCATTTTTAATTTTTTTGTTCACTCTACTGACATGATTTCCAGCACAGATATATTGAATTTTCACAAACGTAACCTTGGTGCCTGATATCTGGAGTGAGGTGTTTTCCAGCTCTAGCAACACAGTGATATTTCAGACCACATGATATCTCTCTGGGTTTTGAATTAATTCAATTATCTCAATTTTTTAGTTCCTACTTATTTATTCATTTATATTGGCTCATTTTATGAACCAGATGCCAAATTCTCTTCTTTTTTTTCATTTATTCTTCATAAAAAAATGTTTGAAAAAGAAGTAAATTTGAATTAATGACAATCATGTCCTCAACAGGCAGGTTTCAGGTGTGTTTTTTATCAACCCTCTGGTCATTTATGTAGCTTCTACTTGTCAGCCTACGTACTTGCATTACTAATGTCATCAAGAGCCCACTCATGAAAAACGATTTATCTTCAGAATCAACATAAAAAGCCATGGCAGTAAAATAATAACAGTGAACATTGTTTGAAATAAAGAGAAGGAGAGATGGAGAAACTGGGGGGCAAAAGACAGGAGAGTAAACACTAAAATATAAAGCTGAAAATTTCAGCATTTCAGAATAGTGTGTGTATGTAAATATGTGAAAGGATCCCTCTTATGTACGAATTCATTTCCATCTTCTTCAGCTAAATGAAGATGTCACCTATCGATATTTAAATCGATCGTTATTTAAATATTCATTGGTAAACATGTAGTATGTGCGTACTGCATAATGCATATAGCCTACTGTATTGGCTCTATGGCACGCTTTGTGGAGTGCTTAAAAAACGACGATGCCTACTGATCTTCCCATTCCAGACATTTGTCAATAAATGGATGCAGCAGGAATTCAAAGATGTATCACAACACTTAGAATGAAAAGAATTTACTGCGGGTACAGCGTCCCACTGGTTTGACAAATTCGCCGGCCCTGCACAATATTATGTACAAGTTGTATTTTACACAGGCTCGCCCGCTCACCCTCAACCCCACTGCATCATGAGATAAGGCCACTGCTTCAACAAGCATGGACCTTTTTATAGCGTGGACATTTGAAGAGGCAAAATGTTCCTTCACCTGTTTAACCTGCAGTTGACTGTGACATCACACCACCACTACTCTAATCTACTGGCGCCACAGTATATACATGTAGGCCTGGTGGGGAGATACATGACGCCTGATAGCCGCCCTCAGTAACACACTGATACTTCACAGAGAAATGAAGGGAGTTAGTGGAGCACTAAACATGCACAAATCATTCAGATTATTTAAACCAGACATGAGGTCATCCTTGGCTGGAGGTACACATGTCAATAGCTCTTTCAGTTGCTGGATCAAAGTTGTATGCATGGTGGAGTCCTCACGAAAAAACTCATAGTAATTGACTAAGTACAGCAAGTTGCCAGGCTTATAGCGTGTATAGTCTGCAAGAAAACACATAGAAGCGCACACAGTCTCATTTACTGTGTGTTTCTCTTCAGTCAGAGACTTGATCACAAGCACTGCAGCCCAACATCTGCACTGGTCTTGTATTGCAGTGGGATGAAAGATTTATTTCAGTGAGAGCTGCCAGCAGCAAATGGGAGCCCAGATTACAATGAAGTGACCCAGAAATGTTAAGTCACAATTCTAATCATTGATCACATTAAAAAGGAGAACAATTTAGAAGCTCCCTCCCCTAAAACTATTAAACTACTAGTTTAACTGCAGCACTATTATGTCTGCTCCTCTATATTTCTACTGAAAAGAGGCCATTTCACTGTGTCTCTTCAGCCAAACATTTGCCCAGATTCCCATTTTTAAGTGGATAGTGATATATGCTCATTCATGTCGGATCATCTGGATTCCTGCATGATCAACAGTCACAGCTGAATTATCAACGACAGGTACAAGCAGCGACACCTCAGTTTCTGACACGAGCACACTTAATACAAGACAAATCTCTGTGAAACCTGTCATCGTTTGTGATAACATGCATTTCAAAACTGGTTACCATTTAGAAGTCTTGTCATATACCTCTAACCTTAGGTGAGTCATATGATGCTGAAATGCAGATTATCTCAGTGGGAACAGAAGACACGCAGTACGCATGTGCACAGCAAGGCAGTAGAAGGGATCTCTCTGTGCCCTCCTTGCTCCACTGATCTGAGTCCAATTTGCCCTTTTTTGAATATTTGCTGTGGGAACGCTGCTGGTGCCAGTGGTCTCCCCCCACCTATATGGAGAGGTGAGTACACCTTTGATTGGCAGCAGCGATGCCTGAACTGCGAGTGAAATCCCTATCCTTAGAACCCACCTGCTGGCACGGCTTTCCTGATTGCCTGGTGGTAATTGACACATCCCTTTGTTAATTGTCAAGGTGATGTGACACATGTACTCATAGAGATCAGTGAATCTGCATTGCAGACACATTCCCTGCTCAGCATGTCAGCAAGGTGTCCTTTGGAAGCAAGCCTCTGTCTCAGGTGATTAAAGATCCTGTCATGTTACATCTTCCAGGGCCAATAATTAAAACAGAAACATAAAGCAGGGTCTAATGAACTGCAGCTTGATGATTATTTCATCAATAAATATGTAGCATTTGCATCTGTTTTTGTCCCTGAGTTAATGCCTTGCTTGCACTTTAGAGGTATGTCAATTATTGTTTCAGCAAATAAGTCATCAACAACAAGCATCTTAATTGTACTGGATATCTGCAACTGTGTTTACGTGTAATCAGATACATTATCACCTTAACTGCATTGAGTTTACAGTGGTGTAAATAACATGCATATAGGAAATAAGACTAGATCAAAAGCTAGTATATGCCTCTTATTTGCATTCTGCTTAGCGTTAGCCACTCTCAGCCCCTTATCTGTTTGCTTCTCTACTCACATATACAATAGTTCAGTACAGCAGAATTCCCAGTAAATCTGTTTTTGTTGTCAGACAACGGAACAAGTATAAATAGTGACTAAAACGCAGCCCATAGGTTCATCTATTGACAAGGACATTAAGTTGACAGTACTGTTTGTTCAGGTTGACTAAATTTGAAAGAGCAATGACCAATGGGGAAACTCCAAAACTGCTGACTAATGGTGTAACATTATCACTCAGGCAGTCAGTCAGCAATATTTGTGTTTATAGGGCAGGCTCCACAGTTGCACTCCAGCCACAAGATAACTTCGCTTTACTTAGGAGCTAAAATGCGTTGTTGACATGGTTGGTAAATTCACTTTCACTTCAGTTAAATTTTCATAAATTTGAGAGCTGAAATTTCTCCATTTAAGGTTTTATATTTTTACTTCAGTGAATTATAAGTTGTAATTGACCCCAACCCAGGGGGCCCCTAAAATTCAGTATTGAGTTCATTCATCCATAAAAATACTGATTAAAATATGACAAAAGGATAAGAATCATGGAGATGATGGCATCAAAATCTTTCATTTTTAAACTTTTGTTACATAACCTTGAAAATGCATTATATTATAGGGTTTAGTGCAAATTAACTTTAAATGTGATTCTAGGGTCCCACATGTGTCAGTGCAATAAAATTATTAAATTTGCTAAGCAGCCTCATTGTAGTAAAAAAAAACTTTTGGGGTCTCCATTTATTCGCTTGTGTGTCAAACATCAAAATGAAATTATATGCGTTTGAAAGTCGAGGCCACCCTCAGCAGTAATGACAATGTCACATTGAGGCTTGAGTGGCAGCACTTCCTGCCTGAAAATAACTGAAAATATAGATTTTCATGTTTTGGTAAGTGAGAAATGCTAATGATGTGGCCATGGACAAATATATGCAATTTGATGCTCAACATTTCATTCAGTGAGAGAGCATTATACAAAAACTGCTCATACCTAATAATTTTCAATCCCAGCTTCAGCATGAATGCAGTGTCACCAACCACTCTGTAATATACAGCATTGTCTCTCATTCTGCATTTAAAGTTAGGCTGACATGTTTAATTCAATGGAAGTCATTATGTGATAATAAGGTGCTGGAGAGTGGACTGGTAGACTGGTGACTCGGCTGGTGTCAGACAGAATGAGTTCCTTCCCTAATTAAGATCATTTTGTTCCCATGTTCCATCATATTGTTCTGGAGTATTAACGCTTCTGTATAAGAAGGTCACAGCCTGCTCTCCACACACTATGGCTCATATTTTAGGGCATCATCAAGCCTTAGGCACAAAGCTAAACGCCAACCTGGATGAGCGTGTCTGTTCCACTAATGATGGCAAGTCTCATGCATTTTCATCTAAGGCCTCATAGCTCCATGTGCTTCCATTTTAAAGGGACAGTCTGTGCAACTCAAACAAAAGCATCACCAGCCGAAACCACAATGGAGTTGATCACAAATTTTCAATGGCTGACAATATATGTTAGCTAATAGGAGTCTGATGCATTAATTAAATACTAAAATATAACACAGGAAAAACCTTTTATGATGATGTAAGACAAGTGACAAGCTTATATTTGAGTTAAAGCTCTTAAGGATATCAACAGGAATAGTGGCTTAGACACAGTCAAAGCAATGCATTTATTCATGAGTGACTGATTACAGTATTAAATTTACAAATTTTGTTGTAAAATTGGAAGGGATTAATGGCAATGGAGAGGGATAAATTTCCAAGTTCTACGATATCTCTGCTTGTACCCACGATGATATATCCACCAATTCAAAACTCTGCAGAACAGTACTCTGCTTGCACAACTTAAAACACCACAAACAGAAAGCCAAATGGAGCAGGCAATTGCAGTGTTTGGAAAAAGAAAAAAAAAAAAGAAAAAAAAAAAGGAGAAATTTTGGAACACAGGAGTCTGTAGCTGTGGCTCTAGTGTGTACGCTCTACAGCTAACATGGAAACGTGTTGGGGTGGGGGGGATAAGGGCTGTGGTGTTTTCACACGACTGAGGGCTGTGAGAAGGCTCAGGAGTGATATGTGGTGACAGCACAGTGCCACGCTGTTGACACAGCCTGCATCTCCTGGGTACTGAGGGCGGGATCGCCCCGGGCTTGATTATTTACAGGCCTGCGTGCCTTCAAAAAATGTTCTGTGAGGACACCCTGAGAAACCATCCTTTGCAAGGCCTTTTAATTGGATCAGAGCTATCATTTATTAATGGGACTGACTATATGCAAGTCTAGTTTTTTTTTCATGCCCATGATTATTAATGGCTGCTGGATCAAAAGACTGATATGACCTGTATGATACTCCATGTCAGCCTGAAAGAGGAATACATTTCCATCATCAAATTGCACAAGGTGGAAGGGAGAATCTGCCGTTCGCGCAGGCAGGGAAAGCTCAGGGTTTTTGGAGTATGTTGACCCTGTAAGACATGCATAGTAATTTTGGTGAAATCCCGTAAAATATTGACTTGCATTGACTTGCATCATACAGTGAGTTTGAATGGAGGGTTAGACGGATGTTCATCTATATTGAAGGCTCAATACAGTCAGTCTACTCTCAAAATCTCTGGGAAAATGATTGTTTCAAAGCATGATTGTTGGAATTGTTCTGGGAAAGAAGCAGTGTTCAATTCATTTGCATCTGACAAGCTTTTAATTGCGTGTCAGCAACTTCAATCCTCAAACCTCATATAATAAGATTCTTGCAATTTCAGTTAATTATATCCTCTTGTTATTTGAGGTTAAATGTTGTTTTTTGGGGGGGGAAAAATCTAAACAGAATGAAGAATAATAATTATTAAGTAATTTTGATTATGTTCTTTTTATACTAAACTCCTAACTATGGCACATTAGACTACACACTTAATCAGTCAGACATGTATCTGCTTTACTCTTCAATCTCCCCTAAACTACTACTCTCTCCCTCTAGGATTCTCTGTGGCGTAGTCGCTCATTGTCATTGATTTGGAAGCTCAAAAAGTGAGAGTGCACTTGAGACATTTAACAAATGCTTAATGTGAGCTAAGAGAATTAACAAAATAAAATCCCCGCTTTGAACATCACTTCTCTTACTGAGATTCACTAACACATCTGTGTCACTGTGAAACAGGATATCAGGAAGAGCCTTCCAATAGTATCCTGTAAGCTGCATGTTTCAGGCTCGTCATTGTCGCTCAGCACAACCAAATGAGACGTGACATTCTCTTGACTGCTTACTTCCCAAATTAATTATTTATAACCTGGGTAGAAAAGTGTGTCAGAGTGGAATTTAATTGTCAAAGTCTCATTACGCTAAAGGGCATTTTCTTGTCACTCACTGGACTAAATTGTCTGAGCATCCTCCTCAACATGAGAATAGTTTATATTGCAAAAAAACACAAGGGTGGCCTTTTTTTCTAATTGCACAACAGAAATCTGTGAGTTTGTGCTGCAGATATGACACTAGACACCACAGAGCACATTATCTCAAAGAGAATCTAAGGACAAATGCTTAATGCACAGTATACTGCGTATACTCAGGCTGGCTATTGACCAAGAATTTTCAGTAGGGATAGAAATGCATCAGTGTCAAACAGGGACCAACAAGGCGACAGCTTCCAGCCACGTGCTGTCCCTATTAGTTAAAAATGAAGAGCACATTGAGACTGCCACTAGCCTTCTTTCGAATGCCACCGAGGATGATAACACCATACGTCAATCACTTTTATGAAAGATGCATTAGGGTGACAGTTGCAACATAAAAAGGAAAATACAAGCATTCATCTTTGAAAAGCAAAGCCTTTTTGTAACCTGTGCTGTATCAAGGTATTACCATCTACACACCGCAGTGAGGATGCATCAGTATACTTTTGCACTTCTGTCCCGGAGCTAACCTTTTGTCACCAAATACAAGCCTGGCACGAACACATGTTTATGTGTCCCTTGCAGTTCCATACACCTTTTTTGTGGCAAGGCTTGAAAGATTTTTTGAACCCTAAAGTTCAACATGATTGTTTGATGTGACAGATGTGAGAATTGGAGTGGGTGGACTTGACTGATGTTGAGCTCTCAGCACTGTGTTATGATTGAGACTGGAATTACAGCTGTTGTGAAGAAAGAAACCGCTCTGACTTTTGACTGATGTGTTTTGTGTGTACGTGCGTGCACGTGTGATTTTGTTTATCTGGGCACAGACATATTTATGCATTTATGCAAATATACATGTTTATATTACTAATCTAAACTGGCTGTATTTGGTAAAGCTACTGTGTAGAAACAGAGAATAAAATCTGTTTTCTTTTTTTTTTTTCAGACGAATAAATGATACGTTTGATTTAGAAGTGTCAGCGGATAACAACCTTTTTGAAGGCTTTTTAAAAATATGTTACAATTACAATTCCACACTCCCACAAGGGTGCTGTCTTGAGTGACACATTGAAAGAATCAGGAGTACAACATTAATAAAGAATGACTGGGTTTCCTCCATGTGGCAAAGCCTTAATGTGCTAATGAGTTCAAACATGCAGTTTAACACAAGACTGTCAATCAAACTTTTGACATTTTGGCATCTGACAGTTGGGTCATGTGTTCCTCTGAGGGACACGAGCAGTTTGCCCACATTACGCTTGGCTTTCTCACAGATTGCTTTGTTGAGCCCCATTAAGGAAAGCTTGTATTTTACGCTAAAATGAACAGCCACTGAAATCCATTCATTTCCACTGAGGGTAATCAATTTGGTTTCAGTGGTTTTGCGCAATCTGTTTACCACCATACTATATCACTGATACATCTAGTCCAATTGTGTTCGGCCATTATAACCATCATGTGAAGTGATGTGTTTATGTGGCTCTGATCTGTATTTATTGCCCTAACTAACACCAGCTAAGTTGTGGTAATTTTTTTTTTTTTTTTGGAACCTTTTGAAATGATAAAGCTGAGTTTACTTTTCAAAATATACTGCTATTTTTAGCATCGACACGTTAAATTAATGAAGAGATCTCTATAAACTTTTCACATAGGATAAATATTTCAAATATTTTCCTCACATCAAACAATAATGATTTATGTGCAGACGTTTCAGCAAGTTTCCTAGTGTGAGTTTTCATGATAAATATTTCACTTTCTGCTCAAGAGGAGATACAAAGGTGTGAGATGAGGAGCCTGGTGAAATTAGCTAAAAGTAAAAGTGAAATAGGCATACTTCCCTTTGAAGTATTGTTCAAAGTTTAATGCTTAATATTATGAAAATATCTGATCAAGAGAATATGGAGCAGCGGTATCTTTAGTAACAGACAACTGTGGTGTTCAGTGTGTCTCTGCCTTGTCCAATGACTTTGTGTGAAAAGGATCTCAAATGAAACAGAAGAACAGTGAAGCGGCCATATGACACACCAAACTTAAAATACACACGTGCTTTCACTATTGTAAACAACGCTGTGCAGACGTATGCAAGAACTTATGTTCGGTAACATTGTATGTTGAACATGCGCGGTAAACACTTTGCAGGCTTATGGCACAGACACATGGCTTAGCTAGGCTTTTCATGTAAACATTTTCAGGATAAGTGATGCCAGTCGTTTAAACATGAAAGTATCTGTATATGATTAGGGGAGAATGTAAATGTTCCAAAGACATAAAACATAAATGTTACTGGATATTTATGTACCGGGGTAATGTAAAAAAAAATCTACTTTTTAATTTTGTCAATCTCGTTGAAATTGCTTGAAATGTGCATGTTCTGAGTTCCCTTTCCCATGGGTAATCTAAACAGCGACCAGGAATTACAGTGTTGCTATGGAGTCGCTAAATTGGCCACAAACTTTACCTAAGTTCTGCTTCATTACCTTCTGTGTTTCACATTTTGGCATACTGCCCCGTGGAAGCCATGCTGCATTAGCCTTTAGCAGTTCCTGTTTGAGCTGTAACCATGGATGTGCAGGCAGCAGTCACTTGTATTATTTTTAGTACTGAACAAAACATCTTAAGAGCATGATTATGAGGCAGGATTTGAAGACTCTTAATGGACATTTATCAACAAAGCAGATCTGCCACCAGAGACACTGCTATTATTGGAAAGGCTGCTAAATTCAGGAGTATGCACATGTTGTCTTTTTGGTCAGATCTCATTCAGTATTCATTGAGGTGCAAGTTTTGATCCAAAACGTCTGATATGGGTTCAAAGGTTAATCTTTTTCCAAAGGTATTTCCCAGACTGACCTTTAGAGTAGATTCCTAAAAAGCAATCTCTTTTAGTGCTACAATAACTGTTAATGTTTGGTGTAAAAAAAAAAAACCTCAGGTGTCTTCTGCAGTAAAAGTACAATGGGGTCAGCTCAATAACTCAATATTGCAATTATACAACTGAAAAGTTCACACAACTTAAAACCTTGTGAATAGTGGAAACACCGTCATTTGGAAAGATGCATCCACGGATAACACTTTTTCTTTTAAACTCTGACTGTATTGAGAGTAAGATTTGATTCTACTTAGTCAATTTTCAACAACAGGCATTACTTTATCTTTGTCTTTTCCGTCAGTCGAGGAGAGAAATGAGAAGACCTCACAGGAAAATTGGCCAGAAGGCTATTTATCTTGAGCCAATGGAAACAAAGAGAAGGAGTGCGGCAGCACCTCAATACTTTGCCTTGTCACAGGGGTCTCAGGAAAGTGACTGAAATTTTATTTTTGGAGTCACTAACTTTTGGCTTGTCAGATTCTTGCAACCTGTCATCATTTCAAATGTGTCTGTGGGTCTCCACTGCTACCTTAAAACTCTGACTCGAGTCATGTATAATTTCCCCATCTTCCCGGCTCCCTCTGTGCTAAATTGCATTGGAAGATGGATTTTTGGCATCTGAGGCTGTCAGGTCTCAGCCATGGAAGACTTTATGCACTAGTACACCCGCTATGAAAGTGAATTCAGGAGGGATGGAGGGGTATAAGAGTGGCGAGTCAAGTACTGCTACTCCAGTAGGTCTTTGGGCATTTTTCTGGCTGTGATTTTATGTATTTAACAATAATGTCAATGCTGCAGATCCCCCCTCAACCTCTTCTCATCTTTCCTCTCTCTTTTTCTCTGCCCCTCGAAATCTATTTCTCCCGCATTCTCTCAGTCTCTCTCTCTCGTAGGTTTCATAATGATGATGGGATCTGGTCTGGCAGAAATCTAAAGACCATCTTCATTTCAGACTGAACTATTATCTTCATTTTCATTACGGCTATTGCGGTGCGCATATGCATTGATTGTAGAACATATTTTATATTATAACATGACCTAAAGGAATGTGCTATTCTGATTGGCTCAAGGATGTTCATTCATTTTCGATAACAGGACCCCTCCAACCAAACGTAGCCATCTCCATGGATGGAAATTGTACTCGTCTGCTTGGAAAAAAAAAAAAATATGTCTGGCGCGTTGAATTTAAGGGTGTCTGTGCTTGGAAGTAAAGATTTTCATTGTCTTCTCTGTGTCACAGTCACAGCAATGACACCGCCGTGATAACAATGTGCAAATCCAAGATGCTGTGTTTTTTTTTTTTGTTTTTGTTGTTGTTTTTTTTTGTCTAAAGCCTCCTCCTTCCTCATCCCCCTCCCTCCTCTTGGTCATTGTTATTTGTGCAAACAAGACTCTTCCCTTCCCTGCATGTTCAAATCTTAAATTTCTTTCCCCCCACTACCTCATCTGGTAAACACACCTACACTACACATTTGAAAAGAGGTGAGAAAGCGCCACAGAAAAAAAAAAAAAACAAATGAAAAAAACAAAAGCAGAGCAAGAGGCTATCAGACCAATCAAGCTGCCAATATTTGCTGACAGTTACTTGGCAATATTAGCCCAACACTGTTTGAATGAGAAAAGCCTGCTGTTCACGCTAACGAAGCAGAGAGACAACCAAGGGGTCTTTGAGAGGTCAGAGAGCTGTTGTGCTGTAAAGAGGCACATGCAATGCATCCATTTAGTGGCAATCACTAATTAGCGAACAAAGGTTAGTCTCATGAAATTTTTAAAATACCATACCGTGGGCAAAAGCATTCAGAGCAGACAATGCAGGAATAACGTGAAATATTTAGAGCTTATAATGACAGGCCAGTGAGTCTGTGTGGACAGCTGGTTCTGGTTACATGCACAAGGCTTGTAGCATTGATGGATTTGATTATATTTGAGCTTAAGTTGAGCTTATTGTATAAATGTGGTAAAACAACCATGTGCATAACCTGCGCTTTAACTCTAACTCTAACTAGAGTGTATAAAATTTAAATTAAATTAAAAGCAAGCATTTCTTGTGAGAAAGCAAAGAAGTGACTTCCAATTATGCGGGTTGTATAAACACCTGAAATTGTTAGACCCCAACACCAGACTCATCACACTTGAAACGGTTAATGACTGGAGCTTCAAATTGTTCACATTATAATCTTTGTCCCAGTTACAGCAACACAAAGCTAACAAAAGTATAATATTTTAGATTCAAGGCCCTACTGACATTGCCTGAAGGAGCAGTGACTATAACAAAGAAAATGCTGCTAGTTGGAACGGTACATACAAAATGAATCATAAACAATAAATCAATGTAGTAACGAGTTGTCTACATGGCGTTATATTTAACTAATGTTTGACCCACAGGCAAATTTGTCTGGTGCAAATTCTTCACCTTTGGGTGATAAATTACTTATGTAAAGGAAGTTTCTTTGTTGATCTTTACAGTTGTGATTCAGGAAAATGCAGTTCTTTTTTTAACAGTAAGTCTAAAACATGCTGCTGTGCATTTTAATTAGTGACCACCGAGTTGCCAATTTCAGGCAAAGTCAGGTGTATGTGTGCGTGCGCATACTCACACACATTAAACCCAGCATTTGTAGGCCCCCACCCCCCAACACTTAAAGGCCCCTGTTCCCCACTCCTGCTTGGTCTCCCTCAGCGCTCCGAGGTTTTTCTCTCCAAGACACACTCTAACAATGACTGATGGGTAACAAAGCTTGCTGGAAAATGTCACTTTCTCTTCCACTCATGTGTGTAAAAGCATGTGAGAGGGGAGTGGAAAAGGGACGGAGGGGGGGTCACTGAGGTCAAATGGGATTTAATATGTACATCCAAATGTAAAAAAAAAAAAAATGAAAACAATAAATAATGATATGATACAGACACACACACACACACACACACACACACACACACACACATAAGTGGGGGAAAAGGAGGCGTATAAATAGCAATTTTTCTGTTTGATGACTGGTCACAAAGGATTGGCTTTTGCAGAATTCACAGCAAAGCACATTACACTGTGTGAGCCTTCTCACACAGTAGCCAATCTGAGGTCGTTATACAGTGGAGTATGTTTGTGTCCATCAATCCATTAGCCCTAACTCCTTTCATGGCATTAAGCTAAAGTAGTCGTTTGGCAACAATTGGAAATCCAGAGGCGATGGACAATCCTTAACAAGATCAGTGGGATCAGCTACCAGCTACAACAACAAAGTGAAACTACTTTCATGTATTTGATTAACAGGGTTAATTAAATAAGGTTGCTGATCAGTACCAATGACTCATTGATTATTGAAGATGTTGAGATTTCTGGCATTGATGACTCACTTTTTACCATGTGCTCTATTTTGGAATACAAACAAATATCCTGAGTATTAATTGAACGTATATCGCTTTTGAGTGAGAAGGAGAAACAATATACTGTATACTCCCTTTGTCCACCTATAAAGGCAAGGAGGTAAAATACAGAAATCATCCTCAGTACTCTTGGGTGTATTCATTCTGTTTTTTAATGATCGCTCACTGTTTGATTGAAGGGATAAGGCAATAGTTTACAAAAATTTCCTTTAAAAATGATGGTTCTTGTAAGATGAGCTAAGGCTAACAATTTTTTTTTTTTTTTTTCTCAAAACTTCCAGCTGCATGTTTTACATTTTGAATCCAACAATCATAACAACACAATTTTTTTTTCTCTGTAGAAGCTTTGAGGCTTAATAAATCACATTTTTCACACTGTATAACGCAAACCATGCTGTAGAACTGACACACTGATGCATTCGGACCAGCTTTATTCAAACATACAGAAAGGAAAATGTTTTCCCAGCCTTGACAGAACCAGACCAACTCAAACTTCAACAGTCTACCCCACACAACTCCACAACCAAAAACATTTCTCTGATTACAGTTGAAGAATTCATATAGCTCTCAACCCCTTGACACAACTCCCCACATGGCCACAAAGCACACAGTTTGCTCAGGGTAATCTCTGGCTGATATCGACTTGAAAAATTAAAGGTTACAGTATGTTTATGTTTTCTTTTACAGCATTTCTTGGAATTTATACCCAGCAGAGTGTGTAAGACTCAAAACTTTACAATAATGCAAAAAAAGAAAAAATATATTTTCTTGAGTAGTTTGTCGTATTAATCCCCACAGCCTAACCTTGTCATGCTGTGAGGCTGTACAGGTGCGCCCAAGTTAGTAATGTGTCTCTGAAATCACAAATTTATGTGCAGACATTAGTTAATTGCTGTGTTGAATAAATAATTTGTGCACATAAATTACTTAATTTGTGCATTTTAATTAATGATATGCATCCTCAGATAACTCAATTCATTCATTTAAATTAAAAGGCACAAATTGTTGTGTTTATTCTGGTCAGTTAGTGGAATGCGTCCAGGGTGCTAGCCAGCAAGCTAGCAGCTAATGGAGAATCTCATTTGGCCACCATGAAAGTCAAGTCACTTTGAGACTGGGTTTTAAACACAATATTCTGCTATTTTTAATATATTGTCAGATTGTTGTGTTAATTTGTGCAAATACATTATTTAGTGATTATTTTTCACCTTATTGTCAAATATTGTTTACCATTTTGCCCTAAGGCTAAGTGAGCATTACTGGCTGAAAAGGTTTAAGTTTAAAGGTCTTAAACACACACAGGGCACACACATCCCATTAGTGGTGATTTTCTACATAGTAAATTTAGAAGTCAATTAGTCACACAGTAATGGGTGAAGACAAAGCTTCCCTGTTACCTCAACAAATTTACTCTTGCACTATTACCCATCAGAGTGCATTTCAGTAGGCTACATTCTGTGGCATATAAACATGGCTGCCATTCATATAGTTCTGGTACATTCGAGCTGCACCTTAGAAAAACATGACACAAACAGCTGTGACCCTAAAATAACTAGATTCTATCCTTATTCCTTCACAAAAAAAGACTGCTGAAGTTCATATGTCTGTCTGTCTCTCTCTCTCTCTCCCTCCTTCCCCCACCCTCTTCCTCACCTTGTGTTTGTGCAACACACCAGGAGCTTGTCATTAATTTGCTGCAGGTGGATTCACCTGTGCTTTTTTTTTTTTTTTTTTGCTGCCCCTGTTTATGTCTTAAGATCTTCTGGGCCATGTGGCATTGTTTAACAGCAAACAATTAATGAGAAAAAAGGATTAGCTTAGGATATTATCATTTAAACTAATATTAGAGACATTTATTTAACAGAAAATATAGCGGCATTGCTCACTTAAGATCTTCAAATTCATGGATATAGATGCTCTTAATCAAAGTTAAGTGTGTGACTGTGACTATTGCAATATTTAATTTCTTAATATGCATATAAACATAATATGCAGCATTGTAGCAAATTGTCAGACACATTACAAAATCATAATAGGGTTTCAGGACTGTGTTTTTCATTAAAAAAAGGGACTGGAGGCACAGTGACATTTGTCCCCAGTCAGCCTAGTTGAGGGCTGGCATCACTGGAACAAATATCAACAAAACAGCTTTGGAATTTATTAAATTTAGGTCCCAAACAACATTGTGCGTGTTCACCACTCTCATACTTAACCACTGGGGTCTGTTTTATGATTTTTCTTCTTTGAAGTGAGGGAAGTTATAAAACAAGAACAATTCAAGGAGCTCCTTTCACCTCATCCTCCGCTTGCTCATTTGCAGAGAAAAAATATTACTTTTTTATGCTGATTAGCAGCCTTGGCTTTGTCTGCAGCCACATTCAGCGAGGGTGGATCTACAATCGAGGTGTCCTAGTGTGCATCCAGGGGCCAGACATGTCGATGTGCCTCTGTATGTGCATAAGGAAAGTAGAAATTAATAAGGAAAAAAATGAATAAACTATATGAACAGAAGGTGTCTAGGGTTGTAGTGGATTTTGTATCTGTCCATACAGACAGATCTAAAGATAATGTTATGTTCTGTATAACTGCATGAAGGACATGGAGGTTTTATAGTTCTGTCAAAAGAAAAGAAAATGTTTTAAACCCAGTGACAGACAGCAGAAAACATCTCCCAACACAGTCACCACATCGGGCCCTTAAAACACCCATTGGCCCTATGCAGCTTCAATCCAGCCAGATTCAGCCAGTTACTTGACTGTAGAAAAAAATGAAACTAAAATAAATGATTTGGTTTACTACATGCCACTAGATCTGTGCAGCCAATCAGTGCGTCCCTCTGTGCAGCACAGTACAGAAGAGTAAAACGTGAAACTCCTGGGGATGACAGACTTTTGTCAGACATATCTTCTTTTTGCTTAACCTCCTAGGACCTGGCGTCCACATATGAGGACCTCACATTTTGGGTTCTCTAGACCACAATACTAACTTTTTCTCAACAAGGGCCTGGTGACCACATATGAGGATATTATACTGCCACTCTAATCGAAATTTAAAACTAATGTCCTCATATGTGGACATCATTTTTCTCAGGTCCCAATCAGCCTAAATAGCAAAGAGAAATAAAAAATGCACGCCATGCAAGAGTTCGGGTCTTAGGAGGTTAAGTATAGATGGCAACTAACACATCAAAAGAATTCAGGCATGTATGTTTATGTTCATTCGACCAATAAATAGCTGATGAGAACTTAAACTGGTTCCCGTTACTGCAGAGATGCACTGTCTGTTCCTGGCTCACTGAGAAGAGTGAGTCTTGGCTGTATTCACTCTGCCTGTCAGCTCTTAAATCAAGAGACTCCCCAGTATTGGTAGTCTTACAGGGCCACCAGGGTGATTTCAAAAGCATCGGTCTCGGCAATGGTTATCTTGAACCAGTGAAGCAGAGAAAGAGAGAAAGGTTTCAATTCTATCTTTTCTCACCTAGAACTCCAAAGAATGAGGCAATTTCAGTTCCCTATGGAAATATGCTGATGACGTACTATCTGGCTTTACCCTACATGTATTCGTCGCTGACACTGATTTACTTCCTCTAATAAAAGCCTTTGGTAAATTTATGTCACTAATGTATTATTCTGACAAAATGTTTGAGGTATATTTTCAATTACAAATTGCACCTGGCAAAAGAAAACTTCCCTGTTCCCCGAGGAAGCAAAATTGAGCTTTGAGATGATAGCAACTTTAATTATTTAAATACTTGGGCCATTACTTTGTCGTGAATGATGCACTTCTCACTCTGTACAACTACCTGCAAGAACTACCCATCAAATTTATATATCAGGCGGCTCAGCTGTGCTCGGGCTGAATTTATTCTATAATTCATATGAATAGGTTAGATGGGCAATATTTGCTTGGCCTCTGGCCTTGCCTGCTGTAATGCTCTGTGCTCAATGGAGAAGGCACCAGGAGCCAAGATTATTTGCCTAGTGGCATGCCCATGGCATGATGCCAACCCAAAAACAATATGCAGACATTTTGTTTTCCTGGAAAAGTTAACTAACCTTTTGGTAAGCAGAGTTTTAGGGCTTTTATAGACCCTTGTATATTAGGGATGCATTTGATTCATGGAGACACTTCAGTTCAATAATGGTTGGTTATGTCTGCACATTAGATTGTGAATAAAGTAATTTTAGAGGATATTGAAAAAGAGTTTTAAAGTGTGAAATTCCCTGGAATAGAAGGAGAACTCTTAACTGAGCCTCAAGAGTTGAGTTTAATCTGCTGAATGTGGGTTTCTCCTTCAAGACGCTCGCTGTCCTTAGAAAAACTCCAAATGCAAGGTGCAGTTATTAGTCAGAGTTTGTTAGACTTCTGCCAGGTTTTAAGCAAAATCCCAATGGGATTGGCTTAGCTTTCATGAGATGCTTCCGCCTCACTTTCTCTCTTCTGTTTCAAAGAGGATTACATGCCAAAGTCATTAATGCCATAAAATACATTTTTTGGCATAGGACGAGATTTACACCAAAGTTAGCCTTTTCTTTTTTCTTTTTTTTTTCACAATCATTTCACAACAATTTCACATACATCACACACATCATCAAAATATCAAAATAAAACATGCAGGTATAAATGGGGACTAATAAGAAGATTAGAGGTGCAGGGTGGAATTTCTGTTGTTGTGGATTAAATTTCTAACTCTCACCCAAATTATCTGACTCTGACAAAGCTCTAACCCCTGGAGAAACTTTAGGACTACAGATGTGAATATTCCACTTTGCTATGTAGCTACAGAAGTATTGTAGTATTTGTTAAATAGAAAAAACATCTTTCTATTCACATTTGATTTTAATGTGAGGACACTTAAATTACCAAGGCTTCTTTTCTGGATAATAATGACTCTTTCTAATAATTAATAGCTCCAGCTTTTGTGGTGATCTTTGAATGTAAAGGCTGGTGACAGTAGCAACACAGATCAGCAGGATGCTCCACAATTATGCCGGCATCTTATATATGGAACTGCAAAAAATAAGTAACTGATTTGTCTGAGCTATGTACATGTCATCTGTATTGTCATCAATAATTCTCATTAAAATCTAAGTGCAATGAGAGACACTGACCCATTCTCCTTCAAAAGACCGCGCAAATGACCTCAAATATAGCCAGATTTTAATGAATAGCTTGATTGGTCAACACTATACATAGTTAAAGAGGTTTCCTGTATTCTGTCAGACAATAGCAGAGAGCGAGCTGAGGAAAGAGTGAGGAAGGAAAATTGCCTTAGTGATTGGCAACAGCAAGGTATTCTGGGATAAGATGACAATGATGTGGTTTTTTTTGCCATTTCTCTCATATCTCTTGATCTCAAACATGCAAATTATTCTTTCACACTATTAAAGTTAAGTGGAGAAGATGAGCCAAGAGCGAGGGATTTGGTCTGTCATGGTTGAGCGAGTGAGTGAGCAAGGCAGACGCTGAGAAAGAGGGAGGGAATACAAACTAGATGCTTGTGTTTTGGACATGATGGCCAACAAGAAATGGGTGTTAGTACGCATGTTGACCGGGGGGCCACACTGCCTCAACCTAATGAAAATTGGCTGAGCATAGAGAAACAGTGACAAATTAAATGGGCCATCAAAAGCACCGCTTGCGTTAGAAAGAAAGGAGCAAGCATTTCATGATGGAATTAGAATCATTGCACTTAATCTTTAACTGCCACCTAAACCACATTTCTTGTTAGACAACAGCACTCTAACATGTTACAGGGATGGAATGAGAAATAACCTCATATGGGGGCAGTGAACAGGGAGGGGTGACCCTAAATTACTTGCTGCTAATTGTTAACAATATGTGTATCCTTTGCCGTTTTGAATTTCACGTGAATCACCATCAACATCATTTTGTACAATTAACAATGAATTTGTGACAGTTTTATCTGAGTTATTTGTAAGTTTTGCTATTGTTACATAGCTAACGTTAGCATTAACAGCTGTTTACTTACCAGTCTAGAAGAAATGTTACGAGTTCAGCATCAAATTTCATTCCTTTTCTCACCATGAGCTGTCCCTAGCAGTGGAAAGCAATGCCAATGTTAACTCTTGTTTTTCTTCTATTTGTACCACTTATTTTCTCCTACTTCAGTTAGCATGCTAACCATCAAGCCCCAGTCCAGCCAGACCAACTCGTCACTTTCCAATACCGAGTCACTGTAGTGTCCAGTCTGCCCTGAAGAAGTAGCGCTGCACAGTGGGCGTACTATAATCTCTTGTCTTGTAAACGCAACAGTGGTTGAACCTCTTGGCAAGAGTGGTAAATAAAACAACTGCTATCGTTGGCTCTGTAGCAAAACTTACAAATAGGCCCTTCAAGGTAAAACTTGATCTGTAACACTGGCTCAAAATTACCACTTATTTTGAGTAATATAAAAGATACAGATTAAAATAATCAATTGGTCCTGGGTGAAGTAAAAACAAGTATTGTGCTGCCTCCAAATGAAAAGATGTAAATGTAAATATTTGAAAATCACATATTATATATCAAACAGGTAAAATACACTTAACTATACTAAAACAAATATTGCTACTTGTTTCACACCATATTTTATTAAACCATGCAACCTATGCAATATTTTAGCAATATTTGCCAAGGCATAAGGGGCATTCCAATTATTAACATAATTATCAAAAGGAAAAACAAATTGAAAATACTTAAAATGAGCCAATATTTTTCTCACCAGAAATGACCTACGATGGGGGTTGCATGGCTGAAAACAAAACCTTTGAGAAAGGCTAGAAGAATAAGCACATATAAAACTCTTTTCTGTCCACTCTACAAACACATGCAGTAAAAATGCAGGAAATACAGAATATAATGTTATAATATAATATGTATATATAATAATGTACAGTATATAATATAATGTACAGAATAATGTTGACAGCAAGAGTCCATTAACAGAGCTTGAATCATTTTTTAAACTAATAGCTCTTTGTTGACACATTTAATCACACAGATCTGACTCCAGACCGTGTACAGAGTGAGATTTGTGATGTTCAAAAATGTTACTCAATTTGCTGTGATAGATAGATAGATAGATAGATAGATAGATAGATAGATAGATAGATAGATAGATAGATAGATAGATAGATAGATAGATAGATAATACTTTATTGCCATCCAGTGCTGGTCTATTTTCTTATTTCATGTTGTACAACGATTTGGTTTGACTTGTGTCTTAAAATGGGATTAGATAATACGGGACCACATAGCCTCACCTTTAACAACCATCTCGGTCGTCACACACTATAAATTTTCCATTTTAACAGAGTAACTGATGGTCGACATGTCATTGTCAGATGCTTCTCTTTTTTTTATTTTTTCGCACGACACATATTGTATGGCTGAACGGATGGATGGATGAGATGGATTGGTGGGTGGACTGGTGGGTGTGCGGTTAGGTTAGAGGAGCACACTTCACTGGTGACACTTACTTTGCTATTCTACGGAGTGACGCGGTGAGAAATAAGCAGGCAGTGTAAAAAGAAAGTGACAGCATCAAATGACCAATCCTCTCTCCCTATTCCAATATATGTGTTTCTGAGTGATGAGTGAAACCAGAGTGGAGTGCTGCTGACAGCCAAGAAATGATCTCTTAAATAGAATTCAAGGATGATGGTACATGTGCATGAAGCAGTCGAGGATAAAGCTATGCTGAGATACATATTTACACTTTGGTTTAAAGTATATATTATTGATTTCTATATAAACACTGGATCAGCGGTGAATACAATGATATGATTCTTAATAGGGGATAGGGCAATGACTGCACAGGATGAGTTACTAGAGGTCTCAATGCAAAGATATATGACGGAAGGCTCCAACTTAAGATGTTAGGCTTGTTGTCCACTGACAGCAGCTTTTAGCTTAATCAGACAGCATAAGCACCATAAAAATGGATTGCAAATAATTTTCTAGGTAGTAAAGTATTGATGTTTGTCAGGACTTGATGTGTAAACAGCACAGTATTTCATATGCTCTGCAAAGTGCTGACGGTAGCCCATAAGTCATGACTATGTGTCATTCACACAGCGTGTTAGTATCTTGTAGTTCAAAGCCTACTTATTGCTATTATTTTTTCATCTTTAGAGGAGCTTAATTTATCACCCTGGACCTCCCCGTATTTTTATACAAAGACAAAGAATTAAATGTTGAAGAAGAAAGTTAGGGATGAAAACAATAAAATAAAAATGCTAAATAAAAATCACCATCCACCTGTTACATCTGATAGATTGCCATTTTACATTGATTTGCTCTTAACAATAAAACATATTTAGAGAGCTTTGGTTATGAAGGATTCCAATCAAGTGCTGCTGCTGACTCCACTTCAGTACTAATTGTTAACATTAAAACATAATTAAAAAGTGACGATCAAGCAGAGACGCAAACAAGCTCTGCTTTGCTAATTTAAAAGTTAAACAATAATGTAATCCCTGTAGTATCACAGTGTGTATATGACTGTTTTAGGGGCAAAGTTGCTAATGAGCACAATAACAGCACATTTGTGTTTCTTTGTGTTCATATATGGATAAACTGCACAGCGCTAATTAAGAGCTAGCGGTGGTGGTGAGAGAGGACAAACTGTGTCGGCGCTGTCAGTGAAAATAACGTGGAACATTGCTTCTATGTCTAAACTTTAAACTCTTGCATAAGCAGTGCAGGGGCTTTGTGTGTAAATTCCCACGTTACGGAGGACAAGATTTTCATTTGTTCGTCCACCGAGGGAAGATGTCTCCCGCACATTAGCATGTGAGGTCGTCTGGCCCCTGTTGCATACCATCTTCACTCCATCAATACATATTCATCAGCATCAGAGAGCCATTCATTTGCCAGATTGGAAAATGGGCAGTGAAGAGAGCTTGACATTCACTTTGTGCTGAATTGTTCTCACTTGACACCTAACTTGCTGATTGATGAGAAATATTATGGCCTGGAGGAAAAGCAAAGTGAAAGATGAATGAGTGTAATGCTGGGGCTCTCCTCACATCTCAGAACCACAACTCTTTATTAATATTTTGTTTGGGCCTGCACCTATCCATCCCTGTTTGTGTTACACAAGTAGGATTGGATCTGTCATATCAGGTACTTACCTACATTTGTCTCATGGCTCTCCAGTGTGTGTGTGTATGTGTGTGTGTGTGAGTGTGTGCGTGCGTGCGTGTGTGTGTGTGTGTGTGTGTGTGTGTGTGTGTGTGTGTGTGTGTGTGTGTGTGTGCGCCTTTGCCTACACTAAACCAGTGTATTCAAATTGCTCGTGTCCAACTATTAACTGTTTCATGGTTATACTGTTAGCTAGGTATTATTTTCCATGTGCATTGTAAGAGATTTCAGAGATTCAATAGTAGCACGTGTCACATTCTACACTGCACTGAGAGAAACACAGAACAAGCAAAGGAAGCACTTACAGAGATTGTCCATCCATGTAATGAAAAAAACAATAAATGGTCTTAAAAGGCCTTTTTGTCAACTCATGGTCAGAGACGTGTTGGTTCCATGGACAAATCCAAGATCATGGCAATACCTGATGAATGCTGCTCAAATTCACGTGAGTCACATGTAATTTTGTCCACATCTTATTTATTTCTGTAACATCCTCTTTTGCCCTTACAAGGAAAACATCTGCCTCCATTTTTTTTTTCTTTTATGCACACTTGTTTAGCATTCAAGTGCACACTTATGATATAATTAAATTGTATTGAGAACTTATCTGTCAGCGGATGCACTAACTAAACCCTACCTGCCATGGCTGGATGCACCTCCCCATTTAGAGTAGCAATAATAGAATTTGCTTTAAAGCGTAGAATAATCAAAGCAGCCTGGTGTAAGTGACTGTCGTGAAAGCAATGGCTTGTGTGTCGAGGTAAAAATAAAAGTGATGGCCCAGTTTGTCTGACTAATGATAGTAAATCATTGCTATTCTTCTCAAGGCCTTATGTCGATTTAGGAGGGCTTTCTTTTCCCCCTCCCACGTTTATGTGATCTGACTAACCCCTGTTCACACCATTAAGATCATTTCCAGGGGTAATTTGTATGTAACTATGAAATATTTCAATGACTGAACTGATTTTTTTTTTTGAGGAAATGTCCTGATCCTTTCACACAATCACATGTCAATTGTTGTAAGTCTTTCCTAACTTGTCTGCTTCTTCTTAATCCCTATTCCCTCCTTTGAGCTGTGCTTAGCTTAAAAAAAAAAAAAAAAGAATCAATAAGAGACTATTAACTGGATTCACTTCACCAGTGTACTTTGTAAAAGATAAATCTACTGAATGTGTTGTATCTTCAGTTTTTGCAGGCTGCTTTGGTAATTAAACATTCAAATTTGCTCACCGCTAAGATTTACCATCACATCAAGAGTAAGAATCAAACATTTGCTGCAGACTCTGCGTGTGCTTGGTTGTTTTTTAATCAAAAACAGCTCCATTGTTCTTGCCCAAGGCACACTGGAGAGAATCACATTGTCATAGGTTGCTACAAATCCCCCACAAACGACCCACTTGGCACATTAACCTGTGAATATTTGACAGCTCAATGAATATAATATGAAAGGGGTGAGGTACAAAAATGGGTATCCATTACTATCAGGGGGCATGTTGCTCCTTTTCATTTTTAATTTCATGGGCATTTTCTGAACTTTCAAGGGTATTTTTTCCCCCAGCGCCACTGTTAATTTCTGGCCCTGCCAATAAAATCCAAATTGTGATTCATCCCATCCTTCTCAGTGCCACTGTACTGTCAGACCCTCTCAAGCCCCCATGCCAAGTTTTAAGCCATGGAAAAGGTCAAGTGTCTGGATCATTGTCAGTATCAGCATATTGATAGACTTGTTCGCCCGAAGAGTGATTGACAGATTGACTATTGATCGGTTCGTGTCAAGATGAGGTTTTGCGTGATCATTTCAAGCACACATTTATTTGTACATGTCTGCATGCTTCTCATGACTAGGTCTGTTTTGTGGTCACGCTTTCTGTTTTTTTTTTTTATCCGATGCTGGGTTTTGTGAAAGTGCAGCCCATTATCTCACAGTGGTGGTGTTTGGGATATGACATTCCAAAAGGTCATTGTAAGCTTTATGGCCAGTAGGGTGGCGTAGTGGTGAGGGATCGTCCTATAATCAGACTTGTAACCTGCCCCCACGTAAGTGTCTCACGTAAGACACTGAATCCCTCCCAGCTACATGGGCATGTCTTTATGTCTGACCCTGCACTCCGAACTCTGACTTCCCTGTGGAGGGGGGTCTAGAACAAATTTCACAAGACATCATAAAAAAAAAAAGAAAAAAAAAAGAAATCAGCAGAAAGGGAAGAGGTCACTTTCAAGAGCGACTGCGAGCACTGTTCTTGTTTCTCTCACGCTTAAATCAGGTCAAACCAAAGTTTCACTCAATAATTTTCCTCAGGGCACAAGTGAAGTGAGGACTCTGAAGTGGAACCCTGCATGTCAGCCACTTCTGCCAGTGTAGTATTATTTGCACTGTGGCTTTGTTGTTATGTGTCATGCCAGAAAAACTACAGTAGGCCTAGTGTTTAGTTCAGGTCCAAACAAGGACTGTAAAATCATATTTCACCACAGAGAAAAGATGTTGTTTTTGACTTCAACTCTGACTTTGTGGAGCTACTTTGATGTAGAGAGAGTTAGTAATGAGAAGACTGATTGCAAAACCTAGTTTTAGAACCACAGGTCATGCTGACATTGCTCGATGTGATTCATTCTGTTGAGCAAAGTGCAACACCAACAGCATTAAAAGATTCACCCACCAATTACTAACATAGTCTTTTAGCTTGGGATGAACAGGATCGATCGTATGATACAGGAAAGTTAATCTATTTTGCTTTGAGGTAAAGTAGAACATGTTTCGAAGAACCATTTTATTGCAGGCTGCAGTATGGATTTCGCAACAGCCAGCACAAGAGCTATGATTAGTAAAGGACAGATTGAATTATGTAAATACTGCCTTTTATCCTTGATTGGCCTATTATTAAAACACCAGCAACAACTCTGCTTTTAAATTCAGTGATGGCAATGCAGCGATAAAGTCAATGCAATTAAAAGCTGTAATTTTATTTTCTATGGTTTTGTTTTATTATTAATGTCCCTATAGTCAGACTTGTAGGAATGAAGCGAGTTAGGGGAACAGAAGTGGCTTAATGGGCTGAGCCCAGAGTACTGCGGTATGCTAATGTACTTACAGTATATCTTACACTGAAAATATATAAGCTCGCATTTGAATGTGAACTTTCTGTTAAACCCTACTTTTCCTCCAGCAATCTGTTTGAGACCCATAATGAAAGCACAGGCATGCTCCAATGAGTTTGTTGAATGTGTATAAGATAAGTTGATATGCTTGGCAAATCTGAGTTTGTATAGTCCTTCCACTGTGCAGAAAACAACTGAGATGGATCAGTGGCATGTTAACTACAACAATGCTGACTGAAATAGTATCAGTTGTTTAAATTATCATATCTCCGGGGCTCCGGGTCATATCTGCAGAAGCATGCTGGCACACTGTAGCATCACATTTCACAGGTCAAAAAAAGCTTGTATTTTCCTTTGGTTAACTTACAATATGCGATAAGCAAGGTAACACATTACTACCAAGGCACAAAAATTCCCCAAATTCAGAGGTGAATAACCCTGGGACTCCACAGCGTCTGAAAATCCTTGAAAGTTTGTAGGTTTGAGAAAAACAAACTACAACCTTAAAAGCTTTTGAAAATAAATGGATGACCGTGAAAGTCCTTGATTTTTTATTAAAGGCACTCACAGCCATCAATATGCCTCAGCTCTCTGGACCTCTCTCCATCCTAGGATCATCACTTCACATCCCGAGGAAACTCTGTGATGGATTTTTGATGTAGCAGCAGTTTTAAAATGAATGATTTCACCTACATTTGAAGCTGAGGAATAAAAAAAATGAGACCTCTTGTGTCTAATTTTGACCAGTGCTGTTCTACCCCAAAGCATGGTAACATTGAGTCCTTGAGCTCTGCTGGAGAAGACCATGAGTCACTGAAAAGTAAAATTGTTTTGTCCAGGTGATCACCACAATTATCCCTAACCTTTTGCAGCGCATTCAGAAAGTAGTTAGAACCCTTCACCTTTTTCACATTTCATTATGTTGCAGCATTGTGCCAAAATATTGCAAAAATATTAAAAAGGAAAAACAGAAATATCACATTGACATAAGTTTTCAGGTTTTTTCCCATTTCTCTTGATCATCTTTGAGATGTTTCTAGTCCTTGACTGGAGTCCAGCTGCGGTATATTCAGTTGGTTGGACATGATTTGGAAAGGCACACACCTGTCTATATAAGATCTCACAGCTGACAATGTGCATCAGCAAATTCAAGCCCTGAGGAGGAAGTAGCTGCCCTCAGAGCTCAGAGACAGGACTGTGTTGAGGCACAGATCTGGGGAAGGCTACGAAAACAAAAAAAAACCCAATAGACACTCTGAGCTCCAGAGATCCTGTGTGGAGATGAGAGATCACTGCAGCACTCCACCGATCTGGGCCTTATGGCAGAGTGGACAGACGGAAGCTTATCCTCAGTAAAAGACACATGAAAGCCACTTGGAGTAAAGAACTATGAATTGATTGATTCTCTTGTCTAATGAAACCAAGACTGAACCGTTTGGCATCATTTCGAAGCGTTATGTCTGGAGAAAACCAGAAAGTACTTATCACCAGTCCAAAAGCATCCTAACATTGAAGCACACTGGTGGCAGCTGTTATGATTCAATAAAGATTTTGGTCCCAAAAGCAGAACTCAGACACAGAGACATTTGCACAGAAAGGTTGTTTATTGTAGAATTTTCGTTAAGGTGGTTTGGGGAACGGGCTGGGGCGCCTGGAGAGCGGGGGCAGGCAGCAGAGCAGGTAGCTGAGCTGGGGTTGTCAGTTGTTCAAAAGACAACACAAAATAACTTAGGCAAGGATACTATGAGTTGGCCAAAATATTGCACCACCTACAGTAGGGTCTAAACGTCTGAGATCATTTTCCTGTAATGGGAAAAAGCCTGTTCCAAAACTCTCAGGACTTCAGACTGGGCCGGAGGTTTACCTTCCAATAGGACAATGACCCTGAGCACACAGCCAAGACAATGCAGGATGGGCTTAAGGACAACTTTAGAATGTCTTTGAGTTGCCCAGCCAGAGCCCTGACTTGAACCCAATCAAACATCTCTGGAGAGACCGGGAAATGGCTGTCCACTCATGGTCCCCATCCACCCTGACAGAGCTTGAGAGGATCTGGCAGAAAACCCCTAAATCCAGGTGTGTAAAGCTTTTCACGTCAGAGGACTTGAGACTGTAATCGCTGCCAAAGGTGCTTCAACTAAGTACTGAGTAAAGGATCTGAATACTTATATCAATCTGATATTTGAGTTTTTCCTTTTTAATAAATTTCAAAAAAAAAATGTCTAAAATTCTAGTTTCAGTTTGTCACTATGGGGTACTGAGAGTTGATAAATGAGGCAAAACATCAATTTCAATGATTGTAGCATGAGGATATAACATTAAAAAATGTGAAAAGAGTGAAAGGTGTCTGAGCACTCTCTGAATTCACTGTATTTAGAACGCCAGGACTTTCATTACAACATGGCCAGAGGCACAAGAAACAAGCTACTAAACAGCTTGCTTATTTTATGTCCTTCAACCAAATGCCCAGAAAATGGTGGATTTTCCATTGCCTTCCATTTTATCACCAATAATAAATAATTTATCAATGCATTGGCTCGTTATCTCAAAAAATCATTACAGTGATGAATTACTTACCATGTGGCTTCAAGTGTGCAGGTGTAGCCTAGAGCTTTGACCTTGTAAGACACAGCTGACGCAGAGCTGATGGCAAACATTACCTTGGTAAAAAAAAAGGGAAAGTATGCAAATGATTACTGTAATAACAAGCTGTGAATATTAGGATTCAACAATATTGTTTTGGTTCTTGCAAAACAGTAACAAGATTATGCCCTGCTGTGTTTTGTAGGGTATTCTTCCAGGAATTAAGATAATTAGAATTTCCCCAAAACATTAACTATTTACATTTTTAATTACTCTGATATTTTGATTTATTTTGCATGGGTGAAATGCAGGGCCAGTGTCACATGTTGAATTTTTCTTTTTTTTCCTGTCCAGCAGCACATGCACTGCATCTCAGTGGTATCACACAACTTTGAGCTGTATGATTCTCTGTCATGTCCCTTCAGTTATTCATGTCTCCAAAGCAAAGGGACTCTCACTCAAATACATCAGAGAGAGAGAGAGAGAGAGAGAGAGACAATATTTCACAAAAGAACTGGTGACAGGCCGTGTTTGAGGTCAACGTAGTTTGGTTTTCTAAAGACGTATTTCAAGAAATCAAATTTAATTTTGAATGGCAGGATGTCAGTTCATGCTCACAGCTTTCAATATAACCCTGCTTGTATAGTGTATGATGAAATACAAACTGATGGAAAGAGCAGAAAGTAGTTAAAGTACTGTTAGTTCAGTTGGTGCATTGCCTCCTGAATTAATATATTCAGGTATACCGTCAACACCAAATATATCCTAGATGGAATTGTATACATATACATATACATAGACATAGACATATTCGCTAAATGTCACCAGAAGTTGTTCTCTCTAACAGAATTCATACTATTTAAGAGAAGACAGGAGGAAATAGCGCAAGCAACCTATTGTTAATGTATAATAATAAAACCGCACAACCTCTTCCCTATAAAAGTGTGAATCATGTACATCAGAAGGGCTTAACAGGCCCATTTTATTGTGGCACGTTCCTCTAGCATCTATTCTTTTGAAAGGGTAAATGAAGTTCAAAAGCACACGCTCACTGAATGGCTGATTTGTCCTGGATGAAAAGGATAGTGGAGAAATCTACAATGGCTCCCTGCACGGCAATCACGAATTGGCCTGAATGCGCAGGAAGCCATGCCACCATGAGTCTGGTCCAAGCAACTCTATTCAAATGACTACATCCATGTCTCCCTGTAGAAATGGCTCAAATGAGCCTGTTAGCCTTTGAACGAGTCGGAGAGGAAAACAGGACATGTCAACCAGGGAGAGATCAACAGGGAAACAAGAGGAGCATTCGTTTCCGCCTCAGGGAGTTGTACTAGCTAGTATCCTCTGCTCTCCCCTGCACTGATTTGACAGTCAGTGCTGATCCCCCAAAATACTGTTACGTTTAATGAATGAAAGGCAACTTCACATAGTTTTATGTCAAATTTGTCTCGAGGAGTGGAACTTTTTGACTACTTTGTTCCCCTTCTCTTTGCTGAATTCGTTTCAAGCTTCTCCTTTTTTTACCCTTAGTGATAAAGGATAACACAGGGAAGTGTTTGTTGCATGACAATCTGTTATTAATAGAAGCAAAATCACAGCAAAGGAGGTGTCATTGAAACAAACAAAGTCAAAATCTTAACAGTTCATTTTGTTTCCATCTGTGTTTTCTGAAAATATACCACTGTATGCATGATAAAACACACCACAAACTGAAAATAATTGCTGTTTCAGATTCATAGCAAGAATGTGATTCTGGTCCAAAGCCAGTTCCTTGGCAAACGTGTTGAAAAGAAGATAGTTTGCTGGCTCCCTACAGCTCCTCTCCTGGCAGCAACACTGTGTTTAACTATCAGCTTGACTGCTTTAAGCTCACTTGAATCAAGGTCTCTTGGTTTTGTTGTCACCCGGTCAACAACCAAATCTTATACCCCATGAAACTCGTTTCCTCTAGTGTGTTCTGCTCCCTCACAGCATAGATTAAATAAAAAATAAATAAATAAAATGAAATCTTTATCTAATTGTGAAGCAATGGCTTGCTTTGTTTGTGGAGGAAATCTTTGTTTAACACTTGAGATTAGAATTGGATACAGTGTTACTTTGTGCAGTGGAGGTGAGTGTGTTGGTGTGAAGAAAGAGACGCCTCTTCCTCCCCAAGGGATCAACAACATTCACAGTTACCGTGGTGACCGATGAGAGACTGCTCTCCCCTTGCCACATAAACCTTATTTACTATTGCAGCTGTTCAATTTTGCAACACCTACCCCACCTTTTCTCTTATTTGCTGTTCATGCCTGAAGAAGTGCAGCTTGTGCCTTGTCCTTACCCCTAAGATATATGCATCTGAAAAGACTGCTGCAGTAAGTCCCCACATTGTTAGAAAACAACCTCTAGGTTGTAGAAAATTCAAATTAAGCCTTTTAAAGCAATAATTAGAATTCAGTAGGTCAGCCCTCTTTATTAGAGCATTGTTTTGGAACTTGCCATTTAATGGATTTCATTGTTTGCTTTCTTTTGGTCCTCACAGGCTATTACTTTGCAAGGGCTTTGCGTCACCGTCTGTTCATTTTCTTGGAGAATCATGTCTTTCATAGAACGGGGCTTGACACAGACGCTCACACACACACGCACACACACACACACACACACACACACACACACACACACACACACACACACACACACACGTACCCAGACAAACTCCTGCCCACACACACATGCAGAAGAATAAGCACATAGAACTGCATACAGTTGTACAGCAAGTACAAATTCTTTTGTTGCAAACACAAACAGACATACCAGCCGACAGAGCCACATGCTCGTATGCCCACACACACATATCTGCACAGGCAAACAAAGCACTACTTCCCCTCCTCCTGCCACAGACGCACTCTCCAAGGAGAGAGAGGCTTGTGACGCTAAACTAATAAAGTCAGCATGGTGGCCACTGCAGGGGCTGGTGCACTGTTGTTAGTAGCCCCCCTCAGCCCCAACCGCACTTCATGCTTCTCTTTTTTTTTATTTTTGTTCTCAAGCACAGGCAGGATTATATCACACACTTGTGCCACCCTCATGGACAGCCAGTATCCTTGTAGCTTGTGGTTCACCATCAGTGCAATGACCTTAGAGACCCACTAAACTGGGTAAATGGTGTGTTAATGAATCACATGTTAATAGAGCAAATGAATGAAAAACAAGAGTGCTGTATTAAGTCATGCCGCCGTTTTTACAGATGCACGCACAGCATGCAATCGCTTAGGGGAAAGTTAGAAGAAAGCAGTTTGAAATGCCAAGGCACTAATGCAATCAAATTATGCAACTTGGCGCTGTTTCTAAGATAAGTCCCTCTTTTACGTGAGGCATGGAGGGACATTTCAGTAGGAGGGCAAGCCATAATGACAACAAGACTGCCATTGTTAAATAGTTTCATAGCTGTGAATAAATCTGAGTGTTAATGTGGAGTTTAGCCTTTGGCCAAAAAGAGCAGTCCACCTTGCAGACGCTCGCATTTGTGTCACCCCCACAGACAGGAGGCACACTTCAGGCACAGAACACTCTCAAGGTCTCAGACAGAATGGGAATTAAATTCCAGACCTTGTTTTCTTCTCATAACAAGCAGAGTCAAAGCTCAAATGCAAATCTGCATTATTAAAAGTGAACAAAGTTTGGAGGAGTTAGAATGAAAAGTTGATATCAATCAACATCAATTATTTTTGTTTTGCATCATGTACACTCAAATTGTGCCCTCTGCACTGCTTGCTATTTCTTAATGACCTGGCTCACCATTGAGTTCAATGAAAAAAATGTGTTCAAAGGAACTACATGATTTTCAGAAAAAAAAAAAAGAAAGAAAGAAAAAGAAAATAGAATTATGTGTCTTCTTCACCAATTTATTCGTGAAAATCTGTCTAATCAAAGGCGAGAGTGGACAATTGCAGCTCTGGAGTCATCGTCTGTATTAATGATTTTGTTTGAGACAAATTGAACTCCTAAACCTGGCTTTTTGCATGTCAACTTGTCAGAGCTTGATGTCTATTAACATGAGCAGATAAAAAGTTGGAAAACTTCAGGCTCATCAGCAGGCAGATAAATTAAATAAAAGTAGAACTTAAACTTCTTCAACAAGTAGTGTGGGAGAAGAAGAGGCTAGAAATAGAAGCTTATTTACATGCAGTGTCATGTGCTGCTTAATCAAAATATGAGGCATGAAATGAAAGCCACCACATTTAGAAAGGTGGAAAGAAAAAGAAATGTTTCATTTTGAAGCTATAGGCCAGAACTTCTCGCTGGTATGTAGACAGGCTTTCTTCTTTACTGTGACTTTACTTTTTGCCTGAAAGGAAATAATAATAGGAATGCTTTATGTACAGGACACAAAAAACAACCTCAGTCCTACCAGTACTTCCTTTCCCTATTGCAAAGCAGTACGTAGGAGTAACTCATAACTATAAATACAAAAAGGACCAAAAATTTTATGAATCTAGATAAAAGCATTTGCTCTTTGTTGACCTGCTCTTCTCAAAATCACCTAAAATCGACCAGATAAATTAAACCCAGCAGTTTACTTGTGTACTTCCACTGGTGTTCAGTGTTTATTTTGTTCGTCTGCCCAGCGTTAAATTGTGTTTGTAGAATTCCACAAATGAAAAATCGATATTTATGGAAGCATGTTTTCCGTTGTTGTGATACTGATTCAATTTGAAGTTTCGCTTCCTCCCCCGCGACAGGAAATCGCTTCACTATAGCATTATGAGAGCATCATCCCCCTGCCCGCCATGTCTATTAAAACACAGATGTTTACTGTAAGACAAGCATATGTGAAACTTGTAGTAATGTCACTGGAATTGCTCTGCCTGTGGCTGTCACGCTTGTTGATGTTGCATGTTTGAGTGTAATACACAGAAATATGTCTTTATCACAAATTCAATATCATGGTAAATTACTCGAGTCTTAGGAATTTATCTCTTTGTAATCTTTAAGTGTTGTTTTGTAAGCTTTTCATCACGTTTTCCATTAGGGACAAACACTGAAAATACCAAACATAAGATTTTCAAAATTTCTTCACCAAAATATTTCTGTCAAGTCAAATAAGATGACAAAAATCCCAACAGTGGATCTCATCATCAAGACATGGAATTTCCGCCCTGGTTCTTGTGAATTCATACATTCTGCACCTCACCATTTATGTCCAGTAAAGTGGGGGGCACTGCTGGTGTTTTTTCCCTGTTCTATATTCCCATGTAATTTTTTTCAAATCATAGGCTACCTTCAATGTCACTCAGACTGTCCCAAATAATATAGCAATCACAAAGGACCAAGTTGTGGACACCAGTTTTAATCATTTCAACTTCAGTTTTGAGAAACCCTGTTTTGTCTGTCAGTTGAGCATGTCAGATGTGTCTAAATACTACAATACTCATGAACCTCAACTAGTGTTGATATGGGAAAGAAGATTCATGAATAAGCAGTTCATTTATAGTTGACCCAGGTATGCAACTATGCAAAAACTTATTCTGATGGAAAGGTTAAATGAGTAGACAGAACAATGTTTGGCTGTTGCAGCAGAATCCCTACATGCTACTGTATGCAATACTATATGAATACATATAATTATCATCTCTTGAAGACAATAACAGTAATCAAACTACTGTCATAGTCATAGTCGGGCCTACTTCTGGCCCTCTTGTTTGGAACACTTCCATCTTCAAGCTCAGCCTTCATCTTGATTTCAAATACACACCCGTAAAGTTTTGTGGCTCTATCTTGAACGGTTGCAACGATATTGCAGCGACAAAATCTGTCCGGACATATAAACAGTGAAATTACTCAAAACCACCTCTGTGGTAGTTTCCTTCACAGTAGGTATCTCTAGGACCACATTTTTTCATGATGACACAACACACTCACAAACACACACACACACACACACAAACAAGATGAAAATAAAACCAGCCCTGCTATCTTGGCTGGTAAGAATGTGACCACATGTTTTGTGTTTGTCACACTTAACAAAATGTTTTGGTTGTACTCTAACCTCAACCAAGTGTTTTTATTTAACATGGTTTTCCCGCATAAAAAGTACGAAAAAAGAAAAAAGAAAACTGGGGCTGGATCACATCTACGCCTACTTCCTCACTGAGAAATTCTGGATCAGGCCTTGCGCCGCACAGTGTGTATCAAGATGGTCAGTGGAGGACACATCAATCAGCCACACGTGTTTCAGCCTCAGTCAGACCCAGACTCAGGCGTTTTCGAGGAGTGAGGAGTTTATTGCGCACCAATATCAGCAACTACAAGACGTGTAAGAACAGTAAGCGTAGTTAATTGCTTATGTGGTTTGTTAGTTTGCTATCTTGTAACTGCAGTGGCTGTTATGGGCTGTGCTAGTGCGAACTCTCGCTCCGTACTGAAAAGGTTTCAGCAACTGATGAAAGAGCAGTGCGCATCAAGATGGTTCGCGTTACAGCAAACATCGGACAGACACAGCTACATCTCTGAGCCTCAGTCAGACCCAGACTCTGATGAGGAGTCGGTGGTGCATCAAAATTGGTGACTAGCAGACATATCAGAACAGTTGGTGCAGTTTGCATCTTTTGCTTATGTTGTTTGTTCCCTTGCAACAGACAGTGGCTGACACTGTTAGGGGTTGTGCTAATGCAAACTCTCGCCCTCTGTAGTGACAAGGTTTCAGAATTATTTTTGCCTGTCTCCTGTCCCAGTAAATTGTGGCATTCTTTATCGGATGTATGAAACCCTAGAAGTCTGAATTCCATTTTTAGGAGTCTGTCATTGCATATACGCAGTCATGGCATTGACTGCTTATTTTGTTCATGATATTTCAACAATATGTCATATAGACATGTTAACGATGTTAAAAACTCGATTGTCATCGGAGGGGGTCTTAAACCATTCTGTAATTACCACAGGCAGATGTCTTAGAGAGTGAGGGTTTCAAAAACATGGACTCTGGATATAAAGAACGTCGTTGAACATAATCCAGTGGCTTTACAAAATTTGCCTATATCAGCATTATTGTCTGGTGATAGTCGAGAATTCATGCCATCAGTGATCTTTTCCAATTACGAAAAGAATATGTAAACATTTGTTGCAAGCTACTGATATGTAACCTGTAGATAAAATAACCAAAATATATCATCATACTCCAGGCCGTACAAAAGCCATTTGCAAATTCATAGCAGTTGAATGAATCTCAAAATTGACAAAGGTTGCCGGACAGAAATGTTAAATCATTAAAAAAAAGAAAAAGAAAATTGAGTCCACTCTGCAGGATGTGGTATTGACTTTTACTCATTAATGACTTTAGGTGTTAGGTTTGCTTCTGGAAACACAATTTTTCCAGTAGCAAAATTTTTCATCCTGCTGATGTCTCTCTCTCGCTCTCTCTCTCTCTATACATATATACAGTACATATATATATATATATATATATATATATACAGACACAAAGTATATATATATGGATGCTTTATTTATCCCTAAGGGGGAAATTCATATAATATATACATATATATGTATCTCATATATGAAAGAAAATGGTTTACCTTCCCAACAATAATACACTCAGTTACTTATAAACCTAAATACACTGCAAGTCTGCAGATTTAAATCAGGGGAGACGCATTGTTGCAGTCATCTTGGTGGGGAACCGAGAAAATAAGAGGATACCGCCCATTTTGTTCTCAATGAGGCATGATGTCGCCAAGCAATCATTCAATTCAGACCGATGATGAGTATTAGCACTCGCTCAATCACTGGGATAAAGGCGAGGGGTCACCTTTAATGTTGTGCAACAAAAGACCATCCTTAAAGGTGTGGTGAGCTATTGAAGTCAGTTCAGCACTATAGTCCCACCACTGCAATGAGAAATCCTTTTTATGTCAGGTAGCTTGGCCTGATTGAATTCCTTTGCGTATCAGTGAATGGATCAAGTAAGAAAGGGGAGCAGATTTGTGCTTGTGATAAACTGTAACCTCCTCTGAGCCAAGGATTTACAGCAAGCCATGTTGATGAAATCCACTCCTGCAGTGTGTATACTATGTGGCTGCAGAGGTATTTTTAACAGCCATGCATTATCCAGATGCGGAAACTCATAACACACAAATTACCAGCTCAGGTGTTACAAATAATTAATGCTTTCCATTGTGCCACCACTCAAGTCTTGTTAAGCAAATGAGTCATGTTAGCCACTTGAGATGCTTATTATGCTTATTCCGAATATTGTTATTTTATGTAATTTCATAAAGAGTTAAGTTTAGGCAGTACACACGACACACAGTTATACTACTATATAATGATGCAATTATCTCAGTGAAGCAACAGAACAATGAATTCTACCCAAAGGAGATTTTCATCATCTGCCTTAACCTTCAACCTGCTCATTGTTCAATTCAGATAGATAGATAGATAGATAGATAGATAGATAGATAGATAGATAGATAGATAGATAGAGGGTAAAATGTTCAGTGATATTATCTTTCTTTCAAAACATTATCATACATTAGCACTTTGTGTCTGATAACCACCTTGTGTGCCGAAGTTTCTCCATTTGCCTGAATTGGCTTTTTAATAGTGCTGTGGATGTTTCTGGGTATGTTTTGGGCCATTTGCTGTGTGAGTATGTCATAGGGACACAGCCTGCAGTGAGCTGTGGCTATCAAGATGAGACTGCAGAAAAGTAATAGCAGCCACAATAGCTGAAACCAATAAGAATAGAAAGTACAGCGAGAGAAGGCTGTTTAAAACAGGCTGTGAACATGAGCATTGGTTTTCAATCTGAAGGAGACAATTAAGGGCTGAAAAGCAATGCAGCACAGGCCTGCAGCATATAGGCAACTTTTGTCTTAAACAGGTAGGATCACGTTTCAGTTGCTGTTCCAATACTTTTGATTAATAAATATAAAATGACAAGCAGTTTTATATGCAATAAAGTCTCTCCTTTTCAGTTTTTCATATTCTGCAGCCCAGTGTTGCTTCTGGCTGCTTTACTCGTACAGCAAATCACAATAATGACAACCAAGAGTTTCAAGGTTTGGGTTTGCAAAATCATTGCACACAGAGAGCCATGGGTTTGTATTGTATCTTTATTGCATTGTGTTTGTGTAAATATAAAGAATACAATAAACCGAATTCTTATTTGCCATTCAGGAAATAAACTGTGTGAGAAATCTACACCACAGTGGTCTGAGAGGACGCTGTGTCATTCCTCACCTGTTTTGAATGTGATTGGTCCAAGTAGCAGCCACCAGTAGACAGTAAATTAAAGGGGTGATGATAGTCTCAATCACTTGCAGTTTCCCACTTGTCCTCCCAGGGTTTGGAAAACATTTGATGTGCACTCTAATAAATACAACCCATCCAACGTTTCAGAATATATTTTTAGAATATCGTCAGAGCTCACTGTGAGAGCCAGTTTGACAGTTATTTCCACTAAGTCGTTTTTCCCCCGCTACATCATCCACCAATGGTTCTTATGTTCCCCAACCTTCCAAATCCCACTTAAACCCCCTGGGAATAATATTAGCTATTGTGTCACATTTAGCTAGCCGGGAGCACTAGCTTATCCTACAGAATTCACGATATAATACATTTAAAAAAGTATTAAGACTAGCGACATGCCAGGCCGTAAAATATAGCGAAAAATACTATATACACAGAAACTGTGTCAGAAACTGCGAAGAGTATATCTATAGTATAAATGGTGAGAGACATTTTCTTCTGAAACAAATTGGTTGCCATAGACACAACCGTAAAAAACCTCTAACCTTTATTGGGACCATTTATACCTCCATTGCCCCTGCTGATGGTATCGAGCAGTAACTGTCCTGGATTTACAATGGTGGTCCTGCACTTTGTTTCTGTCCTTCACTCCCTCCCCCCTCCCTCCCGCTCTCCCAGGAAAAATCTCGGAAATAGATTCATAAGAATTTTATTTGAAAAATAATAAAAAAAAATGTAAGAAATTATTGACACCAGGCTGAAATATGCCTGATGAAAAGAAATGAATAAATTCCTGTCAAATGTTAATGTGGCTCTAAGAGAGAAACTACAATAAGATGACATTTTTAATTAACTATTAGTAAATTGAGTGTACTTTTAAAGAGTACATCCTTGAAATCCAAATATGTGAAAAAAAATATAGTTTTTTGTTGAAAATATCTACTGCTTATACACTCACAAAGCCGAAGCAAGTAACTCATTCACATCTAACCATCAGCTCAAAACAAATGAAACAATCTTGGCAATTTGGAAAGTCTTGATGCAGATGTGTCAGACAGCTGTCTTTATTGAACCCTTTAGTTAATTTGCATTGTGGAAAATGTCATCCCATATGTACTCCAAAGCATCATTATGTGTAATCACTGTTGAGGTAATTGTGGAACGCACAAGAAAACACGAATGACCTACACTATGTTCTTCGTGGCATTTAAAGGCATCTTACACAAAAAGGATTAAATTGCTTTGAAATGTTATGGCTATGCCATTTTACTGTGTTCCTTTTAGTCCAAGACATTAATCATATTTATGTTGTCTGAGATGCATTGTCATTCAGAAAGCCACAAATAACTGTCTTTACCCTCGGCCAGCTGATTTCTGTGTTCCAGCGCTGCTTGTTTATTTATGAGCAACATGAGAGCAATACACAAGAAAGCCCTGTCACATTTGGGTATTGTTTAATCATATTTTTATGATTTAACTTCTGAACATTCACAGGAATAGCCTGCATTTGAATATGGTTTGTTAAGGCCTCTGCTTCGTGTATTTTTTTTTTTTTTTTTTTTGCACTGTGCCTTGTTAGACAGAAAATGGAAACAGGAAATTAACAAAGAAAACCGTCTGGTGGTATTAAGAGAAAAAAGATCAGCAAATAAAATTCTTTTTAATGTTGAGACAGTAAATTAATTAATTGCTTAATGAATATATAAAGTAGACCGTCAGTCATTGTTGGTTGGGTTGACGCCTCCACTTATAGATTAAACTACAGGCTAATATATATACAGTATATATATGCAGTTCACTAAACTGTTGCAGATCAGTTGATGAGGAGAGTAGCAACACAGACATCACTGGTCACATTTTTCAGCAACTCTTTAGTCATATTTTTTTAATAAAAAGCCAATTGAAAAAAAAATAATCCAACAACAAAAAGTTAGTTCTGTAATGGTTTACAATTCTTTTAATAAAAATGGCAGGAGGTAGAAGGGAATAATTGAAAACACAATGACAGGCGCATCACAGTAAGCCGATTATTGTTTTCCACTAACGATCTAGTTCTAGTTAAATTACACTCAAACACAAAGGCATAAGATTAAAATAAAATGTACATGTTCCAACACTGATATATAGAATATCAAGGCTGCCCTCCCCTTTCATGTGTGGTATATGTTACCTTCGTCTAATAAGTTGACAACACACTGCTGCTTTATAATTCATCATGTTCTCATTCATGTGCTAATAGAGATTTTCCGCCCAGTTCATGTTGAAAACACTAGTCTTTCTTTTATGGCAGAGATGAAAAACAACGCTTGAGAAAGTAAAGTTGAGAAAACATGCTACGTCCCTGGTGGCAGCTCAGTCCTCTTTCACACCATCACCGCAGGCTTCGTGAGCACTGAAACATCTGCATAGCCAGAAAACTGCTCAAAAGAACTACAGATTGTCTCAGGGCAATATACCAGAAAGCATAATCAGAAGCTGATGCTTTGTTCGTACCCAGAGTGTTGCTGTGCAGTGTGGGGCCTTGCCTCTGAGCTCATATGAAGCCATGTCACATCACAGTAGGCTTTGGGATCCTCCAGGCCCTAATTGGGACACGCGGAAATGAATTTTTTCCAGCTATGACCTGTCTAGAATTTGCAGCCTGGGCAAAGTGACAACACTTCTCATTACATGTAAAGAAAGATTTCATTTCTTTGTAATCACAGTGAGGCTTCCCTACAATGAACCCATTTCCTTTCAAATTCAACAATCTATTATTTAATTGCTATCATTTATTCTGACAGAATAACTATGCAGAACATGCAATCTTTTTCTCTTCCTCAATTCACTTTTGATGATTCGCTACTATGAATTCTGTCTTATCAGAGAATATGAGATGCAGAATGGGAGATGAATATGACTATTGTAAACTACAGCCAAATGTTATCTGTTTTAACTTTTTTCTGTACTTTATCAAAGAGTAATTGAATAACCGTATAAATCAACAGATTCCAGCATTCTCACCAGTGTCCCTCACAGTATGAAACTTCCATTATACTCATCTTATACAATACCACTGGCAGAAAATGAGTCATTACATTGTAATTTCATGCTGCCAAGATGTCGTGCACCCTTCTGGAGTACATAGCCTTCTGTCTGCTTTATTCAGCAGGGTAAAAGCAACAGAGTAAGAAAACCCGACAGAGAAGCATTAAATTTATATCACCTTTCCATATTCTGGTGGATTTTGTTGTGATCCTTCTCTTTTCGCATTACATCTGTCCCATGTAGAGGTTTAACCAAGTGATATTATTTATGAAATGCAACCACACACCCTTTCCTGCAGCTGTGCGGGACTCCCTGTCATCAAATTAACAGGAGCATGAGACAGTGAACTAAAAAATGCTTGCTGCCAGGGACTATCATAGTCACTGGCTGCAAATGCACCCGGCTCTGTCATGCAGATAATCATCCCTCTGCTGCAGGGAATCACAGGCCTACATGGTGGTGGGTGTCAGGACACCAGCGGGCGATTGGACTCCCCTCCACGTCCTCCCCCTCCACCAAACCTGTCAGAGGCCCAGTCCGATCCTGGTCCTCCAGTGTGACAAGAGTGACCCGGAGCCTGTGATTGTCCCCACCCACCCCCCCACCCTTCATTTGCACCAGTGGCACTCGCAGGCCTAATCTAAGAGCAGCATCGCGATGGCAGGGTTCGGCGCCACTGGAGGCCACACAGTGAGGACAGGTCATTACTGCCGCACCCTTCAAAGAGAGTTCCTCGCAGTGCTGCTGCCTTTCCCCACTCCATCACACTTGGCACAGGGCGCTTCTTATGCCTGCTGAGCATTTTTACTGACACTTTACTCCTCTACAGGGGGCCGAGGGGCCTAGGTAGGGCCAGACTTCTGCTCCCCAGAAACCCAGCCCTCCTACTTTTAATAAATGTGTATTCACAGCGGCAGACACACTAATTACTGTATTCAAGAACAATCCGTTATACAGTGGGCGGTCCAAGGTACTGTCATTTAGGAGGAAAGAGTAAAAAAAAAAAACATCTTACAGTGTTGTCTTCATCGCCTTGGTGATGCCATCCTTGGATTGCACTGCCATTTGTATCTAATAATATATTTCAAAGAGCATGACAGCAAATGTGGGATATTTTTTTAATTCCCTCATACCCCACCCCCACCCCACCCTTCCTCCACGTCCCCCTGCTCTCGTCTTCTTTGCGTTTTAAGAGGCATGAAGTCGGCTGGGTTTGTCAGTAATGGTTGATAACTAATTCATTGGTCCTCTCTCTTTTTCAGAACCCAGTGGTTTTCATCTTATTTCCCCACTTTCGAAGTTTCACTTTTAATCTTTTACTTAGTCGGTCAGTGTGGATGGTGAATCCCATGCTGGGTGTTTTTATATATCCTGCCAACAATAAAATTGTCTTTATGAACTCATTGCATCTCTTCACTTATCATCACCCAGCGCCAGGGATGCAAATGCTCAGAAGCTCCAGTTTTAAATTTGTGTGTTTGTGTGTTTAGATTAGTATCTAATTAGTATGTAATCTTCAATAATTCGAACATGAGAAAGGCGAGTCACTTCCACGTTTCTAAGCAGAGCAACGTGGTGCATAATTTTTCATATCAGAGAACAATATCAGTCATGACTGGAGGCTAACTGACTGGAGAGCCACCCCAGGCCAGTGTTTTTGAGACTGCAGGCAGTATCTATCATAATCAAAGGCTTTTTTATGCAAATGTGTGCTGACTGACTCTTTTAGAAGTAAAAAAGGCTTTTGTATTTCCTATCGAGAATCACTCTCATTAGGAAATGAAAATTCCTCCTTTAAATGAGCTGCAAAAAGCAACTTACAACTGCCTGGCTATGTACATCTTCACTGTGCCACATTTGCAAATTTCAAGCTACATGACAAGGAGGAGACTGGATTTGATCACTTTGAAACGGTAAAAACAGGTATGTGTGCAGTTTCACAGTACATCACTGTAGATGTGAATGGATTTGGGGGGGGGGCGATGCCACTTTTTCTGATGTCTGATGTTTTTGTCGGTTGACACCCGTCACTAAAGATAAAACAGGAGAAATTAACAACAGGACAAAGGGCTACGCGCACGTTTTTGCTTTGACACGAGGCTCTGTTACCAGTGGCTCAGAAACGATGCTCCTGCTCATGTCACATCAGTGTACGTGTTGAAAGCATCTGCTATGTGTAGTGTGAAAGCAGTCGCTTCTTTGCTGCATTCAAAAGCCCAGATTCTTCAAGGCCAGTTTTTGTACTGTGGCAGCAACCTTTTGTAAACAGTGTAGCATTAGAGTGCCTCTGCAGAAAATGTCACAGCTACCGCAAAAATGACCATTATGAGGGTGAAGATAAGAATTAGTACATTAAAGAGACATATAAATTTACAAATCTGTACAAGGGTGTGAAATGCATTATGCAATAAACTATTGCCCTCTGTTGGGCAACAGTGCTATCTGCATTTGTTCTGGCATGCAGTGAAGAGGTTATCAGAGGAGACAGCCTGTGAGCAGCGTCTCTCCTCCACCATTATTTGATGTGAAAAAAAAAGTAAATGGGTAATTTTTTTCACTATTTATCCAAATACACATATGACTTTGATGTGCAAGCACAACCCTGTGCTTTCTATTAGTATATTCTCTGTGTATTTTCAATCTAGGGCAACAATGTTGCCAGGACTCCACACCTTCCACTTTTTTTTTTTAATATAGTTTAGGTGGATAATTGGATAACACAGGTTTATCCTCAGCAAGCACTTTGTATGAGCAATCCAATTTCACATCCTCCTGAAGGGAAACCATTATTCTTAACCAGGGCTTGATACTCCAGTCACCCTTGCACAGAAATGCAGCACAAGGTTCTCCCCAAATCCTATCAGCTTCTAACCTTGTTACCAGCCAATCTGTATTATTGTGCTATAATTCCATATTTTGCCCTGTCCTCACCGTGGCACCAGCTTTTGAAAAGATAAAGCTTCTGCTGCCGTTTTGTTGACAACAATGCCTTGGTGGACTGTTTGTCTTCTATCTGTGAACATTGGCACGTTCCACCGCACTGTTCAAACCAACATCTCTGGTGAACATTTAACCATTTCATTCTCTGCTTCAGAAAAGGCCTGCATGCATAGTACTGCAGCCACATTTTTTTTTTTTTTTTTACTGCAGCCATATTTAAAAATATATTTAGATATTACACTGGATTATAAGACACTGCCAGTTGATTGGTGGTCGTGCAATTCCTCTTAAATCTCCCTACGGGCTGACCGAAGGCCTTGTTTCATCCCACCGATTCATTTAATGAATGCGTATCTATCAAATCTGAATTCTTTATATAGTCCATTGAAGAAGTGCAAAATGGAGAATTACTTGTGTAAGTAGTTTATAAATGACTGTACAATATGAAGTCTAACCAAAATGTTTCAATAATAATAATAATAATAAAAAAAAAAACAATTAGTAATGTAAATTTAAATGAAAATCCTGAGCAGCAGCTCTACGTGAGTCTCAGATGTGCTGCCGAGGTTTGTAATTTGCAGAGAAAGTTGCCTCCAGCTATCAGCCCCATTTCTGGGCAAATGTTGTTCTGCTTGGTTGGATGATTGGTTTCAGGTTTGCCAGGTAGTAGGCCAGATAAGCCAAGGATTTCAGCTTGTAACTTGTGACACTGTACATATGCCACAGTAAAAGTTTTGCAAATCAATTCTTCCAACAAGGACCTTTCACACCCAGTGATAAACTCCAAACCAATTCCAAGTCATTGGTACATTTAAAATACATTTTAGCCTCCAGAGTGGAAGTGATTGAATTATTTGTTTATCTTTGCGCCTATGCGAGTGCTTTGGAATCAGATCCTTCACATCCTTTTTTGTGAATCATGGTGCAGTGCCAAACCAATATGCTGCCTATTAAAATTGGACCCACAACTGCTGTTAATGCAATTTTTTTTCCAGTTGTTATAGGAGACATAGGGTAGTTCTGGCAACTACCACACTACTTCTTTATTGCTGTTCTTCCTTGTTTACTAAAAATACAGTAGGTGTTTTTTCGGTATGATATCTCCTCATCTGGTGGGAGTATAAGGTGACAAAAATAAGTAAAGAAATAAATAAAAAAATTGTCTATATGCCCAACACTCCAGGGATGTGAGATTGAAACATACAAGACGTGGTCTTAGTTGGGGATTTTCACAGATTCCCTGAGAACATATCTATATAAGCCATATTATTTGCTGCATACTGCTTTCAATATCTGCATTCATATCCGATGAAAAATTGATGTTTATGAAGTATCTACAGTGTCCTGGAATATGGGAGAGAAGGAAAATATCACAGTGGATATTGGAGAACCTGTGAGACAGATGAGTTTAATCGAAGATTGGTACAGTGGACGACTGTTTGAGGTCAGAAAGATACACTATTTAAATAGTTCACCATTTTGGTAAATACACTTATTTGCCTTCTTTCTGAGGGGGAGATGAGAAGATCAATATCAATCTCATGTCTGTGCATGAAGTACAGACCAGGAGCTATATGTAGTTAGCCTTGCATAAAGACTGGACGCAGCAGGAATCAGCTATAGCTTTGTTCTCTGCAAAGTTTAGAACTACACTTATGAAAACTGAAAAGATCACAAATCATATCTTTTTTGTGAGTCCATAGACGAAGAAACACACAGAAATGTATGTAAGTTATCATCTGTGGTTTTAGGAAAAATAATTACCTTGTGACAAACAGTTTATCCATCCGCCCTCCACTTTTTTGCTGTGTCGCCAGCTATAGAGCAGGTTACCAGATACAGTAGGGGCACAGGTTACCACAGCATGCAGCCAATACTGCAACGGCTGTGGACAGCTCTCAACAGTCATGTGATGGGTCACTGTAGCCTGCCAAGAAAATAGTTACATGACATAAATCCAATTTTTAAACAATGTGTTAAAGAGGTGTTGATTTTTTTATGCTAAGCTAAGCTAACCACATCCACATCTGTGCTACTTATTCATGCAAACAATGAGTTAATGAGCTAATGAGTGTACTGTATCTCAAAAAGTTGAACTATTCCTTTCAATAATTTTTATCGATGATGGACTCAGTCCTGTTTCTTTACATCACATTATACGACCAATTACAGCTACCGTATACTCAGCGGGTCCACTGTATCAGGGAATGTGAATTGCATATGAAACTGTGCAAACAAGCAGGTGTTTTTGCACTGGTTCACAAGGTCCCTGAGGCCCGTATCTCCAGCATTTTTCCGGGACTTCAGGAATCACAGCTCAGACATGCCATACAATAATGCGAGCAACATAGAATAAATACAGAAAATAACAACTTACACAACTTCAGAGGACGATGTAACAAGACCTGGTGCGGTTCAATAAAGACTGGAGACATCTGCGTCCCTCCGAGATTTAAATGTGTGTTGTTAGGCCTTTTATTTTTAGACCCACAGCTCCCAGTGGGGGTTGTAAGCGTGTAATCCTGTGTTTGTGTGTACCTGCAACTAAATAACTCACTGTCAAGTACAACCACTCTAGCTTTCACTTCTGCTTGAATAATCCACACACCTAATTTTACATTTTTTTTAAACATTTCTACCACTCCAATTGGGCAAAGGAGCGTTCCCTAGGGACTTATTACACTGTTGGCTTGTAAGCAACTGTTCATGAAATGAAGGCATTTCAAAGAACACAGAGCCATGATTTGTTTACAAGTTCCAGTTGTCCTATATGTGCTGCATGAACAAACATTACTTTATATAATAGACAATCGCTTTGGTTTGTGCTCATCTACAGGTGCAGTAAGGAGGGGGAGGAAGCAATGTCGATGATAGTCAGTACTTTCAGGTGTTCAGGCAGAGAGACCACAAGACAGAGAATTTTGAAACAATGCACCATCAAGTGTAAGGATTCTCTGAATCTCCACCATTGTGCCAAGAGTATTTTCTCAGCTATTTTATGACTGTATTAACAAACTCAGCACAGAATCACTGCACTAGTGTCCCATCAATGGCCGACAGTTTTCCAGGGCAAAGACACCACAAAACTCAAACTCAGTCAGCACTGGGAATTGAGACACTTCACTCTTTTGTAGAGGCTTTTTAGCTTCTACTCCAGTTAGCATCACCAATGGAGGGCTGCATGAGTATCAACTTCGCAAGAATAGGGGGTAAATATTAACTAATTTGGCAAGAAAATGAGAGACTTACAGTGCAGCAAGGCTTTCAATCTGGAAATTACTGCAATGCAACAACCACGTTCAACATTTTTTAACCTTTAAAAGGTAGGTGTCAGTTTAGCTACATACATTTCAGAGGAAACATACATTTTAAATGGCATTCTTGAAAGCTCTTGGTTAATGTCCTTGGTTAACAGTCTGCTTACAGACTGTGTGCTCAGCTCACAAAATGATATGAGGTATGTAATTTCACAATACAATTCAAAAAGCAGTTCTTGCTATTTAATAAGTTACATTATGCTATGTTTTGCTCAAGAGTGCAATTCTGTATATTGTGTATACAAGTTATGAATGTGTATATCAGCATACTCACTGATATTATTATTACCACTGATAGCACCGGTGATAAGACTTTTGCTTTAATACATTCCAGTGCAGACAAACTTATTTGTCTATAAACAGAGACTCAGTATATTCACCTGACATGTGGTGTATGTCATGATAATAGCAAACACAGTTTGATACATAGCTATGAGTTGTACTTTCCGGGGCACTGGCGTCTTCAAGAAGATGAAGTTACACTTTAAGCTTTTCCCTTACAATGTAATAATAGATTAAAAAGATCTTCGTATGTAAGCCTTTTATTTGCAGAGCATTACTTCACAATAGTACCACAGGGCATGCTGCTGCTCTGAGCCTCTAACAATGCCATATCTCACAGCTGAATGAGGCATTCTCAGCCTTATAAATACTGCTTTTAATGTCCCACCTGAGACTACTGCTCTGTCTCCCCCAGGCTGTATTTCTACACGTGTTGCCGGATAAAATGATAAATTGATACATGCTGTTTATTAGGCCTGTGTTGACTCATTAATACTACAGGCGTATATATTCTTTCCTTTCATGTACAGCTGTGTCTTCCTCACACTTGGGTGTAAAAGGGAAAACTTCCTCAATATACTATCATGCTGTCAAAAGTACCATAGTACTCTCAAAAAATTCTCATGGGTCATGTCTATTATTGATTTAGCTGCCATTCTGCTCACAGCTCTGGTTCTCCATGCTATAGGAGCTGTCAAGACAGGACATACATGCACAAGCTCCTCTCCACATGTGTACATGTTTAAGTTGAAGGCAACTATTACCCCATCATTCTAGTAAGCAAAGGCATGTGAGTCATTAACATTTGTCCATTAACATTTTTAACAAGATTTCTCATCAAGTACCCACGATGCGTGGCATGACCGGTACAGGTAAAATTCTGACACGGCCCAGTAATCTGGTAATGTCTGGTCTGGCTTTGTGAGACTTGAAGCCTGAACCACACTTTTAGAAGAGGAGTGCTGTGAGAAGACACCAGGCGCATAGGAAGCTTGAAGACGATGACAGATCATTCAGTGTACACATAAAAAAACCCTACTCTTACGGGCCTCTCTCGACATTCTTCCAAAATCTCAAACCCTAATCTACACGCACACAGCGTCACTACTACCAACACAAACACATATATACACGCACGGCTGTGTCTCTCTGCGACATGCAAAATGTCTCGAGCAATATAAAATGCAACAGCTAGAGTACACAAAATGTCACATTTATTTCAATTTGAAATTGCTGAGTGTTGTTACTGTGGCATATTTCACAGAAAATTTGTTTTTTCACTTAATTTATATTCATTCATTATTCCTGATACTTTGCGGTGCACTGTGATTGTGTCAAGCCATCTACTACTGAAAATGCCTCAGCTGAACATATTTCATGCACATTCTCCTCCAATTAACATCCAGCAAAGCTGCAGTCTTTTTCATATCTGATGAAAACTCGGGGTGGTTACCAATTAGTCTGCTGTTAATTATCTCCTTCTCCTTTGATCGTGACTATGACTGCTCTGTCAGACACACTCATTTATTCATCTCCTTTGCTTGGTGAGATGGACTTTTTGGAGATTGCACAGATTGATGCACATTAAAAATGGCTTCAGAAGCAAGCTGGAGTCTTGTGAGAGTGCACACATGGCGGTTGCACTTTCTTTGTATGTCTGTACATCTTCTTGCATCTCCAGCTTCCTGCTGCGTGAAGCCCAGACTGAGTATCATGTGTACTTTTTTTTTATTTATTTATTTTTCCTGTCGTTGGATGTTTTCACTTTAGAAAAACATTACACTCACGCTGTCTGTTAAACTGCCACCAAAACGCTCATAATCAATACTGCCTATCATTAAGCTCTACCTGCAGCCAACGGTTCCTCTGATACTCATGACACATGAAATCTCTGCCATGCACATCAGACGAGCCTCCCCGCGTGCGGGGAAGGATGTGAATTTTTAAGCAGGGCTCACACTGATGAACACTGTGGCACCTCCGTTTGTGTCGGGAGATAATATTCTTAGTTCTTCCTCTGTGCAGTGGACAGTAAGTTGAATCTCTTTGACATCCGGGATTAGCATTAACGTCACCACAACAGACAACCTCGACAAGTGCCACCACGCAACCAGAACTAGCATGAAAGGGGGTGGGGGGGGATGCATGCTTTGTACAGTACAGTACGGTGTTTCTGAAACATTGGGGGAGTTTTGAACTTGCCAGGAGTTTGAGGGAGCCTGTTTTGAAATGCTAAAGCATATCTTGCTGTTCACATTGATATCCTTGCTTTCACTCACACCTTTATTCACACTAAAACAGATTTCTGCTCTTGCTGTGAATTTGGCAGGCGGCCTGGATTTCTCAATGGCATTCGCCCAAACGAGTATGTAAATGAGATATGGCTCATGCATTTAGAGCTCTTTGATTTAGGCTGAATACTGTATATACAGTACAATTCTATCCGTGCGCTGGTTCCCAATGAGCTGTTAATGTGCATTATTAAAGATGTACCTTATTAAATTCATTCCCATACAGTATGGACTGTTCCACAGTCAACATTAAGGGGAAAGTGAGACAGAATAGAGAAAGAAAGGAGCGGAGAGAAGGGGGCAGAGGAGAGTGGAAAACGAGATGGAAATCTGTGTCCCTCAAGCCCCGTCTTTGAGTCCCTCCAGTGAAGAATCCCACTCAAGGGTAAAGGATAATCTCCAACTGAGAGATGCTTCCCCAGCTCGGCCAAAGCCTCAGCTGTAAGAAAGAAACAGCCTTCTGATCACAGTACAACAGGTTAAACAGATTACAAATAGCTAAGCGAGCACTGAGACACAATCACAAATGAAAGAGCACTTCAGTTAAATTTAAATTGACTCACAGTCGAAAATACATAACATACAGTAAACATAAACAAACAAGGAAATTGTATTTTTTTTTTTTTTTCTAGAAAGGTTGATTGTCAAAGAAGCCCAGTCATTTTAATTAAGCAGATAGTTTTATGAGAAAAAAATTAATGAAAACATAATCATTGTTGCTGCCATGCTAATCTGCACCTCTTTTTTTTTTTGTTATGTGTTCATGGAGTGGAACAATTAAGGTTTGATTGCTTTTAGAATGAGCCGTATCTCTGAGGTAAGCTCGCTGTCAAACCTGTGGCAATGATTTAATTTCACTCAGTTAATCAATCTGTTCTGCTCGTCACATTTTTTGGTGTGAGCGCAAGCAGGCACCATTTCGAAGGAAAGGAGGAAAAAAAAATAAAACAGAACTATTCAACTTTGCTCGGTTTTTTCGGGCTCTAACAAGTGAGTTTCATGGTAATGTGTGTTAATTCTTTTATATTCCCCGCTCCCTCCTTCCCTCCCATTGTAAAGGGATGTTCATTTTTGTCCTGTCTTACGAGGAGAAGGATGTCATTGCTAATGTATGGTCTGGAATAAGCGGACTCAACGCATGTCCTCCTGGGACAGGGCTAATTACGTGTTCAGAATCTACAGCATGGCTCTCTGGGCTTTTATGCCTCTGTCACTTCTCATCCACTCAGCTGGATTGGATATATCCCAAGAACAACCTACAGCCTTGATTCCCTCTGCAAAAACAGGTCACCGTGAGTTCGCGGGGTGTGGAATGGGTCTAATTATTAGGGTACAGATGGCCACAGAATACCTAATGGAGGAACATGCTTTGACCCCCCCCCACCACCACCACCACCACCACCACCCCCTCCTTCCCAGACCAAGCACAAGTGAGGCACTGGCTTTCCCACAAGGCAGCCCCCAGCCCTGTTAGAGCCCCGGATGTAGGCTAGACTACTTCTAAGAAGATTGGGGGTGTTAGAAACCAGGCATTCTAGGTCTTTGGGATTAGGATTTCTGGATCAACTTGGATCAGCTGCATAATGTAATCTTATTGACATGAAGACTCACTATGACAGTCTAAACCAGAAATACAATAATCTGCATTAGAGAGAAGGAAGCCACTGTAGTTTCGCTCTTTGAGATTGTGTCATGGCTTATCTTGTTAAAGCAGTATCTCCCCATGTGAGAGAAACTGATCATTGCTTCAAGTTCTCAGTGGAGCTGCGCCACACTGGAGTTTTTGATTGTTATCATCTGCCCTTCGCAAAAGGTTCAATGTCAGAAGTGAGTAATGCCAATCTTATTCTTCAACCAAAAAGGAAGAAATAAATGATGATGAATTGCAGTTGGCACATGAAAAACTCAACTCAAAAATGCTACTTTCTTTTTCTGTGCGGACCGTTTTATTCCACTCTAATCTTGAAAGGTAAACTACAGCCCTGAAGGGTGGAAAACAAGCCCACTGACAACCTCCAAGCCCAAGGGATGCAGTTGAACGCATGCTTGGTTTGTTGTATTCGCATGTAGACCCTCCCAATTCCCTTGTCTGCGTGTGTCTCTGTCTTCTGTCTGAGGGGCAGTGGATCAGAACCCCCTATACATGCAGTACACAGTTAGCAGGTCGTTCTTCTGGAGCCCCACATAGCTGTCAGTGAGCCGGGCCTGCCAGATTTATCATAGTCTCTGAATTTTGTATTTCAGGCTTGTGAGGGCAAAAGTTGATGCTGACGTTCTGAGTGACAAGCTGCTTTACCGTACGGAAATTCCAGCTGGACTGTTCCATATTCATGAACTGATTTAAATTCCGGCACTGTACACGGGTTCCAACAAGATATCGAGGAAGACAGTCAGTGTATCCCATTCAAATCTCATACGGCTGTCTTTGTGGAGCACTGCAAGCTGTACAAGCAAGGGCGGAGCACGCTGAGCGGCGAGGATGTTAGTTTGTTTAAGTTTCAAAGGTTATTTCTACACCAACAGCAAATCGGTTTCGGGTATTGTTTAAAGGCTGACATGTGTGTTGCAGAGGGAGGTTGCTGGGCAGAAAGTTTCCAGTGTTTCGACACAGTGCTTTGATAAAAAATGCATTATTTTAGAGTCAGCCTTCATACCCCGGTGTCTCCGTCTCAGGAGATATTTGATTTAAGCAGACATTTCAACATATTGTGCAGCTTTAAAATTGATAAATTTAGAGGAAACCAATGGTTTCTTGGGGGGGTTTCTTTTTTGGGGAATAGATATATAATTTGGTTAATTTAATGATGATCACATAAATGTGAAAAAAAAACAAAAAAAAAACAGGTAGATGTTGCACTCTTGAATATCCACATTATACAACCAGAGCTGCAGCCAAGATCTTAGAAATTCAGAGAGCGAGAGGCCAAGTCCCACTCTCAAAATTCTTTACTCCAAATGTTTTAACGTTTTATAATTTTCATATTTTCATTCTATACAGTGAACTGTTCACATATATTTCCTGTACATTTCATTTCCCATCATGAAGATTTAACTGTTGTTTCAAAGCCAACTCTAAAATTATGGTGGAGATCATCGTTTATACGACTGAGCATCAACCATCAAGAGTATCATCCAAAATGTGTCTCCTTCTGTAATAAAAATAATTCAATTATATCGAAAGCTTGGTCAGATTCTTAGATTTTTTACCCTTTGATCAGATAATTCCTGATTTAAATCAGGAAACTTTTCTAACTTTAGGCTAAATTTTATTGAGGAAAATCTTTTTTTTTACCACTCACTTTGGACATTTTTACATCAACCAAGGTTAAAACATGTTTATATTCCACCAAATTAGTGGTGTATGAACATCAATGGAAACCCAGCACTCCCTTATTTATTTACTTCCTGTTGGCCTAAAAGTATTAAATTTTAAATATGCTGACTCAAAGAAAACCAACGTTTTAAATTGTTAAGTTTAATACCAAGGACATTATCGCACTGGCGCCTGTAGCTTTGTAGAGGACTTTCTACAGCACATACCGTGCACTGCGGTTGTGGTCAAATCCCTCTATCACATTCAGAGCCGCGACTGAATTCCTTCCTCAAATATGTGAAATACAGAATTTTGCAGGTGTAGCTCTTTACAGCATGTTGTGCCCACAGTTCTGACATTTTGGCTGCGGATGTTTACCAAAACATTTGTTCAGCACGTTGTACTGTGTGCCCCTAAAGCCAAGGGAGCGATAACCAGAGCGCAGACCTGTTGTTTGTATGTTTTATTGACTCGCTCCAGGGTCTTCAGCAGGGTCTCACACTCCTGCGGCCGCAAGACTAATTGCAGGCTGGTCCCAAGCTTGTAAGGTAGGAACACACAAGGCAACATAATAAACAAGTTCAAAGCACGACTCCCTTTGAAAGACATGCATGAGTCACTTCCCCAGGCCAAATATGATGTGTGTGCTGCCACAAGTATTACATTACAGAAATCTATGGGAGAGAAGTCTCTGCCTGAGTGCTGGGTAAACTTCAACATTATGTTCCTGGGGACAATGAGATTTTATTGAGAAACCGTACACCGAGAGCTCTCTTCCCTCAGACGACACAGATCATCAGAACCAGTGAGTTCGGGCCAGGTTTGATTTGACCGTTTCTGTCACTGTGCTCTCACCAGAATAAAGCAAAGCAATGTATGTTCACACAACAAGAAAATTATTATTATTTTTTTTTTTTTCAGATCTAATATTTCCAGGTCACCGTGCACACTGTCAGTGACCAGGTAGGATCTGTGTGTGTTCCAGCTGTGACTGTACACTGATTATTAACATGTCTTAATGTGAACTCTCGATGATACTGAGAGTAATTTTGAATCTTTTTTGAGTCTTGGTTCTTATTTGCTGTTAACCCGGGCAGCGATGCAAGCTGACATACGCCGCTTTACTCAGCAACAGCAAAAGGACGAGGTTGAGCACATCTCATGTTTTATTGCTCCTGTAACTGCTGCAATATGTTGCTGTTCACGTTGTATATGACAAAAGGCAAGCACCATGCAACGGGGAAAATAAAACACTATGAATCCAGTCGCAGCAGTAAGAGTGAGCAGGTAACATACACTGGCGTCACATTCTCAAATCACACGTGAAAGGGGTTCGCAAATGATTTGAAGAAATTGACTTACGTGGGCAAAAATAGGCAAGAAACCAAACTACAGCCCTGCATTAGATCACTTGCTGAACCAACAAACTCCTCACAGGGGTCCCCACATTAATAATATTCTTGACAAACTAATCATAACATCACTTAGCTTATATTTCATTTTTGACTGAATAAAAGAATCCACTTAGTCTCAGAACTGATGAGAAATGCAGTCGCAGGACGAGGAGTGCCATTTTTCTTTCATTTTACTTGCTGCTTTAAAGGAAATATTTTTGAAATAAATCAGCATTATCACTTCTGTGTTTATGCATATAATGTATATTCTGTTTTCACTGGGCACAGAGAACTTGGCGGTTTATTACAAGTTCTGTACACCCACACCACATTCAGAGGGGAGCATTGCACTATACAGGTGTGACTTTCGCTCCTTGTTCGGGGACCGTTGTGGAAAATTCCCTTTGCACTTTCTAATAGTTCGGCCTACGCAGAGATAATCCTGTCATAATAAAGCAGTTGGCCTTTTGGTATGAATTTCTCCAAAATAATTGTTTTAGGGTCATCTGGGATTGGTACTTAATTCCTTGAAGCTTTCCCAATTTACAGAGAGATTATTTAATTTCCCCTAATGAATAAAACACAAAAATGTGATGTGCAGAACGTCTTTGCAGACAGCGTCCGTTTGTAATGTTTTGTTGCTCTCCGCTGTTAAATGTTGTCTCCTGTCAGACTGATCATTGACATACCCGGGGACAAACAGGTTAGAGCTCGGTTAGATGGCGTGACTAAATCATTCGCTTTAACATATGTGTGTGAGCTTGCATAATATCCCTCCCAGAGACCATTTACAATCTGACAAGCAATAATGAATACCAGTAGACTTATTGCCCTGAAAGATAAACTTTAATCAGGCTCCTTTGCCTTTCTTCTGTTTGAGCATGCCTCGGCATATCCTGTGTTGTATGCTCCACAGTGAAGGCAAATAGCAAATCGGGAGTTATTTAAGATTTTTCATTTAAATGTGAAGGCCTCTGCTAATATAATCACCTATGAAATTGCCAGGAGTGACCCTCCAGTCAATCTCTGTTTGATTCATTTTAACCGCAGACTGTTGTTCCATTAACTGAAGCACACGGGCAGCACTTTTTAAACTTTTTGGATGTCTGGAGATTTGTATCTATGAATGTCAAGATTCATTCAAGTCCGACTGGGTGTTTCAGCTGTACAATGTAATTTGTGATCGGAAGTTTAGCCGGGCAAAGAACTTTTCACATTATCAACTTCTCTGTTTTTCTGTCACTCAAAAGCTGGATAAAGTGATGTTACAAATGTAGCGTATAGGAGAGCTGAATATAGTTAAATGGTTGACTGTTTTCTGTGTTGTATAAAAAGGGATAGACGGGGTGCATCATCTTAACACATCTCCTTAGGAACAGCACTCTTTAATGCAGTACATGCAGTTATTTAAATACACTTGCATTGAAAGGAAACAGCAGATAGCCACGTGTTAAATGCCTTTTAGTCATTATAACTATATAATAAGTATTACAGCAAAGAGTGAATATTGTCCTAACATGCTTATGCTAATCTTTCAGTCAGTCTGCAGGAGACGTGATATGCATCTGCGCTTTAACGATTTTTTATTTTTTATTTTTTTAAGTGATTCTGTAAATTCTTTGGAGAACTCAATTCATTTGTCTTTTTAATAATACAAAATTTAATAATGAATCCAATTTGCCTCTCCTCAGTGGCCCCTTGGATTATCCTAGGATGCAGAATACCATCCTGGCATCTAAATGTCTTCAATACAAGATTAACAATTGACAAAGGGTTGCGGGTTGCAGGGTGATTATTGGCTGCAGGCGGAGATTAAAGCAAAGCAGCCGCATAGCTGACAGTTTGGTTATCTCTTTTGGACTAAATGAAAATCATGGCCTGAATCCATCAAAGGAGATTAGGAAAATGTGAGCCCATTACTGATGTCCTCTCACAGGTTGGTGTGTCTGTATATGTCTGTCTTTTTTTTTTTTTTTTTTCTGTCTTCGATTGGAAAACAAATCTGTTGATTCACCTCTGCTGCTCAGTGAAGTAGACATCTCCTTCCACCAATGTCAGCAACCTCATTTGTTGTATGCACTTGAGAGCTGTTGCTGTAATTTTCTTAGCAGCTGTTTGGAGCTAAAAAGAGAAAACTCGCCGGACCTCTAAAATACTTAGGTAGTTAAGTTACTCACACACTATATGGCCTGTAACAGATAATATAATAATGTTGGAGGCACAGGCGCCTACTATAATGATTTTTCACCTGAAGTGCAGGGGTTTCTTCATTAAAGTTGTTAAAGAGCTGCTAACCCTCACTAGACTATGAGTTATCAGGAGGGTTGACCGCCCTCTTTAGTTATTAGTATCCAAGAAGTCTGCCGCACCACAGCGTATTTCGCCCACTGAGTGACAAAATCACAGCTGACGTCGGGACTGTCAAGGGCACATTTCCCTCAACTAGGGGGGGGATCCACAGGGAAAAGCGAGTGAGTGTATGTGTCAGGGAAAACGACAGTGTTTTATGAATTTGTTGGCCACTCACATCATTCAGGAATAGTTACACCCCCACCCCACCCCCC
>NW_019525122.1:1488235-1522459 GCF_002814215.2 Seriola lalandi dorsalis
ACCCCTTTACCCTCCTCCACCCTTACTAGGGGAGAGGAGCCTGTGTGATGTGTGCTATATGTTAAATCTGTGGTCTTGGGGCAGTGTGAATCTAAGAGCAAGCTTGTTGTCAAAACCAATTTTGTATATCACAGAGGGGTGCCGTGCATTATCATAACACCAGCTCAGCAACTAAAGCTTTGAATTCATAATCAAACAAAGGTGGGCAGGACAACGTGTTCCAAGGTTGCCATTCAGATATCTAATATGAATGAATAGAAAATGACAGTGGGAAGTTACGATTCACATAATGTGAAGGAAGAGAGTGTCAGTCAGAATTTAAAATTCAGCTGGTATCCTTGACTTCTGATGGACTATTCGCGCTGAAAGAACCATACGCTACGGTGCTCAACATTACAGTGTAAACTAAAGTAGAGTGGAGCTGCATTAAAGGAAGAAAGGCTTCTGAGGCTGAGGTTTACAGCAAGTTAAGAAAACAGTAAGTTAAGAAATCAAAAGAAAATGATCTGCAACTGTTTTGTTAATTGAAAATCAATTTCATGAATTTTTTTTAAGCAAAAAATGTCACTCATGCAATGGTTCAAGCTTCTCCAAGCAAACAGATTGGCTTATTTTCTCTGTAACTGAATATCTTTAGGTTTTGTTGTTTTGCTTTTTTGTTTTCTTTGTACAGTTGATCTGTTATCTGACATTTGATAATAAAATTATGGCTTTCAATAACATTTAGTTTTCTTTTGGCTGCAAAAAAGTGTTTGTTAGTTTTTTTAGTTTTTTTTTAAGATGGCAATTTGCACTTTCATTCTTTTACTTTGTGAAGATCTTTTCATAACAGGTAATCATTCTGTGTTCACAACATAACACCTACCATAAGTTTTTTTTTTCTCTTTCTTTCTTTGTCTTTTTATATTATCATCAGAAAACAATTCTTTTGTGATCAAATCAATAGCATTTAAGAATCATGAGAAAATAAAACATGAGAAATTATGACAAGCATTTTGTGTTGTGTCTTTTGTATTGAGGAGATATATTTGTGCTAAGAAAGACAGTAGGCCTTTGTGATACAGTCAGATGCAGTCATTGCATTATTCCTTTATTTCAGAAATTCAACACATTGTAATTTTTCAGCGTATTGTTTAAAATAAATTTATAATTAAATAAATTACTTCATATAACTTAAACATACAAGCGCAATGATGAAAACTATGCAGATAATAGATCAAGTGGCGTTTTATGATCATTTAATCTTATTCTGCTCATTTGCTGCTCAAAAGCAAATATCTTCCACTCCATCTGAATGTCAGTTTTATGGCATCAAAACCCTCATGAGACCAGACAAAACATGCACCTGCAAAGTGATTTTGACATTGATGAGTCAGACCCGGGCACAGGAAGCATATGGGCTTGTAGAAGCACTCACTGGCTCCTTAGTAACATGCTGAGATTCTCCATCAACCTCCACCTGGAAGTTGCATCTTCCAACCTGCGATGGTGACAATTCAACCAACCTTAGATCAGTCTAATTAACAACAGCAAGAATTGGTTTGTATAATTATTCTGCTCCACAGAGCTTGCATTTTAGAGACATGCGTGTCTAATGATAAAACAGAGCCAAATGCCAGTTGTTGGTTAAGTACCCTCTCTTAGGCCAGGCCAGTCATTTGTATCATGAGGAACCCACTGGTGTGAGACAAGGCGAGGAGGGAGTCATGTACTGCGATGGGATAAACAAAGAGTGGGTCAAAGGTTCTGCAGCAGTCAAAGAAAATAGATCATAACTTTCTTTGTGTCAAAGAGCTGCAGCCTACATTGTGCTCATTAACACACCCGCTTTTCATGATGTGTGAGACATTTTGTATCAGGCTTTATAACAATGTGTCTTTGTAACCCTCATAGCACTTGGCCTCATAATTAAAGCTGAGCAAAATCTAAAGTTGAATTGATGTTCAAGGAGGCACTATGACTTGTCTGGGGATAAGAAATCCATCCAAGATTATATCTTGGGTTGTTAGTATTATTACAGCACCACATATATCCATGGATAATGGAAAGAGATTTCCCTTGCTAGGAGTATATCAAAGAAAAGACAAAAGGACTTGAACCACCAAAAATAGATGAGGAGTTTTATTTTGAAATAGAGCAGACTTGTCGATTTTGAGCATTAGAATAAATATTTTGCCATATGCAATTGTTTTCTCATGTGCTATGAATTATTTGATCAGCCTCTTGACTTTTCTTGCTGTATATAGTTAATCCATTGCAGAGCTAAGACAATAGACACTGCACAGTAAAGCATAAAATGCTGAGACTTGTGGAACGAGCTGGAAATAATAGAAATAGTGAGCAAAAACTAAATTCCAGCAGGTGTGTAAAATGTCAAGTGTTTCCCAAAGCCAAGAACAGGAGAACAGATATCTGAGATATCTAACCCAAAGACATTAGGAGGTTTTCCACCGAGAATAAATGTGAGACTTATATCAGAGACACATACAGGAGAATTCTACCAGACCAGCAAACAAACATATTTCTCTAGCATCAGTCAGTTAAAACCGATATGATTTTGTGAATTCTTCAAAGTTCAAAATGTGGCTGGAACTACACAGTGTAAGTGAACATATCACTGGGGATGTTTACATATGAAATCCAGTAAAAACTAGTATTTCAGTACAAATGGGTTAAAACACACTTTTTATGATAACATAGCAAATGAGAATGTGCTGAGGTATGTGGAGAAGCACCTTTGCAATTCCCTGGAACTGTGGGGGTCTGAAATAATGGGTCCTTGGCGGTGCCTGCACTCCATCTCTGCACTCCAGCAGATCGACACACAAATGCCATTGGACAGCTCATACTTATTATGCTCAGATGGTTTTGGAAATGAGACCCTGGCTGTTTTCTCAATTTGGAGCCTTAAGGCAGTGATTTAAAGATTTAAATGGGCTAAATTCAGGCACAAAAGCGCCATCCAGTCTGTCATTGACATGACCTTGACACACAAAGCAAACTGAGACATGAATCTAAAGGAGCATTTCCAAAGTTAACTCTGAGCTGATGATACAAAGGCGGAGTGCTAGGTCCCTACAACTCTTACAAGGCAGTCCCTCTGATAACTGCTGTATCTGCACCTATAATAAGGTCACTTGAGTATTCGTGTCAATGTAAAACCATACCCAGATATAGGGATTAATGGATACCCATATACACACACCATCACTGAGTGAAAAAAAAAAAAAAAAAGTTCCAACCGTAATGCAACAGCTATAGGCCAAAGCAAGCAAAAAAAAAAAAAGAAAAGATAAGAGCAAAAAATCCTTTGAACTGCTTTGATAGATATAATTAAGATCAGCCCTCTCCGAGGGTTAATAACTAATCAACCCCATCTATGATTTGACCACTTTTTTTTTTTTCACCTCACTCACACACACACACACACGCAGACACACTATTCGAAAATTTTAACCTCCACAAGAAAGAACCGTGGACAGAGAAGCACACTGAATATTATGCATCATTAATTTGGCTTAATGATTCAGATGATAGTGGTACGGTCTGCTGATGCGATAGAACTGCAGGATTTTGTAGTGAGTGTGGCATCAAGTTCAGACTTTGAAATGTTTCGCCAGGCAGTCCTTTCTCTCCGGCAAAGTGCAAACAAAATGTCATAGAATGAACATCTATGCATGTATATGAGCACTGTAGTTAATGAAATTAGAAAGTTTAACAAGTACAGTGTAGATCATATGTCGTTATGCCTAATTGAATAATCATACTATATGTGTCTTTGTATGAAAAAAATAAAAGTCTTGGACAGATATTAGCACGCACCTATGGTAATCATAAAGACCTTACAAATGATTGACAACAATACATTCATTTGAATAGCAATATTTAATTCTATAAATCTGGCAAAGTCTGCTGTGTAATTGCAGCAGTGGATTTTCTTTTCCCGCTTTTCTCAAAAGCCTCTGATATTTATTCACTTGCTTCCGTGTCTATCAACCTCTGTGTCCCTGTCAGCTGTCCTTTCCCTGACATCAGTGACAGCCATCTTCTCACACAATGATCTGATTAGACAGTCTGTGCCAAATTAAAGAGCAACAACCTTGAGCAGACTGTCAGACAGGCATGTTGCAGGACATTTTAGATAAATATTATAATTTGCCTCAAAGCAGGTCAAAATACAGAAAACGCTCTTGCCTTCACGGGTATTTGAACACATCCATGCAGCCTTAAATCTCAACTGAGTCGGATTATATGCCTGTTGAAAATGTTAAGTAACAATGAAATGGTTATAAACATAGATTTAGACAATTATATCCAACCACACAGTGTATGAGTACAGAAATGGTTGTTGAAACTGGAAACTCCCGGGATACTTACTACTTGCTTTATGCGCTTGAATTTCAGTAAATGGCAAAACTACAGAGGTTCATTACAGGGCTTTCCATTAAAGACTGCAATAATGGCTCCACGGTCCTTTGCACTCTCCTGTTGCACCGTTATTCCTCTTCCAATATGGAGTAGTCATTGCATTTTTAATGCAGTTTTAGCACACAAAACACAAAGTGTATTGCTGATACAATAAATACATTTTTTTTTTTTACTGTTGACAGTATATAAGAATGTCTCCAGGTAGTAAACTCGTATAATTCAACCCACACATATGTGTTCTTTCTTTTTGAATGTACATTTTGTGGTTATTCACTGGTAATGTGATGTACAGTTCGAGTGTGCTGCCCACAGTTTACCTGATGTTATCAGATGTGTTGTGTAATATTGCAGTTATTCCAACACAACACAACTTGCACTATACATCCACACTAATACATTTTCAAAATGAAAACGATCCGGATCATCTCCCTAACTGTACTGTCTCCATCCAGACAACCATTTTAAATCTGTATCAGAAATAAACTCTTTCCATACTATCACACCTGAAAATGCATATCACATGACCAGTCACGTAGACTGGGCATTCCGTGTGGCAGTGTAAACTGGAAGCAAACTGTCTAGTCTGCAGTTGGTTAGTTGCAGAAACTACTGCGAACGAACAACAGCAAAAGGCAGTTGTAGCATCAAAATGCAGAATTTAACAGCTTCTAACAAAGACAACAAGGCAACGCTTGTAATACATTATCCGTGTTGCATGCACCACTGCTAGTCATGACTGATAAGACCCAATCAGGGAGCAACTGTGGGTGTCTGCATCACTTTTTCCAAAGGTCTCCGTCTCTGCTTGTCCAGACTACAACATAACCCCAGAGTTTTCAAACTAAAATGGCTCCAACAGCATTTCCATAAATCTCAATCTCAATCTCATAAATCATTTTAAGAGCTGGATAACTCAGGAGTAGTGTATATGCCAAGCGTAAACGTAGCAAAAGTGATGCGTTTTAAAACCAAACCAAAGCAGTATGGATGTAGCATTAATTTATCGTTTTGTTTACTTTTGGACCGGTCTAGACGTGCATGGAGGATGGTGGTGTCAGACTGTTTTGTAAAGTAGTGTTGGTGTTGCTGGCCTGTAATTGTTGGCATTGGTCAGAGACCGCCATGCACGATATTTAAGAGTGTAATCTCCAGAGTGTCTGTAAAAACTGTCCATTCATCATGTCACCATATTTAATGGGGCTTTGGTTGAACATTCTATTTGTGTTTTGTATAGCAAGAGCCCACTGCCATGTTTTCTATGTTATATTTTACTGTGGTGTGGATTTGGTGTGTGTGTCTGTTTGTGTGTGTGCGTGTGGGGGGGGTTATGAAATAGGTTATGTCCACTGTTCAATGTTTTCTTAGCTGTGTCCTGATGGACAATAAAGCGCCGCAAGAACCCCACTAATTGTGTCCTGAGTGGCAACTAACTTTACGGGCTACAAGAATTTTGACACTGCTAGACAATTTATACAACTGACAGCTGAAAAAATGCAATACAAATATTTACAACTGGAGACAGTCTGGCCATCAGACTAGTCAAAGGCAAAATGTGTCTAGCTTCAAAGAACATTTACAAATTCATGGTGAGACAGTGTCATTATGCATGTAGGAAAACCAAGAGGCACTTTGGCTCTAGAATGTCCGTTTCTCATCAACATGCAAATTTATTTTCTAAGATGTTTGAAATCCAATCAGATCTTAATCATTTCATACATGGTACCTGTGATCTAAAGGTGAAATGATATACTCACGTACTCCCCTTGATTTCAATTGACAGAATTTACTGTGCAAATAAATGTTTTAAAGAACCCTGAAAATCTAATAAGACTATCTACATTACAGATGACACGTGATATTAGTTTGAAGCTACGATCAGTTTTATTCACAAGAAAATATCTACACAGAGACAGAAGCACAGATGCCCACACAATGACATAATGTCTTGTAAACAGTGTGCTGACAGGCTATAAAAAAAAATGACAGCATGTCATGTGTCTCACCGCTACACATGAGAAAACAACCATCACACTGAAGAACACAGAACTTCAAAATAAATCTCTTGTTAGTGTCAGTTAACCTTGTGACATTGTGAGTCATCTCCAATTCTCAGGTGACCTGTGCTCTGAACTGTACACAGAGGCCTTTATTTTCATGTTGAAGCAACGCTTTGTTTATGTATATTCCTGAAGAGTTGCAAACCAAAGAAGAAAAAAAAGACCTTTAAATTTTTTTACGACTAAATTCTAATTTCGCTGCAGCATATATGACAAAATCCCCAAATCAGCTGCAATTACTTCTCAAACCAGCCTCCTCCTTATACAGAGCCATTGTCAGTTTTTTTCATATCTTTGTACAAAATGTCATTTTGTTGAAGAGACACAATGACAGATTGAAGATCTAAACAGGATTGTAACTCACAACCTCTCTGAGCTATCAGCTTAACTCTCAGGGTTTTCTGAGCTCTATCGGCACTCACAAAGCGAATAAAGCTCAGGAGAGACCATCAGCTTTTTGTGCATATTGTGCATGAGAATCAGGATTATAAGAATGACGTCTGACATCATAGGTTTCTACCTTTTTTTTGCCCGTATGCTGTCATTTAAATGCTTGTTTAATTCATTTTGCCACTGTGAATGTGTTTTAGACTCGAAAACAGTTACAATCACTATGAATTAATTTACATGGGTTTAAATAGTGTGCGTGTTTAACTGTTCAATGCAGCACTCAAAATGCTGCAATTGCTGAAATTGTTGAAAGAGGAATCACCTGAAGAGCCAACAGCATATGGCCTATTTGGTGTAGTTTTTACAGGGGCACAGGTGCTATCCAGATTTATCCAGATGAATTATTTATAATCATTTTTATGGATTTATAACAATGACATCAATCATCTGTTCCCTTGTTGGTGAAAACTATAATCGTAGTGACTTGAGCAGTTTCTGTTTGATGTCTTCCCCCAAAGCTGAAATGAAAATGATAGCCCACCCTGCGCCTGGCTTGGAACAAGTCTGCTGCCATTCCACTTTTTACAACATCTGGCTCAGGACAGGTGGCTCAAGCATTTGCCTTTTCCATAAAATATAAACATGACAGTGACAAATGGTAAACACTGACAGATGCAGTCAGAGAATATTTGGACTGTGATGAAGTCATTCAGACAGTTAAAGAAAAAAAGAAAAAGAAGTGGAGTAGCCATCAAGAACATGTTCTAAAGATTTGACAACAGCACTTTAAAGCATGTATACACAAAGACCAGAGAGGTTGGTGAAAAAAGCGTTACACAGGGGACAGCTACTTTTTGCTTCTACAACAGATACATGGTCCAGTTTTAACATGACTCCCAGCATGAGGCAGTCCACTACATTACAAGAAATTGGTCCCTGAAGTCCCAATGTTTGGAAACTTCATGCATGCAGGATGTCCGCACGGCTGCCCACTTGGCTAAAAGCCCACACTGTAACTGGAACATGGGCAAAGGAGAACTGGTCTGCTACACTACAGATAACGCTACAAATATTGTGGCTGCAGAGAGGCAGCTGGGAAGGCCTTGGCTCAGCTGTTTTGGCCGTAATTTTCACCTCTCCATTACAAGCGATCTTGCCTTTGAATCCAGAGCAGCTTGTGTCATGGGCAAATGTAAAAGTTTAGTGGACATGCTCTTATGCAGCTGGTGCAAGAAGGAGAACACGTGCTCTCAGTGGAAATCAAACCCTCCACAGCTGTTATTGTGCTGTACTTTTAACAATGTTTCCAAAAGCTGGAGAACAAATATTTGCAGTATATACTAAAATTTAAGAGAATAGAGTCTTACAAAGCTGCTGCAATGAGGTATCATGTTCATTTCTGTGTCTAAGACGTTTCAAATGAAGAAAGACAAAAACAATAACAACAACAAGAACGCCAAATTTCAAGGGGATTTCGTTGGTCATGAGTGGCGGCACACGTGATACGCATAGAAGCTGGTTGTTTCCCATTCATGCTTGAACATTAAAGATGAACACACAGCGCACTCACCACTGACACAGAATGGTAAAGCCACCATTACGCCATACTTTATTTAAAAATGTATTTTTCAAGCTTGCAAAGAATGAAGCCCACATTTCCAATCCCTTACAAAAGTAAGACTTATTCACAGTAGGCTGACTCTGTATAGGTGCTCCCGCTCCCTTTCTTTTTACTGAAATCACTTTGCCCAGAATTGCATGGAGGTAGAATAAGCCGCTCGTATTCATTTTTTGTGTTTGTGAGGGAGAATGTTGAACATACTGTGGATGTTCAAATCGAGAGAAACAAATAAATCAACATAAATAAACATTACACACACGCGACATGGCACTAAAAAGAAACTAGTCTGAGGTGTATTTTTGTGCAGAGCCTCTGTAAATTTTCAAGCAATGTGATTTTCAAGCATGCAAGAACATAAGTTGTATGAAGTGGTCATTGCAGGTGTTCTCATCTGGATCGAAAATCTTTGAAAGTAACTAGTCAGCAGTCAGAGCCTGTCTGCATAACATGTCAACAAGTTCATGTTTGTTTACACAGAAGATTAAACTTTAATGCTGCTGCAAAGTATATGTTAGGTGCATTTTTAGTTTTGGCAACAGCACGAAAAACTGCTCAAAATTCATCATTCAGATTGTGATCACATTTCAGCACGCAACATCAAGCTATCACACATACCTTATTAAAGGGTTTCAGTGAGCTGCAGGCTTCTTTGGGCATAATACTCGGTCATTATGCTTCAGCTTGAAAGCAATGACAGCAAATTTGTCACATCTGCATGGTCAGACCGTTAAAGTGACCTCACGGGCAACAAGCTTTATTAAAACCGCTGCTAATTTCCCTTGAATGAACTTGAGATCAGGCAGGCTGATGTGAGCCGATGGCTTGACACTGCAGTGTACAAAGGGTCAGGATCTGTAAGCTGCACTACGCCATCACACTTTAAATCACTATGGTAATGTTCTGAGACTGAAGCTAATGTGAAAGATGTGTAAGTCAGTTAATTTTTAATGCCAGTTTTAGCTCGATTCTGAAGTTATCATCATCATCATCATCAAGCGCTGGCACTTTGCTCCATTAGGCTCTTTGCAAGAACACTCAGGGTCATTTGAGATTTGCTGACATTAATAATGATCTTTTACAACAGGCTAGTATTCCCATTTGATAGTTTTTTTAAGTTGCCCACCTAGTATACTTAGTTTTAAATGATCTGAATGTGACATGTGAGAACACATCCTATGAATATATTTTTTATTAGATGATTAATTTAAAATATGCAGTATAAACAATCTGGGTGAGAAAAAAAAAGTACTTTTTGTTACGTAAATGACATCACTGTCAGCGTCCTTATTAAAATAAATAGAACTCACAAGCTGCCGTCTCACATCATATAGAAAAGACAAGAATGGTAATGTAAGATGTGTTGTCGGCATGAGAGTCAGTCAACAAACTTTCCTTTCTTGAAGGGTAATATATTTAACTCACATTGTGTTATATTAACATTGCCATTTAAATCCTAACATCAAATGGTACGTGTGCGCCACATGCAGTTTACATTATCTTCCTCATCAAGGTTATTTCTTCATATCGAAAAAGCTTTTATCTTTCTATCTCAGTGTTGGTCTCCTTCTAGCACTCTCTCATTTTACAGCCGTGTCTGGTCAAATCCCTGTTTTAAGACAAAAAAAAAAGAAAAAAAAGAAAAGAAAACTGGATGTTGCAAGCCTCTGCTGCTGTTGCTGTTCAAAACATTTGATATGTGTGACTGAAACCATAGCTTATCCTCGCCTACTGGAGCATTCAAAGCACAAGCATGGTCTTTGTGAGTGTGTGTTTGCATGATGAAAAGTGTGAGAGATAAGGAAGTGACTGTGCAAAGCTAATGCCACAAGGGGCGGTGATGTAGCTGTCAAAACCAATACTCACCTACACAAACATTCCAGAATTGCTTTGCAAAATTACAGTCATTTTTCATTTAATCATCTAAAGTATGCTTTCAGGAATTTGATGATGCACTTCAGTGAAACATTGCTTATTTCTCGGTTGTTGACGCCGAGTGTTAATTCAGCTTTCTCACTTTACTTGTAGACCTGTAAAGTCTGAGAGCTTTTTCAATTGGCTGCTGCAGTACCATCCATATATTGTACCCCTTTGACTTATATACCCCTCAAGCCAAGAGAACAAAGAGTTCACACCACGTGCTTGATGTATTGTTTTAAGAATGAACACAGATGGTGTTGAGATAATTGCTCGATTTTCACCAGTTCAAGTGTGGCGATTTGCACATTCGCAAATTAAACGACTTTGAAAATGAATATGCAAAGCGTTAACAAAACATTAATTTTCTATTCACTATCTGTTGTGCTATTAATTTACAGCGTAAGTGATTTGTGATGCTTAAACAGAAAAAAAAAAAAAAAAAGAAACATTTCCAATCACCCGTAAGGTGATAACTGAGCAGTATGAGCATACTGGAGAATTAGGCAAAACTCCAAGTCAGCTCTCCAGGGCAAGACTAATCATGTTTCTTTATTACTCCCCAAAAAGCAGTGGTGTAATATAAGTTACAATACACCATGATCCCCTCTCTGCATGCCTCCACTTAACATTATGAAATAATAATAATAGAATTTATTGAATTAGCGCTGACTTATTTTATGGCTCTTAATGTTTTCCTTAATGTCAACGCCACTATATTGCGCGAGCATTTTCCTAAAATGCAAAATATACAATATATTATAACACAGAAGATGCTGTGCCATAAATGTTTAAGGAAGTATGAAGCCCATGCTGATGCTCAGTGACTTTATTCCAATTAATGAATAATTCAGCCAGATGAATTTGCAGAATGTTGCATCAGAAATATACTGTAGTAATAAAAAGGAAAATTCCTTGAAGTAGAAATAACCCAGCATAAATGTTTCAATGCATTCTGAGCGCTGGTTTTCCACATGCAGGCAGGGCCACCACTGACGTATGTCTGGGTCTCACACTAATATCAAGCTCTAAAATATTTGAATAATGGAAGAAACAGAGGCTTCCTTTCAAATCGTCAAAGTGAGTTTCTGTCAAGGGGGAGACAGAGAGAGCCAGCTACTGAGAGACGGAGGGAGAACTTTGGTCAGTATCCACTCTGACAGGAATGACATTTCTATTCTTGTTTGCTTGACAGAAGCCTATTGTTACTGGCTTTTCACACTGGTTAATGCACATCATTCCTATCAAGCAACATAAGCTTGATATTTATATCAGTCACAACAGTCAGTTACTGTGAGGAAGTAAAATGCCTCGTGTTCCAAGGTCACAGACATGCCCTGTTTTCTTTCTGATCTATGACAATGTCCCTTAAAATACCAATTACATCTGTTAACAGTTGTGATATTATCCTGATTTTAGGATTAGAGTCAATAAACAGCCATTTATGGCTGAAAACTGAGTAGCGTTTCTATTCTTGTGATATTTTGACCTCATAAAGTTCCAAAGAGTCACATATACTCCCACTGATTTTTTGCATTCAGTACTTTTGGGTGCGCACAACACTTATCTGGAGTGCATGGGGCTAGAGAACAAGGTGAAATGGAAATGCAAAGGTTAGCTAATGGAAACCCTGTTCTTTAACATATTCATTTTTAAAGAGATAGACTGCCAATGCACCTGCAGTATCACAGCCAGGCTGCCTGAAAGCCATTACAATAATGCTACATTTTCACAGATTATTTATTAATCCGACAATGAAAGGTGCAAGCACCTTGGAGGAGACACCATCCCTCCATTCCGTCTTCTGGAAGAAGATAGAGTGAAAAGTATAAACCTGCAAAGACTCTTTTCACCCTGCACCCATTCTGGTCGGGTTTTCATTGTTGCCGCTGTCAAAACCTGACAGGCCTGAAACACTCTACAACAGTATCCTCCAGATATGTGCCCTTTCTGGTCTTCGGTGAGAGCTTGGAGGGACTATTAGAGATGTGAAATAAACTTGCGTGTCCTTGATGGGTGACTTTAAGGGGGATGCTTCCATCCTTCAATTACTTTGGAACACATTTTATCTCCGGGAGGCTTTGTTTTTGCTGTGAGTGAGTGAGTGAGTGAGTGAACAGGTGCATGCATTAGCATCGGGCTTGGTGAGACTAAAACGCAGCTTTTAGTCTAAAACATAATGGTTTACACCGAGAGACATCCTCATTCCCATAACTACATGCCAGCAAAAAAATTTTACGATTCTGAAAGCCATTTATTGAATCAAGGCCTAAAATACACTTGCAGTCCAGGAAATACTGTACATACAGTACATGCATCATCATGCAAAACATTAACCCTCATGGTCTTCAGTCATAAATTTGTAGCACACAGCATTTATTGGAAAAGGACAATATTTTTTCCATTGTTATTTCAGTCTGGTGCATATCCATTACAGAAAATGACTGTAACAACACTTGATGGATCAATACACTCAGTGAACTGCTGAAAAAAGGGTGTTGAAATAAATACCACAACAACTACACAAATTAGCAGTAGTTTTAAAATCAGAGTGATGAGTTGTATTTTTCTCAGGGCAGACAGGCTGGAGCTTTCCTAAAGGGTTCTTTTTTAATTATTTACTTAAAACCGGCAAAGTGTGGTTTTGAGATTAGCAGTTACAGTTACTGGCTATTCACTGACCAAATGCCTGACCATGTCTTATTAATTAAGGTGCCTTTGTACAGAATAATGAATTAAAAATGCCTTTCAGGGTGCAGGTTGTACTGCAATCCATTATAACAGCCCCGTGTTTCCTGCATGGTGGAAGGTTTTGAATTTAAAGGGAGACATATGCACCAAAACAAATAAATCAATTTGATACAGAACTTGTTGACATGGTTTGACATTTATTTGAGAATTGGTGCATTTGCTATGCAGAAATTGGCACATTAACATACAGTGGATAAACAAATAAGCAATAAGTCTCATAAAGGCGTGACTTCATAAAGGCAATATGAAAAACATTGTTGGTCAATGTTGAATATCTACTATTAATGTATACAAGTGGACCTTTGCAGCTGAATAAATTCCAATCATATGCTAAGCAAAGGAACACACATACAGTACAGATAAAGAGGATACCCGCCACAGGGGAAAGCATCTCTAATCGTTGATATTCTAAAACATATCTCACACAATTTACATACCCCACTCCCCCCTCCAAGCTAAGGCAAATATTACACAGGACCAACAGCCATGGTGATTGAGGAATTAATAGAGTTCGGCTGTTGTCAGTCGTGTTGCATTTTTTCTGGCCATACCGCCTCGGCTTGTGAGGAAAGCTGAGACTGATTAAATTTGATAGAGGGCGAAGAAAGGGAATATGTACACAGAGGCACACTGGGAAATTATCTGCAGGGGAGTTGTCAGCATAGAGAATCACTGTATGTTGGTCAAAGTGATTTTGTTTAAAGTAATCTGAGAAATACAGAAGGGCTTGGTTACTGGGCTTTGACTTGTGTGGATATATTCACAAGGCGGGGGGGGGGGGCAGACGTTGGGGCGATGGGGATGCTATGAATTTTTATTTCATTGTATTTTTCAATATAGGATGTGAACAGAGCCTGCCCCGTAACCTTGCTTTCACCACATTATGTGTTTTGTCTATGTACACTGAATGCTTGATCTCCTCCTGGCCCCATTCGTCAACGAATCAGGATTCACCGAGAGATCCAATAAATAACATCAGTCCATCATTGAGCAGATTAGGTGTCAGCTAACTTCCGCTCCGCCCCACGTGCCATGTAGAAGCCTCAGGGGGCCTGTGTCCCAGGAATGATGGGTAATAAAAATGAATCATAGATGAAGGCCAGAGACAGGGTGCTACAGGAGGAGTCTTGATGCATTAAACAGGAACAGTCGATATGTCCTCTTGTGATAATAGAGCATATAGGAGCCGCTGCCAAGCTATTTAACGCTTGTCAGTCTAAACCACAGAAGGTATCAGGGATACATCAGCAGCCCTGAAAATGTTTCATTTGGGAGGTTAGGATGATGAACTTTCACACAGTTTAAATCAGCATTTTTCATACCACAAATACTACAGAAGTTACTATCTTAGTATTTGTGAAGCCTGGGATCAGATTAAAAACAGTGGTGTGAAACTTGTCGCCCTCCTTTTCATTCGTAAAGTACAACAGTAGTGACAAACAAAAAGAGTATTCGATAAGAAAAATGCTGATTTTCTCACACTTGTGTGAGCTACTTAAGTAATTAACAACAACACAAACCAGAGTGCTGCGTAGCAATAAGATTTAGAGCCCTGCGACTTTCCTCTCTCAGTAGTTAATTGCTTCTGATCTCACTTCCTTCGGTCATCATTCTGAGGAATGCCTTCTGCAAGCGTAAAAGCCACTTCCTTGTTCCACCTTTCAGGAATAATTACGTCCCCTGCACACTGATGGATATATTAAGAACAGAGGCAGAGAAAAACCCACTAATCCTGTGCTTTCTCAGAACCACACTGGATTTTTTTTTTGCAGCATGTCACTCTATACATGCTCTCTCGCTGAAAAATTGGGAGTGTATCAAATTGGCCGACAGCGATGAAATCTGTTGCTGAATGTGTCACTTCCTAGGACATAAGTACATCAGTTACATCAGTGTACCCTCTAATTGAATGGAATATGTCAGTTCTGGATAGCTTTTGCACCCAATGGTTTTGCATAATTACATTAATATGGTGCATATTTACACGACCTTATACAAAGAAAGTGAAGCTGCCATGGCAAGGAGAGAAGCCATGCTAATCACTGTCAAAAGCAGTCAGCTGACCTATAAACTAAGTGTGGATGTGTCAGATGTGAACTGTGGGTGCCCTCTGCCTTAGTTGTACATACTAACAATTATTGACACTTTCCCATTAAAAATGCATTCAAGAGACATGTCGTATGCAGTAAGAAAAGGAGAGAAGGGGGTGTGTGTGTAAAAGTGAGCGTGAGGGGATCGAGAGAGCTCGGGGCTTCATGTTCAGTCAGTGTGCAAGTGTAAATACCTATGGAGCTGGATGTGTTGAGCTTTGGGGAAGACTTTTATTTAAAATTCCCCATCCAGATAGTCTTGCATGTTTCTGAAGAATAGCTGTTGTTTTCCAGTGAAATGTTGTAATTCACTACTGCCTCTCCCCCAATGTGCCTTTGTGAGTCACAATGCTTTGTGAGTGTTTTTTTTTTTTGGGGGGGGGGGGTTGTTTTTTTTCACAGAAGAAAAAAAAACAGACAGATGGCAGAGAGAACAATGATGTGTTGTATCATGGCTATTAAATCCCCCCAAAAAACAGTTTAGGCTTTCTGCATAACCTTTTGCACATAACAGCGGGAAAAAGAAAACATGAGTAGTGGACAGGTGCGGAGATTAGCATCTCTGTGATGTTCCAATGCCAACTCAATACTTCCTTTAGCTCCTTCACTGTAAAAGCCTTCCAGCAAAGTGACTCTATGTGAAGCAGATGCAGACCTTGTTAAATTATGCTTAATTATCTTTGCTAATGTCTGTTAATGTCTGTTAGGTTCTTAGTAGTGGAAGAATTGGGTCCAAAGCTTCACTTGAATATTTTCTTTTCTCTTCCTGGCTCAGTCCCATGTTTAGACAGGGAAAACCTTGATTCTACTTAAAACAGATTCCCAGTCACACAGCCGGTCACTGCAATGCATTCTAGTACATGAAGGTATTATGTCTTCCTGTGCACGTTTTTTTCTGCTGCCGAACATTGTATTTACAAGACAAGAGGTCATAATAGACCCTCTAAACACAGCAATGTCTTCTGGGCAGATTGGAGGCTACAGTGAATTGCCATTGGAAAGTGACAGGCTGGGGCTAGCTGGTTAGCATGCTAACTTCAGAAGAAGAAAAGATGCGATAGAGACAAGAATTCACATTGGCGTTGGTTTCCACCGCTGAAGACAGCTCTTCGCAAATAAGCTAAAGGAATAAAGTTTGTTGCTGAACTTCCTCTAGACTGGTATAAACAGCTGTTAATGCTATCGCTGGCTACATTGGAAATAGCAAAACTTACCTCCTTGAAACAGTTTCTCTGTTAGGGAAAAGTGCGGTGACGTAGTATAAAGAGTGACAGAGTCCATGGCACGGGGAGGTTGGGGGGATGGATATACGAAATATATGGAATATGACACAGGAGACCGACATTTGATTCCCATGTGAAACCTGCAGTTTAGGCTGTTTCTATTATTGTTGTAACCATGACAGCAAATTTCGTTTAATGTACTGTAACCCAAATCACAATCTTTTCCTAAATCTAACCAAGTAGTATTTGTGCCTAAACCTAACCAAGCCATGACTGTTATTATATTAACTGTGGCAACGAAGGCATGTATGCAGTTCTCAGTACAGTCCACGTGTTTATTATTGTAACCATGACAACTGAGGTCCGGTACACGTGCTGCCACAGGGGCACTATTTTAGGACATACTTCCATGGGTTGTATCAGTCGGTTGAACAAAATGACCCATATGGTTGTTCAGGTCGCAGGACTTGCTGGAATGTCTCTACAAGATGGCTACTCTAGAAAACTGAGCCTGTGAATCATAGCAAGCTGACATCAAACCTAATCTTTGAATCAGATTTTTTCCATCACAAATTTTCTGAACTGACATCAAACTCTATTGTAAGTGGTCTGAAAATATGTTAACATGATACAGTTTGATTTATATTTAATCAGAAATGCAAATTAAATCACCTGAAAGCATCTTGTTTTGTTTTGTTTTTGTTTTTTTTACAGTACTGGAGTATTTTAAAGCAGATTTTTATTTTAAGCTGCAGTTCAGCTGCAATCATGTTCCCAGCAGCAAAAAAAAAAAAAAAGTTTTGTTCAAAATGTTAAGTATTTTCTGTCAGAGTAAAGGAATTGATTTAATAACCATTTCATACTGTTCTAATGTTGTAAACTTGGAGAGTTCCAATTTTTAAAAGGGTGACATGTACCACCCTGAGAGCACTGTGTATGACCAGATGAGAGGTTCAAATGTTGGAGTAAGTACTTTATGAACTGCTGCTGTTCATATTCACTCCTGTTGATATATTTTTGAAGCTTTCACACTGTTGTCAGTGAAGAGAAAAATCAATTTCTAAAGAAAAATCAATGCCAATTCGCTTCCCTCTGGGCTTGTCTCTGGCTTACAGTATGTGGAACAAGTGCAATGGAAATAATGATCTTGTTCTTCTGGCTACACTAGCACAGTTTTTTGACCGTCTAAAAGTGTTCTTGAGGTCTCCTGTGGAATAGGCTCTGAGATTTGAGTTCGCTCAAATTAGTGTAAATTACCCCAACTCTTCCCTCTCTTGCTGGAGTCAAAAAGTCCCTCTCCTGTCTGCAACTGGTGCAAAGTGCTGCAGTGAGGCAGAACCAAGATCACACAGCTAATCAATTTAAAGATTTCAGCTCCTCACGCTGATTACTTTCTTTATTTGACTTTACTCATATTTTTATGGCATGGATGGTCCCAGCTTTGTTTTCAACTTCTTATGACGCAGTACACATCATTAAATGCCTTTCTATGTAAATTAAAGGGAAAAGGAGATACAAGGCAAGGCTTACAATAACAACAGCTGAAATAAATATAAAGAAAATAAGATTTGTTGTGGTTGTATTACTAGAGTTAGTGGATAGAGGATGCCTCTAGTATGACAATGACATTCTGTATGTGGCTCGAGCCCCGATTTAAGCAACATTGTGCTGATATCAACATATTTTGTGTTTCTTTGTTTTGTTTTTGTTTTGGTTTTTTTGGGGGGTTTTTTCTGGAAACGGCAACAAATTAATATAGAATGTGCGTATGTTTGTAACATGGACTCCTGGCTGTGTCAAGCAGTGTTGATAAAACACAATCTTTCTGCAGAGGGCAGCTGTGAAAGCCACGGGGAGCAAATAAACAGATTCATGAATACAATGCATACTCAAACAAATAGCACCATCTTCTGAATACCAAAAACAGTAGCAACTACCTCCTGCTTTGATTTAGTGCCACTACATTTATTCTCATCTATTTAAATTCCACTCTTTCTTTGTAATCACCGTGGAGATGCTTTCTCCTGTTCGCTTGTTAAATGTGAGAGAAATATTATGAATTTATGCAGCCAAACACAGTCTTGTTTACAGAAAGAGGTTTTTTTTTTTCTTCCTTCATACACTTTGTAATATTATTTTGCCATCAAGCTTGCAGCAAGTTTCAATCTTTTGATATGCTGACAGTTTACCGAGGGGAGAAAGATAAGAAATAATTTTGGTTTAATTGAGTTGAAGACCTAATGAATGTTAGGCCACACTTATCTGTCCTCTTTTGATGCAACAGTTGATAGTATCTTTATTTTTCCCACTTCCTACCTCTCTCTCTCTCTCTCTCTGTCTCTCCCATTCTTCTTCTCCCTCTATCCCTCTTTCTGCCTCTCTCTGCTTTAATCACAAGGGGGCCACAGGCAACTTCTGACGGGCCGTGGCTGTATTGCTGTCATAGTGTCCCTCCCCCTCTCAGCTCATGTGGCGCCTCAGCCAGAGCTGGAGCAAGGACACAACCCCTTCAGGCAACCACCTCCCAAATCTGAAGGGATGAAGCACATGTTGCCACAGATAAACCACTGTGATCAATCTCATGGATGCACAGTGAATCATTGGGGCGAAAGGCTTTGAAAATCAAGCCCTGTCCCTGATGTGCCCAGCAATGATTATGTGGTCAGTGGTGCCAAAGGCAACCAGCAAACATCAAGGAACTTGGAGCAGTGGGCCTGTCAGTTCTCAACACTAATTAAACATACACAAGTATCCCAGTGATACGATGCCAACAGGGCAAAGGCTGACATCCTTTGGTGCCTAATAAGTTGAAAATCCTGATGGCCAGAAAAACTATTTTATTATTAAGTGGTTGAAAATTTATCTCAGACTTCACGATAAGGTGGTGGGGATGGAGGTTGGGAGAAGTGTTTATTGCTGATTTCTCACTGCACCATGTTTCAGGCACTTTCTTGGTAGTTGTTAGCCAAAATGCTAATTAACTAGCCGTCGATTTAATTAGAACACACTGGCTTTCATAGCTCTCTTTGACTCAAATTTCATTAGAACTCCCAATTGGAGGCTGGAAGGGAGAACGTGAAATGGTCCATCCAGTTGTACTGGCCAGTCATGGGTCAGCTGTGACCACAGTATACCAAAAAGAAAATAAAAAGTCAGACAATGTACTCTATGCCTACACAATCTATGTTTTGACAATATAAATGCCTTTTAAGCTACGCCAGTTAGTCTTTACCAGGACTGGTTTACTCTCCATATGAATACATGTAGCTGCTGCCTTACTTATGGGCTATAACAAATTAACTTACTAAGATTTCGCAACACCAACAGAGATTTTTATTATTACAGGAAACAGGTTGGAAAAATTAACTATTATGTTTTGTAATTGATGCAATTTTCTCTTTCCAACAACTTAAAATTCCTCATGAAACCATTAAAAACCTAATCTAATAACCTGCATTTCACATTACAGTATAATTTTTACAGGCCCTTGCGCTCTACACACAGATGACCCCTTGCAGAGATGAGAGGTAATTGAAATGAGATTTGAAGAAAACTTGAACAGTTGTTGTGGAACGCTGCGTTGAAGCCTGTCTGTTATCTGAATCAATCAGCCATTTCAAAATGTGAAAGACATGACAGTAACTGTTGTGTTGTGTGACACTACTGGGCGCGTGCTGACGATTTTGATGTGTGACAATACAAAAAGAGTGTGAAACTCATCACTGCCAGTGAGCTGGCTCTGGCTCAGGACAGACTTTATTGGCATTGTCAAGGCAGGACAGGTGCAACTCGACAAGGTGATAAACCACCACCACTCTCCAACAATTGTAAACGAGACACGTTGTTGTATTTCAAATTATGACATGACCCAATATGGTAACGACATATTGATCATAAAATATTTACGGACACCGGCTTTGAAGTCCCATGAAGTTGAACCACACTGGCAGGTAATTAAAAAAAAAAGGTTGTTTAATTTGCTGACATGTAACTACACGACAAACTCAGGAAGTGTTGATTTTCAGCATTGCTAAGTAAGTTCATTAGCATTAAGCAGACTTCCTGATTCTCACCAATTCATTTGACACAAACAGGGATTAATCAAAGCTCTGACGAGGTATTTATCACCACTACGTTTACCAAGACTTCAATAATTCTGGCACAACAGGTGATTACACAATAAATTACTTCTTACATTATTTTAAACTACTGTCTCTGTTCCCCATCCTCTCTGACTAACAGGAATCACTTTCTACCTTACAGTTAATGCTCTTATGAACCCAAGAATATTCGTCTCCAAAAACATGAGTTTTACTCAGATTTTCTTTGAAGAGAGAAGTGAAAGACAGTTGTTGTGTCTATATGCTACATGTTGCTCTGGATATCAAAATTTAAACTATGAAATGATTCCCAGTCAGCATCAGTTACCATATAACATATTCTAGGGAGTGTGCAAGGCCCTGAAAGTACTTCAAATGATCCTCGACATAATCTTGGAACTGCAACAGAATCTGAAAATGATGTCTGCCAGACTCTTAAGACTTTGCTAAAGAATACCCATGGGCTCCCTGAGCTCTTGACATTTTGTATATATTTTACTTAATATCAAATGGCAGTTTTAATATTGCAGTTCAATCAAAGTTGACCTCCAGATAAGCATTTGCACTGCCTGACTCTTAGTCTTTATAGTGAGTCCAGTTCCTTTGATTTCACATGAAAAAGGTTGTCTCCAGTACAGCTCATGTGCACTTGGGCACCATTGGTATCAGGCGTGAAAACTACTGTGTCAAAACATGCAAGTGGACTGCTATTTAAAATGTGCACACAAGTGTACTTTTCTGTCATGGTTTGCCATGGCAGACATTTTGTATTTTGGTCATTTCCTCTTTTATTTTGTAGTTTCCTTGTGTCTCTTGATGTTTGTACTTCCTGTCTTGGTCCTGTTTGCCTGCTTGTTAATTGTCTGCCCCGCCCTAATGTGTTTCACCTGTGTTCAATCATCTTTGCCTCCCTTTGTGTCTATTTAGTCTCTGAGCTCCCCTTTGTCTTTGTTGGTTCATCTGTTGATGTCTCTGGTTGTTGTTCCTTGTGTGCCCTCGTACTTTGGTTTCCTGTTCTGTTGGTTCGCCAGTTTTTTGCAGTTTTTCCCTGTTTGGATTTTGAGTTTTGAGGTTGTTATTAAAACATTTTGTATGTACTCCCTTGTGTTGGTTGCATTTGGGTCCAGCCTTACCACAAACCTTGACACTTCTCTTCTTCTTTGTCTTTATTAGTGGATCACAAACCAATTAGGTGCATACTACCACCTACTGTTGGAGTGTGTAGTATGCAAGCTTAATGGGGCAGCGGACAACATAACTAATTTTGTGATGGTACTCAGTCAGGGTACGAAGAAACCATACTTAATATGAAAACACCCTTAGAAACCATTCCCCTCCTCAGGGGCCTCCCAGATCAATGGGTCTTATTAGTGCAACATTTGAACTGTATATTGCAAAATATAGATATAAAAAATAATTACGGCAAAAGCAACACGAATGTAAAAGTCACAACATGAATGCAAATTAAGCCAAAACGGAAGCCACAACAGAAGTAAGCAGTGAATCAAATCTATACTATTTCTATAACAATAGATATGAAAATGAAAAAAGCATGAGAAAAGTATATAAATATGAAAATATGAATACATTGATAAACATTGGTTATTTTTGACACTCACATAGCAACATAAATCAGGAATCTAGCACCTACATTTCACTTATTTGTGAAACTGCTTCAGAAACTTTCCCAGTCAAAATAATGTAAGCAGTTGAGAGTCCCAATAGCCAAGTGGTTAGGGTGTATACCGAGTCTCCAGTTATTTTTTAAATTTATTATTTTTTAAATTTATTTATATTTTTCATATTTATGTACTTTTGTCGTTTGCATTCATGTTGTGGTTTCTGTATTGCGTTTACCCGTCTAGGCAACTGTACAGAAGCTGTGATGTGGTGAAGTTTTGTGTTTCTATTGTTACTTTACCTTTAGTCTCTGCCCTTGAAGCATACAAATTTGTATTTGATCCTATGTCATGATAACATCAAGTAAATTACCGATGGAAAAAATATGTCCAGTATATATAATGATAAACCACCACATACAGCAGGTGGTAAATATTCTACTTTTTTCAAGTGTGTTTTATCACTACGTATCATTATGCTTCTGTAGTTTAAATGTTTGTTTAACAGGTAATGAATGCAAGGTAGCAACAGCATCATCAGTTCACTGGCATCTATGTCTTGTGGCTCATGATCATTTACAGCATGTGGGTGAGCTGAGGACCTGTAGCTTCAAGACAGAGCAAACTGCAGGAAGAAGCCAAGTGCTGCAATATCATCTATCATCCTCATTCACACTTTGTCAGATGCCCACCTGCACTGTGAACACACTGTTGTTCTGTGATGATGCTGACCCTGTGGTTAAGTAAGGCTAACACTGTCTGATGTGTTCTGGGATTTTTTTTTTTCCTTGATCTGGTGATGCTGCCTGCATAAATTAGAGCTGTGTTCCATGGCTCCTCAAAAGAAGCTCATGCTGGCAGCCCTCCAGCTCAATCACATTGATTTTCCATAACAATATGAAGAACACTGTTCACTGCCGAGGATTAATGAATTGCATCTTCAGAGTCACTTTGGCATTCCTAATGAAGGTAGATGAATTTCCCTGAGCAGGCCAGCTGTGTTTGAATTGATGCTGACTGTGCCAGGGCACATCCATGGTGAAGCCAAAGAAAAAATACAAATATTCCACAGACTCATAAATCTTCCTTTGGTCTGTCAGATAATTTTAGTAAAAACATATGATTCAAAGTGTGACATTTATCATCATCAAGCCGAGGGCCCTTCATCCTGTTTCTTCCCCCTCCTCTTTTCTTCACCTGAAATGAACATGTTTGCTGTTGGTGGAATCAATTCAGAAAACATATCTGACATTCGACTGTAGCTGCACTGTCAGTTACACTCTAGAATCTGTTGTATGATTGTCTTATGAAATCTCAATAATCTCATCTCATTATGTGCTGTTTAATTTGTTGTTTGTTGTATTGGAAGGCATGTAAATTGAAAAGTCACTCTGGTAGAAAAAAAAATGTGCTATTGCTTTATGACAGTTACAAGTGCAGCTTAAGAGTAAGAGACAATTATCACATATAACTGAAAATGACGCCGTACTTTGTAGTACTGTGGTGGTTTGGGCTCACATCAGCATGCTAACATGTCAGTTCAATTTTTATTTAGTCAGTGCCAAAGCACAAAAGAAATGATCTCAAGACACTTTTCATGCAGAGCAGGTCTAGACTGTACTTTTTATAATATTGATTACAGAGGCAGAGGCCCAACAATTCCCACCATGAGCAAACACTTGGCAACACTGGAAAGGAAAAACCTTTTTTTGAGAGGCAGACACCTCAATCAGAACCAGACTCAGAATCGGTGGCCAGCTGCCTCGACCAGGTGGGTTAAGAGAGAGTGAGAGAGAGCAGGGCGAACGACCACCATGCAATGATAATAATGATGATAATAATAATAATAATAATAAAAGTAACAGCAATAATAATAATAATAATAATGACTATTATAATAATACTACTACTAATAATAATAATAATTCTAGCTGCAGGAGTTGAGCAGGATCATGGGGGTGGTAGATGGTTTGCTGTAGCAAATCCGGACTCCAGTTCCGGAGGCAGAAAGACCTGCAGAGAGCAACTGGAGGAGAGAGGGGAGAAAGGATAATACTATGAGAGAGAGAGAGAGAGACAGAGAAAGAGAAAGAGAGAGAGGGAGAGGGAGGGGACAGAAATGAGAAGGAGAGAAGAGAGAAGAAAGAGAGAAAGGTACACAGCCTGGGTGCTCATGTGCTTGAGGGAATAAACAAAAAGAATGATGCAGTGGTTTTCAGAAAGTTTACAGAAATCTCATCGGCAAGACAACATGGACTATACTGTATTTATTTGTGTTTAACTGACTTATTGAGATTGAGAGCAACCCGCTAGTGGTAGAATGGTAGGAGGTACAACACCTGAAGTTGTGAAAGAATAAGGAGTTAACTGAGAGTGAAGGCATAAAGATGAGTTTTACGTTTGGATTTGAAGGCCTCAACGGAGTCAGACTGATGTCAGCAGGGAGGTTGTTCCAGAGGAAAGGGACCCGGTAGGAAAAGGCTCTGCAGCCAGCAGATACCTTTAAACTAGGGGTAGAAAGGAGCCCCAAATTCTGGGAACAGAGAGCACAAGATGGAATATAAAGTTTAAGGAGATTAGACAGGTATGAAGGAACAAGTCCATTTAGTACTAGTACAAACAAAATGTTACATAATAATCGTTAGCCCTTATAGGCATATACAGTGGAGTATCATCAGCATAACAGTGGAAGTGAATTCTATGATTGCAAATAGTTTAGCCAAGAGGTGAAATATTAAGACAGAAAATCAGAGGGCCAAGAAAAGAGCCCTGGGGTACTCCATATTTCACATTAGAACACATTTGAACTAATGGTATGAGGACAGGTAAATGTCACTTTAAATTTGTTATCAGTTATCAGAGATTACAGTCAGACTAGATACTTTTATCCCACAGGATAGAATCAAATCAATCAAGATTGGTGATTCCTAAAGTTAAAGAAAATTTCTTCCCTGTGGGGACATGAATGTCTGAACCAAATGTCACAGGAATCCATCCATTAGTAGTTGGGATCTTCTTGCAATTCATTGAATAGGTGTTGAGACATTTCAGTCTGGACCAGAGGTGTATAGCGCTATTTTATAAGTACTGGAGTACCTTGGAGGCACACGCTTGCATGTGGAGGGTTAAGTTTCGTCTCATCTCGAAAGTTACGTAACCACTGTGCCTACATTGGCAAGATTATACACGGCAGCCAACAATCTTGCTAATTAGTACCATACAATACCATGTATGTAGGAGGTTGTAATAAGCATGGCATTAAGCAATAAAGTGAAATGAACACAAGCAATTTGTGTTTTGAATTATTTAATTATTAATATTTACTTTTGTCGAGCAAATGAAGTTGCATTCAAAACCTCCATGCCGAGGAAAAGTTGCAGGGCGAAGGCTCAGATCATATAATAGGCTAGGCTATGAAACTGCACCGGAGCAGGCTTTCATTTCAAGTTTAACAGGCTGGCTTTGTAATATTTCTTAGCAAATGCATCACAAATAAAGAAACTGCCAGAAGAGTGAATGATGAATGAAAGAATGTTTTGCTGCCTTTTCATCTTTACTAGTTAACGATGGCATGGGTAGAAGAATAATTTAATTCACTGTGCCACTCAAAGGCTACGAGCAGCTATGGGCAAGTTTTAAGGTGGTATGTTTTCCTGTTTGTTGGGATGTTGTGAATCAATCAATACACCTTAAATGTCAATATGACAACTTTGACCATTCCATTTGTTTTTATTGGCACTCATGCAAGACATACACTTCAGTGATGATTGGATTTTCAGGTGCTTAAAAAAGTGTATATGAATTTTAACCAGATTACTGTGAATACTTGGAGAAAAAAGTAGCAGAGCGTTGTTCCGGTGCACTTCAGCAAAACAACAACTATTGTTTAGACCAAAGTGGTGGACAGATCAAGTGATAGCTACTGCTATTATAGTTAAAAAGGGGAACTAACCTGATCCAAAACACTGCATAATGTTTAAAATCTCAGTGTGACATTGGTTTTTGCAGATTATGTCTCAGCAGCAGTTTCAAGACATTTAGCAGAACAACTTATTACCAAGGGGTTCATGCATTTTTCTTTGTGATGAATAGATTAATGAAATGGAAATGAGAAAAACTTGCTATGACACAGCTCCCTAATAGACTGGGCAAGTGCTGAAAAGGAACTATCTTCTGTCTTGATATAAAAGTACACACTCACCCAACATGTCAGATTGAGCTGCCTCTGTGGAATATGGAAAGATGCAACAATGGACCTTTTTTCCATTTTCCCTCCCAATGAAAGTGTTTAGTTCAACACTTTTTTCTTTTTTTTTTTTTTATGACAATGTGTATGAAGTGATACAGTTTGCTCTGATGTGGGAAACGAAGGAGGGAATAGTTTTCACCAATCATTCCCACCACAGACCGATTCTGTTTGTGTTGTCACATATGATGGTCCTGTGGGGCAGTCACTGCAGCACCAGTAGCCTCCAACTCCCATCCTCCCCAGCTGATCCTGATAACAATTAATTCACTGAATCAGAATCTCTGCCTGACATCCATTCCCATTTCAGACCACCAGTTATGTGAACATTGACTTAGGAATAATCATTTGTTGAACTTTCACACCAGCTTTCTTGATAAGCAAACCTTTGAATTATTTTTCTGCTTGGCTGTCCCTGTGAAATAGCTCTTGGCTAATGTAAGCCTGTTTTCAGATACAGAGAGCTGGATCTGTGGCTACAGAAGCAGGACTGCTCTGCCCATAAACACTGATCTGGTGGGCTGAAAAAGTGCTGTACAAGTAGCATTTTAATCGACATGCACTAAGGTAAAATTCTGCCTTTCATAGTGGAATTTTTAAATTGCAGTGTGAACAGCGAGCATGATCTACAAATAGAGAAGCTCTTTCTTGCGTTTGATTTATGTTCTGTGATGTTTTCTCTGTGGTATGATGGCTCTCAACCTCTCACAAACTATTTCTCTGTGGAGAGAGTGTGCTTCAGTCGAGAGACATGGAAAAGGAAAACAACGACATGAAGTGCGACGACGACGTTTGCCCGAATGGAGCTTGACCATGTCAGCTTCTCTGTGGGTTAAGGATATGCACAGGACACTAATCCAAGTGTTAAAGTAATGCACATAACAGGCACAGATAAAACTCCTCTCTCACAATATCCCTCCTAATCTCCGTGTACCCCTGTCCCATAAGGAATCAGATGATACAAGCAAGGGGCAGGTTGTATTTCACACAGTGACAAGTTGCATGAATGCATCTTTTTCTGTACACAAGTCTCTGTCTGCAGCTCTCTTTCTCCCTCCCTCTCTCTCTCTCTCTCTCTCTCTCTCACACACACCCTTCCCTAACGCTCAGATTTTTTCCAATATTTTCAGCAGACATGGTAAAAGCATTTGGGGGAAAAATACAGCTCTAAATCCAATTTTAACCTGAAAATGTAAAAACAGTTTTTAAACAGAAAGCAAGCACGATGGACTGGGTGGCCTGTTTGACTATGTATGTAATTTGATTCCTAACAAGCATGGCATCACTTGCAAGCAGCTAAAATAAAAGGGAGAAAACATGGAGGAGATCTGCATGGAGGCTTCATCCCTAGTCACCCACAACTGGCTGGAACCAGTGCGAAACATTGCTCACAGGCAAACGAGATGAAGCACGGTTGGAACTGAAGGCAAACAAATCGACTCTCCACACTTGCATATGCTGTGTTTCTTTGCCACAGACGTGGACCCACCCGTGTGCACACAGATAGAAACAAGGGGGACAGCTTTGCCTGAGGCCACCTACATGATACCCTGAACCATGTGAGGCTCTTTGTGCCAGCTTTGAAATGTCTAACATTCAGGTCAGAACAGGGAAGTACATCTATCTTCTCTGTGTCAGGGCCCAGCATTGATGGATGACCTGGCCTGTTGAGTTGTGGTGGCCAGGTGACAGAGCTCCATTAATAAACAGATTGCAGGGCTTCACTCCTTTGTGTGTCATCAACAAGAGGTGCGCTTCTATATTATTTCCGTGCCACAGATAATAAATACTCATAAACCTAATGACGCCTGATTACTGCTGCAATCTTTGGCTCATTAGGCTGATTAGCTGCAATTGTGCAACTCTGTGGATGCCGGATGTTTAAAAATACACTCCTGGTGCTTTGTGTGTGTGTATGTTTTGGGTTAAATGAGAGATATACTCTATAGCCCCTCTGACTGAACACTTAACACATCTGCTTGCAATGACACTATCGTCTTACATCTTTTTAGTAACACTACACTTTTAACCTCAAACCCTCACTGGGTTGTGTTTGTGTGTTTTGCATCAACAAGGGTTTTCTATAGTTCAACACTTCAATCACGTTGCCTCACATAAGCTGCTCTAGTGCAGGCATGTCTCTTAATTTACAGTCCTTGGCGGAGGAAAAATGTCCTTCAATGTCAGTGTGAGCCTTCTGTGTCCACAGACAAATCAACAGAGCGGGTGGAGTCACTGACCCCAATAATTTAGTGCATTACTCTAGACGGTTTCAGATGCTGCGGAAAGTGCCCATTTTTCCCAAATCGAGCCGAGGCCCCTCCTGTTTATTACAGGTTTGTGACCCACGCTGGGCCCCGCTGAGCAGGGGCGGAGGAGGAGGGTGGTGTTACAGCAAGCAGGGGTCGTAGCAATGACACCATGCATCTCCACATCAAACAAAACAGCCTGAAAGCAGTTAAAGGAAGTAAAACTTCCTGAAGTCCCTGAAGCCATAGCTCTGGAGTCAGCAAGTTGGTTTTTGAATATCCGGATGTTATGAATTAAAATACACTACAATATTTTACAATGACTCTTGCAAAGTAATGTATAATCTATTCTTTTTTTTCTCTGTGTGCATTGGCTTCCAACTGAATTTACTGAGGGGGAAACACAATGAGGCATGTTTCAATTAATAAACTATAAATAAAAGGTGAAGTTTAATACATTTTCAATATACAACAAACTTGGTAACCATCACTTGTTAAGAGTAATTTTAGCCATTTTCTCTCCAGAGTGATCACAATAAATCAAACACTCTGTACTTCCTGAGTCGACATAATTTAAGGAGCAGGAAATGAGAGTTTAACAGTTAGACACTCAGCCTTTCAGCATGTCATGCATGTGCCAAAAATGTGTTGTTGTGGATGAGAGTGTGACAGTGCATCTAATGTAATTGCTGTATTTACGCACCTAAGTATTGAAGGTATGGAGTATGTCATAGCAGCTTAGACGGAAGCATTCAGGCCGATCATGTGTTACACCTTAATTATAGAAACTGTAAATGTATTCATCTCTCACCCACTTTGCTTGGATTCTAATTTGTATGTAGGTGTAGTATGCAGATAATTACTTTTTATCTGTGAGGTTAGACTTCACTTCAACTTTTTTTTATCAACACTGGACACTGCAGTCTCTTGGTACACTTAAGAGCAAAATCAAATTGCTGCCTGAAAAGGGTGCATCGTTTTCAAGTTGCTCTGTTGTATATTACCCAGAGCACACTGTTAAATCCTTGGCTTTATTACTCTCTTCTCCAATACATAAGACGCTAAGAACAAATTAGTCAAATAAGTGTCAAACCAGGATTGCCAGTGCTGGCAGCAAAACCCAATTCCCCATCACTGCCTACTCAACATCACTGAAAAAAATATAGAAACATTAAACTGCTTCAGCCGGATCTGTGCGTATGTGTGTGTGTGTTCGTGTGTGTGTGTGCGTGTGTGTGTTTGGTGTTGGTGTTGTTGGTGTGGTAAACAAATCATTAGCTGGAAAACCTGATAAAGAAGTAATCCAGTCCAATCAATTTAAAATCACATCTGTAGCAAGGCAGAAAATTGACATGAGTGCGCCATTGAGGGGAGACGCAAGTGTCTAATTTTGCCACATATCTAAACATCTCTTTGCACTAACGAAGAAACAACACGATGACAGTTCCTCACTGAGGGTAATAAAACCATTTCAGTGACAACAATGGCTTTTTATTATATCTTTCAGTGAGAGGGCTCTGAGCGTTTTTGTTTATGCATGGCGGAGGAGGAGAGTGAATAAGGGACGGCAACATTGATCTAAGACCCCAAGGCTTCATTTTTCCATGGAGACAGCATGGCTAATTAGGCTAGCATGTTGCCTGTTCCAGCACAGCTGCAGTGAGAGATTAGACAGACAGAAGCTGCCAGCTGTTACTCAGATGCAGTATCACTGACTAATTGAGACCGGCGAATGTTCGTGGAGCAAGGCCCATGCCAGTCGTTCACATCCCGTCGTTCATAATGTGTCCAAAGTATATCATCTGATGATAAGGTTAATCAATGGGACTGCTGTGGAACAGAGGACCTGATTAAAATGTAAATACCCCAAATGTAAATGACTCAATTGAATCACGGGAAATTACAAGGTTTTCCTTTGAGATCTCGTAGACTTTATTGGGTTTTTGAAAATCAGAATAGATTTTCACGATTGAAAGGGCTGTTGTGGACAGACACCAATGTGAACTGTGCTAAGTCATGTGAATCAGAATTAGAATCCGAATCTGCTTTATTGGCCAAGTATATGGACACATACAAGGAATTTGTCTCAGGTTTTACATTGCTTCTTGGTACATACATATTAATATATATTCAGTTAAAACAAGACAAGAGTGTTGGATGGGTCAGACAGTGCAAAGGGACAATGAAAGCAAGTGCAAAAACTAAGCAATAAATACTAAATAAATGTGCGGGAAGGGGATGAGTGTATATGTATATGTACAGTGTGAGATATATTACAGTGTGCAGAGGTTGATGTCAGAGGTTATTGTTCCTGTATGATCGATTTAAATGTTCGCCAGAGTGATGGGCTTGTGGAAAGAAACTGTTCTTGTGTCTGGTTGTGAGGGAGTACAGAGTTCTGTAGCGCCGCCCGGATGGGAGAAGTTGGAACAGGAACCAAACCAGACGGTGAAAGAAGTGCAGAGAGTAGACTGGATTATTGAGTTGTAGAAGTGCATCAGATGCTCCTGAGCCAGGTTGAACTTCCTGAGCTGGCGCAGGAAGTACATCCTCTGCTGGGCCTTTTTGATGATGGTGTCTATCAAGTGTGTCCACTTCAGGTCCTGGGAGATAGTGGATCCCAGAAATCTGAATGTTTCCACTGCAGACGGAGTTTTGTTGTGTATGGTTAAGGTGGGCTCCTCCTGAAGTCCACTGTCTTCTCCATAGTCCTGAGCGTGTTTAGCTCCAGGTTGTTCTGACCACACCAGAGGACCAGCCATTCCACTTCCCGTCTGTATGCAGACTCGTCACTGTCTCAGATGAGGCCGATGACCGGCTGGCTGATGTTACTGCTATGAGACACAAGCTGTCACTTATCATGTAAATGCATCATTGTAAAGTTTTGTATCACTGTATGTATACATACATTATATATGTATACATTTACATATATATATATATATATATATATATATATATATATATATACGTGTGTGTGTGTGTGTGTATGTGTGTGTGTGTGTGTGTGTGTGTGTGTGTATAAAAATATAGGTCACTTCCATATATTCCATACTTCCATCGTGTTTGTTTTGTCCTGTGATCCACATGGCATAACTGTGATGCGCTTGAGTGCTGTCTGTTGCTCTATAGGTTATCAGGATTGAGGGAGTGGAAGGATGACAGAGAATGTCGCTATGGTGCAGCTCTCCATCGGATAAACTATCGTCTATATAGCCACATATACTGAACACACTAGTAGATAAGACACACGTGCGCACACATACACATCTAGCTTGAACCACGCTCCAGTCCCTGTGCACCTCCCCGTCTCGTGACAAACCATCATGTACAATCCTGTCACTGTATAGTACTGTCAGAAAGCAGCCAAAATAATCTCTTCTGCAGGAGAATTTAACTCCATACCTTCTGGCACAGTGCAGTGATGCAATTTAATGCCTCCTGTGATAACTAATGGAAGAAACTCTTAAAACTTCAGAGCTTATAATAAGCTTGTCAGCTTATCATATTAGGCATGTGAGCTTATAACATTAGCATTTAAATGTTCCTGGGTATACAGTAATGTGATTGGAGGGCTTTGCCATTTTGACTTTGCCATTGAGGAGAGAGAGCGAGAGAGACACAGAGAGAAAGTGTTGAGGACACGTCTTGTGATTGTTTACAACAGTTGTGTGTTGCATGTCCTGAGAACTTGTGAAATATAACAACCTACTCCATGGTCCATTTCCATTCTTCTGTCTCTCGACAGCGGATGCAAATCAGGTGGACAGGAAACCTCTTTTGCTCACAGATATTAACATGAGTGTGGGTGATTCTCAGTCCTGTGACGGACTGGCAATCATTTTGGAGTGCTCCCATGAAAGTATTATCCTAACTAATGTTATAAATTTAACTATTAATATTAAGTTGAAGAGTTCTTTGCCTTCTGCCCAAAGCATGTTGGAATAATGCACCATCCAGTGTTGATGTCAGTGAATCACCTAATTTCACTGCAATTACAAGCAGAGAAACAGCTTAATAAATGTGGCACTGGATACAATCAATACTGATGGACAGGCAGTGTGTTAATACACTATGGACATTTTTAGCTGGTAGCCAGATCATCTCCTCTGGCACTAGGCTGAACTCCAACAACAACGATGTTGATTGTGCAAACTTCTACATGTTTCGGAAACATTTTGCTGGTCGTAGACATCTCAACGTTTATCATTACAGTCAGCTGCTTATAACCAAGACACATCTGCTTGATAAAGCACACACTAGATATCATGCTTGAGGGGGGTTTTCAAGATACAAAAACAGATTTCCAAAGGCTTAACCCTGAGAGAAAAAACTCAATTAGAATCGTAAGTCATGAAATGATTCAGTTACTATGACTTGACCTACACTTTAGGCCTCCTCCATCCTCCACAGGAATCAATTTCACATCCAGTTGAAAACTGTTGTCTTGACATGAGTAAATGTAGATTGTGAAGCAGTGATTTAAAAGTATCAAAATTTATTGCTGCCATTCCTCCTTTATTATTATTATTATTTTTATTCATTTATTTTTTATTATACAGTGTATACCAGCTTTTATAAACCACAAAAATAAATGAATATATAAATAATTGTCTCAGAAAAAATGCTCTTATGTGTATGCAGTTAACCCTCTTTGCCACGCATCTCACGCCTAAAACATGACTCAGATTTCACCATGTCACCTAATCATGGGCGATCTTCATCGCACCTTGTATAAAGACTCTGAAATTAATGATCTCCACAGAAAGATGTGGAACCAAGCAAGTGAGCAGTTTTAGGATTGACAGAGATTATTAAACAAAACTAATTATAGTCATTGGTACAGAACAATAATATCCTGCATACTAAAGTATTAATGTGGGAGATTAAAATAGGCCTATCCATTAAAAGACATGATATTTCATTCTATCTACAAGGAGGAAATAAGTCTAATAGGCCTTTTCATGAGGAAATGGGCACCAGCAGAGGTAGATCAGTTAATAATTGAATATGCTTTCCCATCAGATAGATCACCGGCTGTGTACTTAGCACTGGGCAAATACAGCTGATAATACACAATGGTGATTTGGCATCAAAGTATAGTGAAAATATATAAATAGCATTCTGACAAAGTTGTTATCCAGGACTTGTGTTCTGTGTCAAGCCACATCTTAAGATATTTGGTTCGCTTGTGTTGATTTGTGGCCTTAAATATGCTGTTTGTGTCTTTTAAACACCCAGAGAAACAGTTCAAGTCATTATAAAATGTGATCAAATAGGATTTTGTGTGTTGTTTCCAATTTATGATCTTTTTTTCTTACTCAAGAGTGATACCTCGTGCAGCAAAGAATAATAACAGCGTAGTACACTGGGTGCAACAGCAAAGATAGTAAAATTATTTTTGTAATATTGCCTTAAATTGTATTGGAAAAGATGTGAGACTTTTTGAGCCTTTTTTTTTTCTTTTAAATACTCACTTGCTTTATTGAGAGGACTATCCTCATTATCTGAAATGAAGACAGCCCCCCCCCCCCTC
>NW_019525122.1:1522479-1533853 GCF_002814215.2 Seriola lalandi dorsalis
ACCCCAAAAAAAAAAAACTACTGTTCTCTATGTAGGTCATCCATCACACTCATTAATAAGATGACTGCACAATTAAGATGAAAAATCACTTCTTAATATAATTTTAAATGCATTGTTGTTGAACTGCACTAATCCCCTATGTTGCTTTAAAGTGTTAATTTAATGCCCCCGTTCAATCCAAAAGTAATTTTCTGGCACTATTGTGCAGTAAGTAGCAATTAGTTTACGATTAGTTTAGTTTAGTTTACTGGAACTTAATGAGCATTCAATTGTAGAACATCTTGAAAATATATCTCTTTGTTTGTCAAAAAAATATCTATGGTAAAATAGCATTTCTGTTACTCTCCCAATTGTCCAATTATTGTAGATGCAAGAGTGATACAGACAACTGCTTTCAGAGCAGTGAGAGCTGACAAATGTCTCATATTGTTTGGCTTTTGAATTTGTGCCTCTGATTGAATGTAATCGAGGCATGTAGACGATGACATGTTTTGACCATGCAGTCTCTATTCTGTGTCCTACAATCTTTGTTCAAACTGTGACCCCAGGCTGTTCATACCAAGCCACACAGTGGTATTACATCTGCCGTTAACTAAAGTCAACAAGCGCGGGATCAAACAGAGATGGGAAAGGTTGAGGACTTTGGTTTTCAAATTTTCTGCAACGGTATGAGGTCTTGTCCTAAAACATTTTCCAAAATAAAGACTGAAACCACTCTGTACTAGAAACAGATATCTTGAAGTGCTCTCAGTACAAGCAACAACAAAGAGAAATTTAAATCCCCTTTTCTATTTACTCTCATCAATCTGAAAAGAAAAAAAAAATCTGTCAAAAACTACCACTTATGGCATATTTGTCACCTTTAAGATTTTCTTTTACCCCATTTTCAGCAACATTTGTAATAAATATTAATGATAAAATATCAGAGCAGTGCTGATTAAATTATACATGGATCAATGGGGTTAGTGAGTGAGTCATCAATAGTTAAAGAAGGACTAAACATACCTCTTCCTGCAGAATGTCTGTATCCTTTCTAAATGGAGCCTCATCACATAATGAGCTACTTAACTGCTCGGGACCACTCCTGTCTCTTGCATGTCTTATGATCCACTAACATACAGTATGAAAACAACAAATCTCTCATTAATTAGTAAGGAGGCTGATTTGCTTGCTATTAGACATCAACATGCAGTACTTCTAGTACAAGGTCGTTTTAGCTGGTGTGGAGTTATTTCTTGTCTGTAGGTTTTCAGAAGGTGAAAACACAGATTCCATATTCAAGTCTCTTTTTCAGGAAAATGGCTAATATCCATCTTATACATTCTCCCATATAATTTCATGTTCTTAAAGTAAAATCAGTCCAGCCAACAATAGCCTATAATATTGTCAAATTTCACCATACTCTTTGAAATAGCTTATGAAAGCAGGGTGCAATGTCATACTATAAGATTGCAAACTTAAGAAATGTTCTGATGTCACATCAGCAGACAAAACATCCTTCTGCCCACTTCAGGAGCAGAGCTCATGCCGGCTGAAGTGTCTTTACAATGGGAGCCCTGTGGCGCTTGAATGCTTTATCAGCGCGGAGCAATCAGGTGTGTATTCAAATCAAAATGACAGACAAGAATATTGAAGCTCAATGACATTTTACAAACCTTTGATATTGCGGTGGGCTTTTACGCATTCAGAGATTTAAAATTAAACCTCCAGGGAATTTCACTGTTTCTGAGTCATCACAGGTATCTGCTGAATGTAGCTGCACTGTAGAGAAAACAGCTGATTACGTCATCATTTACTTTCTGCCATGTATTTCCTTCCTTAGGGTGATTAGTAGCAATGGAAGTGTGTCCAAAGTAAATAGGTGAGCAGAGTCTGTTCTCCCTACAAACACCTATTTAGGAAAATGTTCAAGTTTAGGATACAAGAGACACATTTTCTAGGGGAAAAGGGAACCATCAGGGCCTTCCTTCTAGGCCTCCAGAGAAGGCCAAACATATCAGCATTTTTAATGTTATATTTAATCTCTTTGATTCAATAATTCTTCTCTTCTAATTCAAATTTTATTCTCATTTTATATCAAATTTGCTACAGAAAGGGTCGCTGTAGAGTTATCAAATCACTTCCAATTTGTGGGCTGCAAACGCACAAAAAAAAAGGCATACCCAAAGCCCCCCAGCCGCAACTAATTTTTATGTTGGGAGAAGTGAAGAAGAAGTTGCCCGCCTGCCTGCAATGGACTCCACATTACAATTTTGACAACTTGGAATACTTTTATGAAAAATCCTTTTAAAGCTTTTGATCTCTGGACCCTCACAGATTTAAACAAATAATTGACAAATACACAGTCAGTCGGACTTCACGCTTCAAAGATAGGGAGTGACCACCATTTTGCCATTTTGCTGGTTTATGATGCTGGTAAATCTGAATGAATGATATTTTTGTACTCATGGTTTCTGTAAAATAAACTGAATAGTTGAATTGTGGATAATCTGTCAGAGCTAAAGATGTTGTTGGTCAAAACCAGTTAATATAAGTATTTATCATTATGATGTTAGTTATGAAGTTATGTTCAGTTGCAAAACTTGGGCTACATTTTACTTGAGTACATTAAAAAATGTACTTATGATATGCTGTAATGTACTAAAGTTACGCTTTTCATGTATGTAGTTCCGGCTCCCGAAGAAGTACTGGTTTTTGATACCTTTATTGTCATTTTACAAGTTACAAGTACAACAAAATGAAGTCATTCACTGATGAAGATTTTGAGAATGATCTTCTATGCTCAAATATTTTTAAGTGTAGTTTAGGTTCATCAGACACATCCTTTTTTTAAGCAGAACTTTCAGCATTGAGTTGAAGACCCCTATTCTAATATTCACGTTTTGCCACTGAATATAGGTGTTTACATTTTGTGCTTCTAACTGAGCAATCAAATGTACCTCTAAGTGCTTACACGGTAACAATACTGAGAGTGCATAAGCAACGGGATTGACCTCTTGGGCTTTTAGAGGAGTCATTTGACAATTGGCTTTAAGCATTCAAGCATAGTGCAGGTCTAATTAAAAATAAAATCCATAGGTATTAATACAGCAATTCCTGAAGTGTTTTATAACTTTAAGAGACAGGGGGAAGGAGAGGGGGTCGGTGGAGAAAGAAGAGGAAAGATAAAGGATGAGAGACACTTTTTTTAAGAATTAAGAAAAGTACTCTTTGTTTAGTCAGGTGTGGAGCCCTGTGGTGATTAGGCACTCATACGGCAGCCATGGCTGCTGGAAGCCATGCAGAACTAACAATAAGCCTGATCTCCATGGGCCAATTAGCCTTTGGAGTTCCCATGTAAAACCTTTCATGAAGAGCCTGTGAATGGAGGCCATTACAGACAGAGAGTCGTGCCAGAAGAGCCGCTGTGTCTCCAGTGGATATCTTCCTCCCTGTCCAGTCAAGCCTGCACTTGTGACAAGTGCCCATGTCCTGAAACTGTACATGTGGGCTACCAGGGAATAGAAAACTGACACTGTGCCCTACTGGAAACCAATTACAGCTCTTAAATCAAAGACTCATTGGCCATTACAGTGGGCAGATAGGGTTGATTGATCCCACCTCAAATCATCATTATAGACAGAATTTGTCTATAAGGCAAGGATTTTTTGTGGTCATCATGAACTGTATCTTTGCTTGTGTGGCTGACTGAAGACCTTTTAAAGTGTTAGAAAAGTGTAGTTTCCCACCGTTAATTCCACATCGCTCTGCACACGGTTCTTTAGGGCGAAGAAACCGTTTTTAAACTTGAAAAGGTTTGAATGACATTCTGAGGAAGAGCCTTGAAACATCCCTCAGTGTGCTGGAATAATCCCTGCAGTCACTGTAACACTATGAGAGTAGCCTAAGCCTCCTCCTGCAAGTGCTCTTACAGTATGCAGAAAACTCAGTTTGTCACATAGAGGGAGTACAGTATTGTTCAAATGTAGATAAGGCTGTTGTTGTTGAACAAATGCTACATGTCTGCTTTTTCTTGAGAGGGCATGTGGAATAGCTGGTGGAAAAACCTCCTTTTCTGTTTGCTGTTTTGTTGGCTGCCGTGATTTGTTAATGTGCATGCGTTGACATTTGTCAGTGTGTTTCTGTGAATGTAAGTGTGAATGAGTGTGTGTACATGCTGGTCTTTTGACACATGCGCACGGTTGGGTGTATGGATGTGTGGGAGTCTGAATGTGTGCGATGGCAATGCAGGGATATGTTTATGGCTTCCCCCAGACTGAACAGCTCCCTCCCTAATCACAGCAGAAGCTGAGGGTCCTCCTCATTCTGGATTCTCCTCACACCCCAGCTGTGGGTTTTAAGTCACGTTCACACTGAGAGGTGAGCATAAGCCCCAGCTGCCAACTTTTGAGAAAACAAGAGCTGAACCCAAAACAACAAGAAGGAAATAATTTCTAACGCTTTGTTTTTCATATTCACTTTGCTCTCCTGAGGCACTGAACTCTGAAGAACAGTTGGGGTAACATCCTCAAAGCTTGGCATTTCCAGTGAGGATTAAATACCTGGAATTTGAAGTCAGTAGAAAATGAAAAACTGTCTCGCCTGCATCAAAGAGCAACCTTGTCATTATTAGCTGTAGAGGGAGAAATATGCAACTTGACAGAAGTGAATATTGTCTTTGCATTCTTCTTTCACGGTGTCCTCCTTTTTTCTGTCAAGATGCTTTCATTGTACCAGCCTTGAAGTGTATTAATGTTACCGTTTTAATTGGGATTCTGTTAGATACAGTGTGCCATTAGCACTGCAGTGAGCTAGCTTCTCGTCATCAACAATGTCACATTGCTCAGCGACATTTTACTTGAAGCATTCCCTAAATGCTAGTCCTATTAGTTGAACCCTGCAGCAAAGGTTAGAGATATTAAGCAGTTCACTCTGTTTACACTGGGGCTGTGCATGATCTTTCATCTTATCACCACAAAATGAACAATAACTCACTGTCAGAAATAAAGTACCGTATGATCATTCATAAGCCTGTTTTGTGAAAACGTTATACTTAAATCATTTTAGTCATCCTTGCATCTTACACAAACCGGAGCTGAGTGTAAGTCTTGTTGCATTTTCAGCATCAATCTAGAGCATGTACAGTATCTTCCTCCAACCTGATAGTCAGATTGTTTTTACTGAGACAGGGCGCAGAGAAAAGCCCAGCAGTGTTAGCTGCAGTACATGTCAAAACCTCTGCAGAAAATGACTTTTATTCGACTAAATTGAGAGCCTACTCTCTTGGAATATTGCGAAATGAGCACAATGCCACTTAAAATACCGGTTCCACGCATGAAGAGTGCAAGAAATAAATTTCCCAGGCATGTAAGGATTACCTGAGTGTAGATGCACCGTTCCTGATGTACTGTAAACCTGTGCAGTGGGAAATAAGTGCTGCGGTCATGGTGTTTGACAGGTGGATACATCTGCCTTCACCTCTGACAATACCGTTCCTACTATGAGTGAATTTTACATTTCTTAGCTAAATTGTTTCCCACTTAACCATGACCGAACCCAAAGCATCTGAAAAGTCCCTGTCAACTCAAAACCGTGTTTTGCTTATTGTTACTTCTCTGGGATATTTGACCTTCACTGTGCATAATGATGGCATATGTGCAGCGATTGATATTTAAAAGCTGGGAAAGTTTCTCTGTGCTCACCTCACATCCGAGCTGAAGACAGTATTGTTTTGTGACACCTATAATAAACCATCAAACCATCATCCGGGATGCAACATGGTCATGGTCAACAAAAAATCAACTTTGCAAATGTTTTATGAGGAAGCAAATGCATTCAACACTTTTGCCAACCCTCAAGGATACAAACAATGTGTTTAGGTGAAGAAAAATGAATGTAAACAGCAATACTCCATGAGGCACCTTTAAACTTTTACAATGAAAAATATATTTGCATATTTATAGATATTGAATTCTTCCAGGGCAGGTGGAGTAGATGTATTTTTTTAAAAAGGTAAATTTATTCCTTGGTCTTTTCATTGATACATACAGTATCTTATTCAATATGAATATTATTCAAATTGGGACACTTATTTTTCTAGATGTAACTAGAAAGTAGTAACTAGCTAAGATTTGATGAACTGCTGAAACTAGTGTAATCATGTTCGTGGTAGAAAAATATCATAAATCTGAAATATATTACTGTTATAACAACTGTTAATCAAAGGTAAGTTTTAAAAAAAATAATAATAATTTTGTTGCTGATACAAGTGTCCATGTCCCTCAAACCAAACAGGTGGCTCCACAATGTCTGGATGGAATTATCGGCTGCTGTGACATGATAGGTTATGGCAGGAACACAGCTTTTCTTTCTGCTTAGATACACTCGGTCTTCTGCGATGATGGTGCTCCAAGACAAGTGTTTGCATCAGTCAGATTGAACTTCACAAGGTGTGTGTGTGTGTGTGTGTGTGTGTGTGTGTGTGTGTGTGTGTGTGTGTGTGTGAGTGAGAGAGAGAGAGAGAGAGAGATAGCAACCTAACTGGAAATGAAGACAAGGAACCTGCACTGAGAAGTTATTCCCCTTGTCCACAGCAAAGACGGAGAGAAAGAGAGAATTGTCTAGCTATGTTTGATAGATCTCACTGTAATATATTTGGTTTTAAATGAAAATTGCAGTCATCCAGCTCAAGCGATATCTGAGGGCTTATGATTTGCTGTGTGGATACACAGCCACCCCTGCAATTCCATCAGTCCCCAGTAGCTGACAGGAATGGATAGGCTCTATTAACGTAGATATAGCGGGCCTAAGGCTGTGTTGTAACTAGTGCTATTAATCCATATAGTTGGTCTATCAAGGTGCTACCCAGTATGGGATCAAAAGGAGTAGCCTCCTGTCATAGAAACACCTCCTGAATTTAAAATGATTGTTTCAGAGAATGAATACGGATTTTAGGCCTGTTTTTTTTATGATGATGATCTGCAGCAGTTTCATGTCTTTGTTTCTCAGATAGAGTAGAATAATGTGGTACAGATGATAAATTTGTAGATTCTTGCTGCTATGGTCTATTTTCTATTTCTTTGTCCATAGAATAGTTTATCCATATTATGTTTGTTTCTCTGCCCTTCTTCGGCGTTGAGCAGTTACAAGTTGGGAGCTATTAAGCAACATAAACACGCAACATGGAATAAGCAGGTTTCAATGCATCTCAATGACTCCTCAGTCTCTCAGGGGAGAGGCATGACATGGCTGGGCTCTTTGATCAACACCAAGCCATCAGGTCCATGTCTCCAAGATATCCAGTCTTGAAAGGGACACACTGGGCTTATACACTGTGTACATTAGCAATTTAGATCCAACATGAAGAATATTGTTTAAGCATTTGCATCTCAAAGGCGCAATTTTAATTTTTGAAATTGGTCTGGAGCTGAGATGGGTTGATTTCTTTTTTTTTTTCCTTCTCTTTTGTGCTTTGTATTACTTTTATGTTCTGGAACCTGAGTGAACGAACTGTATTTTTACAATTGGAAATTAAATAAAGAAAAATATTGAAAATACAATGATCTATCACTGAAAGTGCTGCACCTTTTGGTATAATTTATTAAAAAGGTTACACTGACATTCCTATTGATGTAAAACAAAGGGATGGTAATGCAATTTTCATTTCATTGATGCTGCTGCCATTTGAATATATATCTATTGTCTTTTGTTTGTGAAGCAAATGAATAACTATATTAATACAACTTTATAGCAAACACAAACTCAGGGGGACTTCAGCATCAGTTATCTCGATGTGTAGACATATAATGTCCTTCATCTACTGTAATATGTATGTAAATCCAGGTAATGCAAGTCTGAATGAAAAACAAGACAGGTCCATGTGAGGATTTCCTCCAAAAGCCCACAAATCACAATGATCTTTACAGCATTCATTAATGAATGACACCTCAGGCATCCTCGCAAGTTCCCCTTTCGGCTGGAAAATGTCTCTCGTAAAATGTGAAACTTATATTGATTGTTCTAAATGTTAATGTCCTTTGAGCTGGGACATGTGGTATTTCACCATTAAAGCAACAATAAAGCGTGTAATATTGTAATGATATTTACCAACAGCTGTTCCCCAGCTACTCCCATGGGGGTTGAGGGGGAGGAGGTTTAATGCTGCCCGGGTGTTTTTCTTTATTGATCTATGGAAAACGAAGAAGAAGCAAAAGAAGAAGAAGAAGCAAAGAAGAAGAAAACGAAGAAAAAAAATATATATCTGAAGATTTGTTCCTTAACAGTTTTCTCTGCACAAGTAAAGCTAAAAATTGCCACATTCAGTAGCAGAAGGTGACTTACACAAAAACCAATACATAAGAGTAAAAATACACTCATTTATTCATATTTAATACATCTAAAAATGGCTCAAACTTCTCTGCCACTCAGCGAAGGAAATAAAAAAAAAAAAAAAAAAAGCTGAGATTTGTGGTAAATATCGGTATTATTTATGAAACATTCATTATTAAATTATTTTATTCTGTAAGAAATTGAGATTTAGGCCATATTCAAATGATTTCTGGTCTCGGGAGCCAAAACAAACCTTTGATTAAAAAAATACTCTGGATTTTCTGTCATTGCTTAAGACATGAAAAGCTTGATCACTTTGTACCAAAAAGTAGTGGTTCATCAAGGAAAGGAGCTGGTGGGGAATGGAAGCTGTGGCGCAGTGTAGTAGAAGCTGTTCCCATAATTGCTTCGTTAAAAACCAGTTGCTTTGTGTGTCCTAGAGTAATTAAGCAGTTGGAATTTTACATTACACTAGTGAAAATTAACAAAGAGCACATCTGGGTGTCCCATAGGTTTAGTCATTAAAAAGCCCATTATTTTTCAAATTACTTTTTCAATCTTTCAGCCCCCCTAATCCGGAGGTATTTCCCAATAGACAAGTTCCCGTTCTTGTTTGGAATGACTCCTTTAGGAAAGTTAAACATTTAGCGGATGGTGTGGCCTGCAATGGCTGCTCTTGCTGCTGAACTCTATTTCCAAGACAAACGTGGTCGGGGAGCGGGAAGACACCACAAAGATACCGGAGCCAAACATTTTTAAGCCATTTAGCTCCAGCCTTTCATGACATCAGTTTGAGAGAAAAAATAAATAAATAAATACAAGATTATTCTCCTCAGCTGAAAGTGACAATAACCCACAAATATATTAAATTACTGAATATGTTAGATTTGTTATGTATGTACTTTCTAGAGCCTCCCTTATTGACCACAGTCTCTTGTGAGAAGCATTGCAATTATTGAAAAGCAATACTCTCACTTGAATGTGCTCCATTATTCTTGGTCATAATTGAAAATGGTCTCGTGGGGAAAGCTGACATCAGAAAGTGTCACTGAAAGCATCATATAATCATTAAGAAATGTGATGTTTTGATTTTGTCCCTGGGGAATTTTGCCCATTCCCTGAAGAATCTTTACTTTTATTTAAGACGTACAGAGAGGAAGGCTGAGGAACGCTAAAGAGCCAAACATGGAAGATGGATTTTGGCCTGGTAGGAGCAGTTGGGCTCCCAGGAATAGGAATCACATGTAGGAGGTCCATAATGTAAATATATTTGGTGAGAGGTTATGTTAACAGGTCATTTTCACAATGTAATCACAGTTAAAGTAGCATTAACATCGATGGTCTTTAAAGCACTAAATGTAATATAATCCACCTCTCATTTAGTCACACTACTGTTCTCTGTTACTGTGCAGTTAAAGATGAGTTCAGGTGGGGGTGGTTGGTCCTGGTCAAGCTCATACATAATTCCAACATCTGGTCCAATCCAAACCATGTGTGCAGGAAGTATTTTCGCACCTGCACGAAACTGACTTTATTTGAACATTTCTAAACCCTGACCTCAACTGTTGCTACCAATTTGTTGAATTGAAACACTGAGCATCTGTTAATGTCTCCTTTTTTAAAACCCTTGAAAACCTCAAACTGATGGAAACAACTTATGATTGAATAAAAGCATGCCTCATTCAGAGTTAGTTATTGAAATTCAAATCAATACAAGAAACACAAGGGAAACAATACTGTCTAATTCTAGGAAAAAGGCCACCACAAGTGTGTTCATGCTCCTGGGCTGAGTATATTAGTTTTACATCAAATCATCCTGGATGTACTCGCCTGGTTTATTCTCCCTGTGCTTGAAATTACACAAAACCTGATGATTGCTGTTATGGTTTCTCTCCGAAGAATCCTAGAGTACACAGGACCATCCATGAAAAGGCTTCAAACTGAAAACAGAAATCCATGGCTGGCATATCAACAATGTTTTTCTCTTCAGGGGTACCTGGTGTTCCAACATCACAGGGATCCTTTGGTAGAAACAAATACATATACATGACCTGCTGTGTACATTTGAAGTTGCTTTGCAGCACCACTGTGTTACTGTAACAAATCTCCTGGCGTTTAATTGTGATGTCAGGTCCGATTATAATTTTTCTTGGAGCATTTATTTAAGACAGCTTCAAATACAAAGTGTAGTCCAAAAGTCTGAGACCACTTTCCCATCTGTGGTCTCAGACATTTGGACCCCACTGTATATAATTTTAATAGTTTAATAATAGATTTCATTGTCATTTATGTTTCTTTCCTATGTGTCCTTTTTCATGTGGTGCAAAATATGTATGTGACATATTCAAATTCTGCATTCATGCAATGGAATACAGATGAATAATACTGTTTCCCTTTGAAGATCCACAGTATCACAAGCAGAAAGTTTGTTTCATAGCAGGAGCTTTCTTTTAAACATGTATAACAGATATAACTAAAGCATGTTTCACATGAATGAAAATAGTAAATCTTTCAACATGATCATGATATAATCTCAAGATCGGGCTAACTTTATAAGTGCTATTTTTTTTTTTTTTTTTTTTGAGTTAGGGTCTCCTGGTGTAGGGAGCGTGGCATAATGTACTCGTACCTCCTCAAAAATTCTCAAAGAGTACAAAATATAGGGGATGAATTATTTACCGACGTCAGAATATTTCTGGAGGTTTGCAACAGTGGTGGAGAGTAGCCAAGTCTTTCATCCATGTGAGACTCTTGACAGTAGCTGCTGCTGTAAAAGGCAGAGCCCGAGATAAGAGAACGCTTTGACCAGCCTTGCCTCCCCATGATAAATCTTTATCATTTTAGGTGATGGCCTGACCTCTAAGACGGGTGCTGGCCAAGGGGGTCCTCATTAATACAACTTGAAATCCTCTTGGCTCATTCCGTCTATTTTCTTGATGCCTGTGACCTTTCCAGGATTGCAGCTATCAAACGAAACCCGTTTTTGAAGCCAAAGAATTGGAGAGGAGTTTGAAGAGCAGATTGCATGATTGTGTTTAGTCAATGGGGGGGGCGGGGTGTGGTGGTG
>NW_019525122.1:1533873-1567010 GCF_002814215.2 Seriola lalandi dorsalis
GGGGGGGGGGTGGGGGTCAAGGGAAGAAAGCAAAATGGCAACCATGTGTATTCTTTATTGCTGGTAACTGATGTGTTGTTTGTGAATGTCTTGTGACACAATGAGCTTGAATTCATCACCTAGATTTGTCTGTTTTTTTTTTTTGTTTTGGTTTGTTAGTTTTTTTTAGAGTCAGTGTGTGTGAAATGACACAACAAAAAATTGAAAGGCTGTCTACAGACCAGAGCACAGAGCATATAGCTATCGATGCAACTCTCAGTAGAAAACACTAGAAAAACAGCGTCTTAGCAAGACTTCAGAATCACAGAGCAGGTGGTGGAAGAAGTGTGTGTGCTGTCACGATTGCTCGCTAAATACATAACAACATGCCACACACACACTTTTAATAGTGAAAATTTCTCACATTACTTGGGACTTGTATATGGCTACACAGACAAAGTGCCAAAGAACTCCTCAGCAAGGTAATTCTGGGAAATGTTGTAAGCCTTTATATGTGGGTTGTTGATTTGTTGAAACCCTGTAATTGTCTCCAACCCACCCACATACAGTATACTAGTCCCACTGTATACCCACAGAGTTCTTTCTCCCATTCATGCTTCTTTTATTCTTGTAAAGTAGCTTTTGTTCTTCGCTATGTATCCAGGCAACCAACAGTTTCACAGCAAACTAGATATACTAACATACATATATAGGCTACATACAGAGACATAAAGATGAGAATGACTATTATAAGAATGACAATGACCAGTTTCTAGTACCCCTTATATTCATACATTTTTTACTAGTATAAAATGACAGCGCTGTTATTAATTCCTTTAGGAAATAGAGGTTTTGTGTCACAATTAAGCCACTGACTCTAATTATAGTATGATTAATGGTATGGTAATTGCGACCCCTTCATGAAACACATTAACTCGGTCAAAATATATCATATTGAATAAAAACACTCAAATCCCAATGATAGAATGCTCACTGTCAGGGGTTAAATAACAAATGTCTACTGAAGGCTACCATTTATATACTATGGTGTGTGTGAATGTGAGTTGTAGGAGTCTCAGAGGTGTGATATCTGTAAAATTAATAATGAAGAAAAATTTCAAGCTTAGCAGAGTATTGAGCTGCATTTACATTTCACTAATAGAATGTGTGAAACAGCGTAAATATATTATACTAATGTCCTTTAAATCCTTTATTTAATAAGATGTTCTCTTACATTTTTTTTAAAGTGTTAACTTATCTTCATGGCTCATATGCATGCGAGTCATATTGGAGGCGGTGATAAATTAATGGTAAGGTTGAACAAAATATTTCTTATAGTCTGTCCTCTATATTCAGAAGATATTGGCAAATAGACTTTGAGCTTTTAGCAGAGCCTTTAAACCTGGAATGCTTTGCTTTAATTCATGCACATATTATTGGCTGGTCTGAGGGGGGAAGAGCCGAGACAAATTGATCTTAAAAGACACAAACTAGGAGAGACTGCCCCTCAGACATTTGTTTAGTTGTAGTGTTTATCCCATCACACAGCACCTGTAATTTCTCCCATATGGTGCATAACTGATATGGATTAAACAATTAAGACTGTTTTCTCTGCATGACTTCTGGCTGCTCTCCCTGCCTTGAAGAACTGTGTTTCAAATTAAATTGCCCCAAAAGATGAGCCTGCTTTACTCCCCCCGAACAATTAAATATGGCAGGTCTTATTATCTATAATTCAAGAAAAAGGGAGGTGTTGTGACTCAAACTTTAATTCAGACCTTTTGTTTTTTTTCTTACTGAGAGGTTGACTTTCTTTTTGTTTGGCTTTGTTTTGTTTTCCATGTGTTCCAGTCTTGCTAATGAATCTTCTGAGACCATTGCCTGTTGTTGAATTGTTGATAACATTCAGGTCAGGCTAAAGGTCACCTTACTGCCTGGATGGTTAATAGGAAAATCAAACCCACTTAAATTTAAGTATGAGTGGTTTATCATGAAATTATTTCACAAATACATTTTCGCTGCAGATCTATACAGTGAAAAACATATTCCATAAAAACGCAGAAGTACAACGCAAGCCTGACTTTGAAGCATATCGTGGCGACTTGTGACACATGTTGCTGCCACAGATGAACAGTGTAATCTTATTGTATACCTCTGATAACACTGACAAGGGCACTCGTTTGAAGTTAACTAACGAGGCAAATGAAAGTGAATATTTCCTATGACAATTTTGAATTAGCAGCCCTGATCAACATCGGTCTTATTTTCTTGGCAGATGAATGCATTTCACATAACAGTCTCCTCGAGTCATCACATATATGATAACACGGTATTCTCACAGCATCACTGTGGAAGGGTAGAGAAAAAAAAGGAAATGGGATGTTAAAAAAAAACTGCCTTTTGATTGAAGAACAGCTCAATCCAATTAAGCTTTATAAAGACAGTGAGGACAGGTGTACTAGTTCTGTGGTGACTTAAAGATTTGTGACAATACCCCAAAGCAAAGGCTTCAACTGCACAAAGGACACCCAAGTGTGTTAGGGTTAATTGGATGACCCAATCCATCTCAATTAAAGACTTTAAGGCACACATCCCCCTGTGTGTGTGTGGAAATTGAAATCAGCTACAGATGGCTCTTCCTGTGGGGTTGCTCCAAATAATTGCTGGCAGATACCACCGGTGGGGGGTGGGTGGGTGAAGTGGGCACATTTGTTCATAGAGTCATAAAATACTTTTAATTATTTGGGTCAAATTCAGTGTTGACTAGCACCATGTGGGCCTGATGATGTTAATGCTATAGTAAGTTGGGATCTCACAAACACCACATTGAAGAGTGTGCAAGTAAGACATAATGGGGCCATTTTTCCCCAAAAAAACTTCAGCGGGCAAAAGTGCACAGGTGGGTGGGAGTGGGGGGATTGCATATGAGTAGGCCTATCTGTTTATTTTTTTCAGCAGTCACAACATAGAGCTGGAACTTGAGTTACATGAGGAATTAAAGTGAGTGACAGATTAATTAGAGTGATAGCCAAATATTAATCCTCTGTCAACATAGGATTGCCTAAAATATTTTTTTAGCAATTCAGATCTGCAAAATGACCCCTGGTTAGTTTACTGTTAGAAGTTTTAGTATTGAGGAGTGTAGTCATATGCACAATCATTTACCTCACAGTGATTGGACTGGAATCAAAACTTTGTCCACTTACATAATTGGGCTTGGTGTAGCATCAGTGTGCAGCCATTACTCTTTATAAGTTCTATATACATTTTTGGCTGTCACTTTGATTTATTGATAAAACATTTTTATCTCATAAACTCAAGAGACACTTTAAAAAAAGAGCGCATAAAAATAACATTTCCTTTATCAAAATAATCTAAATAGATTGACAGAGCAAAAACAATGCAACACCTGCACTGGAACACAACTTATCTACAGCTCAATAATGTAACAGAAAAGGGTTTTGCCATTTGAAATTCATGACGTTAGATTGGAGAGTTATGCACTGATGCATTTAGATCCTGACCTAAATAACAAAACTACATTCATGTCCAAATAAGGTGTTTAAAAAAGTAATTTTAGTGAGACCCTAGAAATCTATTCTGATTTGGTGCATTGATTTACAAATAATTCATTTTTTCCTTAGACCTACAGAAACTGTCTGGTGTTTTTGTATATTTTTACTGTTGCCAACAAATCCCACGAAGCCATCAATGTGTTTGTCTGTCTCTCAAGACTTCCTGACCTCAGCCTGTCTGTGGAATTAAGCCCCAAGCACAGTGGTTCCTACTGAAGACGGAAATCTTTAACAGTTCATATATGTATATATATAAAAAAGTCTGAGAACATTTTCCCATCAGAAGTGGGCAACAATGTGGCTTACTGATACATTTTTCATACTTTTTTTTGGAAAACAGTGGAAGTTTATGGCACAAAGGACTAAGGAATTGTTGAGAATAAGAAAATTATAAAATAAGAAAAGCATAAAATATCACTTCACTTCATTTTAACTTAATTATTTAAGGTTGGTGATCCAATTACTTGCTTATATCATAACTTCCAAGCAACATTTCATTACCCTTGTTATAAATGCATTTCTTTTCTTCTTTTTTTTTTGTTGTTGCAGATATCTCAACATTTCCACACTTTCAAGATATTACAAGTTTATTTGATCCTATTCATGTGCCCAAAGATGTCTACAATACGAAATCAATGAGTAGTCATCAAAAGCCATTGAAATATGATTAGTATAGACTGCAGTATTCAATTAATTCAGCTAAATGAACATTTTCTCTTGCTGGAAGAGATTACAGCTGTAGGAACATCTGCTATCAATGTCTTAGTTGTATTTTTGAGTATATTTTGTGCTTTTCATCGAAGCGCTTCATAAAAATATGATTGATTGCTTGAATTCATTTTAACGTCACATTGGTTAATTATCATCATTATCACAATGAGGAGATAAATGCCTTTTCTTTGGGATGTAGAATCAATGGAAGCATGACACCATTCATGAACGAATATATATGTGTGAAATCTGACTCATTTTGAGGGTCGCATGGCTAAAGACATTATACTTCATTAGGACCAAATGTGCAGATTATAATGATTACCCACATTTAATTAAATACAGTTCAGAAGAAGACAAAAACTATTTGCCATGTCATTACAGTTTTTAGTGTCACACTATGGCGACTGGCCACATTTCGAATTATTATGGTTAGGTGTTGAAACCCTAGGACAATGCAAAGCAAACAAATAATAAAAATAATAATAATGAAAATGTTTGAGCATAGCACATCATTCTCAAGATCTTCATCAGTGGGCGACTTAATTTTATTGTACCTGTGACTTATACAATGACAAAGGTATTATAAACCAGCACTACTTTGAAAGTTAGAACTACCCAGAACACATAAAAAGTGTAACTTTAGTACATTACAGTGTATCATAATTACATATTTTAATGTATTCAAGTTTTGCAATTGAACATAACTTAATTATCTTAAATACTTACATTTACTGGTTTTGTTTTGTTTGTTTGTTTTTTCCTTGATTTGGTTTATATCTGAGCTGTTTATATCCAAAACTACCCAATATATACAAACAGTATAATTCTGATATATAACAGCATACCACAGTTTCTATATACTTCAATATTAAATTAGAGGATAGGTGTTACATTATACCAGTAGCACCTAATTAGAGCGGGCCTTGAACTCAACGCTCACCATCCCTGGCGAACCATTTAAAGCTCTGTCAAAGCAGCGTAGCATAATTTACATAAAGATATAAATGCTTAAACTTTTGTCAATATTGACAAACTACACATCGTTATTGCAGATAGATTCTCCACAAAACTGTTCAGTTAATTTTACAGAAACCATGAGTACAAATGTATCATTCATTCAGATTTACCAGCATCATAAAGTAGCAGGGGGGGCAGCGAGCGTGAAGGCTGTGTATTCCTCAGTTACTTACATTAGTTTGTAAGGGTGCATAGATCAAAAGCTAAGCATTTTTCCACGTTGATTCAATGTGAATGTTGTAATGTGGAGTCCATTGCAGACAGTTGGGAAACTTCTTCTTCTTTACTGCTTCCAACATGAAAATTAGTTCTGGCTGGGAGGCTTTGGGTATGTTTGTTTTCACTTTCATTGTTTTCTCCCTACAAATTGGAAGTCTCCCCACAATTTTCTGTCAAGTTTTCACTGGGGGAGGTCAAGTGAAGACATCGGGTGCACATATTCGAAAAGCCAGTGACGATTTCCCCTTTACCTTAGCTCTGGCCTTTAGACATACAGTTGTTGCATGTGTTTGCTACTTAAAATGAATGATGCTGATAAATCTGATATCGTGACGAAATCAAACACAAAAAATGAAACACTTACACAATTAATCCACTCAATGAATTACCATTAAAGCTGATGTATGGCTTGGGTAAGCTGTCTAAATAGCATGTTTATCATTTGAAAGATTTCTACCCATCATTTCAATCACAGTAACTCCCCAGTTATCAATCACATGCATGATTGATAGAAATGTAGGGATGAATGCAGAAACATGCAAAAACACACATTAAAGATCCAGAGAGACGCACAACCAATACACACACATACAAACGTAAACATTCCCACCCTGGCCCACTCCCACCTCACAATGGGCATCTCAGTCGTCTGTGTTGACACCTATGGAATTGATTTCCCATGGCAGCACGGTCCATCTATTGCCACAAACATTGGCGGAGCTGCAGTCACATCATGTTGACACAGAACACAATCACTTCTGCTTGTCTGCATTGTTCCTGTGACACAATAAAAAAAAATAAAAAAACAGACAAGGACTAGAGGATGTCCGGTGGGATGCAGCGCATCATCTCTGAGATTCAATGTTAACCTCATTTTGTCATTAGTACTGAGACACTTTCGTCTGCACATCAGACAGGGAGAAAAGCAGTTCTGTAATCAAAGGTTTTTGCTCTCCCGAATACACATATATACACACCCATACACAAAAATGTACACAACACTCTGGTGCTGATATCAACAGAGATTTTAGAAGAGTAAGGGGTACCATCTCAATTCCAGCGAGGTAGCTTTAAAGACTTAAGTTGGTGAATGTTGTTGAACCTGTGACACAACCCAAACACCACCATACGAGGGACATATAATGGTCAAAAAACCAAGAAAAAGATCACACATACCCTGTTTACTCTTATTCACCCACTCCGTTTTTAATATTATGATTTAATTTATTCCCAGTATCTATTATTAGCTGGTGAAAATATAATGGCTACAAGGTGAAATGTGTTTCTGAGATGTAGGAAATGAGAGATAAATTCCTCATCAATGATGCTGTGACACGAAATCAATTGAACTCACTGGTAGGTGAAAAATTAATTCCAAAGAGGGAAATGTATTAATGATGGTCAAGCTTGTCCAATCCTAATTGTCTGGCTGTGCAAATATGGAATGCATACATGCATTTAGCAATCCTTTAAACACCTGGTCACCGATGTTGATTTTGTAATTACAAGACATTCAATCAGATTTTAATCACCACCCACACAGGCCTGTTTACAGACTTCTTTGTCTTTGCTTTAACACTAGTCATATTTGTACTGCCGTCATTGCTTTGGAAGGATTTGAAGGCTCTGGCATTTTTAGTTCTTGTGAAAACATGCTGGCTCTCTGTCTTGTGTATTATAGCATAGGTGCTGCATTGTTCTGTCAAAATGTGAGAAAATAAATATTGCCAGTATGAAACATTCAGCAGAAACATTTCCTTTTTTTTTATCCGGCAGTGTGTGCTTTAGCCATGAACTTCAACAGCTCCATAATCCTTTGTCTGTCCAACATTGATATTTGCCCACCAATTGAATGTCACAGTCTAGACTTATTCTGTGTATTCTCATTCAGGGAACTACATGGCAATGCCACTGAACCTTTTGTCAGATAGTGATAGTCTACAGTGCAAAGCTTGCTGTATGAAAATTAACCCTTAAGTTGGTTGTAAGAGTTAAAGTAATTATTATTTTCCTACATGCAAATTCACAGAAAAACACATCAAGATGTACCAAACGTTTCTAAAAATCTGTACCTGAGAGTGACATTGGATTTCCATTAAGTTAAGGTGTGGACTGCATTGATATTTTGTTACAACAAAAGATGCAGCAATTATTAATGAAGACGTGTCCCAAAGGTAATTACAACACTAATTTGGTTACGGTAGACTTGTCAAGTATCTGATTTTTTCATTGAACCGATTTGTTTGACCAAACATGGGCCTAATTACCCCAATGGACGGGGAGTGACTCTACTAACAGTTTCAGATCATAAGGTCCCTACCACAGTCTCCAATAAACATCATTAATCGAAGCACTGGCATTACTTAAACACTGTCTGGTGAAGGGTTTTACTGTGGGGCTAGAGAGAATGTCTCCATTGATACAGTATGTTGTTTGATTAAGTGGTTAATGACAGAACCCAGAGATAAAAAATGTGTGTGCTGTATGTTTCTGTAGAACATGCAGTGACAAATAGAGATGTTTGCATTCATCTCCAGAACTGCACGATGTGGGCAAAATGAGTTACCGCTGTTTATTTATTTTCCTGCAACCCATGTTAATGTGGATAAATAACAAAGCAACTAAGTTTGACTACACACAGTTGTCTGGGAGTCATAAGGCTAATTAACCATTGTCTACCCAAGCCAGACAAGACTATAATTGCCTTTGAGTTTTTATCCCCTTTCCAGAGTCAGGGAACATATCTAGTTAAACCAGTTTGCATCCACACTTCACTTATAATTATTTACTGTATCTACTTAATCAATGCTCACTTATTGATTGTGCTTTTTGTTTAATTTAATGCTTCAAGCAAGGTAATGCATGTTTCTTAATCTAGATTTAATTTAACCATAAAAGGCAGAGATTGACAGTGGAAAATGAATGTTTTCTTTTGTGGCGTGATATTTTCCTCTGTAATGCAGTTAATAAAGGGCAAAGTCTGCCATTCAGGCACATGCAGACATTTTAAGGGCAGTCCAAGTCGTACTGCTACACCAGTATGTAACATGTTATTGAAAACATATGCAACTCAACATTTGCAAAAAAGGAGATCAGTTTAAGCTGTCAGGGCTCTGCGCATGCTTTTGCTTGATGTTAAAATGCACTGTCATGGTGCTAATCCATGATACACACTACCAGCAATCATCATCAATCATTTATTTAATGCAGCCAACAAAGTTGTTGTAGTTCTAGTTGTGTAGTTTGGCTAACCATCATTGTACCACTCTTCACTGCACTGCGGAGCACTATAGTTTCACTCTCCTCTCTGACAGAATATGTATATTATTGTAAATGAATATGTATTATGTCGTGTCAATGAGACAATAACCTGAAGACATTGTGGAGGATATGAAATGTGCCCTTAAATTGGCATGATAACATTAGTTATGACCTTTTCTGGCCTTCATTAGCAACTACGGAGAATTGCAATAAAGTGGACGTTTTCTACAGGTAACCCCTTCCGCTTATCTCTCATAATACTGACATTAACCACAGAGTGATATTTTTACAATAAAGCCCAGCTAGCTAGAGTCCAAAAAAGGTCTGAGAAAACTGTGTAATGCAGAAGTTACATATGCCAATGTAGAATAATCATAATAATAACAACACTGCATTGTTTTGGGTATAATATATCTTTTGGTGGTCACCAGTTCATCCCAACAGCCTCAACTGACCATATGAGTAGAGGTGGGGTGCGAATTCTACAGTACCTGGTGTGAAGTTCTGGTCTCCAAACATCATAGAAACCACATTGACAGCCAAAAAAAAATCAGAGTTTCTGCTGATGTGATTATTAGGTCTGTGGCACTGACTGACCACATTAGGAACTCCTGCAGACGTACAACGGCCATTGGGGCAGGAAAAAAAAAAAAAGCTTATCACACTTGACCAGAGGTTAGCAAAGTTGAAGCTTTTTCTGGTGGTTTTGACAGAAAAATAACACTGAAACGTTTGAGTAATAAGCCTCACCAGTTTAGGCAGAGGACAGTACAGTACTGTCTTTCTTTCCCGCTCAGACCCCCACACACACACACACACACACACACACTTCAACATGCCAGTTTCTCCATGCCTACCACCTAATTAAGGCCAGTTCTTGCAGTTTCAGCTCCAGAGAGAACTGGATTCCCCATCTCCTTCAAGGCAGTCCAGCACGATACTTGTATTTTCAAGGCACACTGTTAGCTGTGGTGCCATATTTTCAGGGGTGAACACCTGCATGTTTGACATCTTGTATCATTTGATACCACTTCTCTAAAATGGCTGAAGAAGTCTGGTAGTTTATAACAAGATATAACATGGCACCAAATCAAACCCAGTACAGGATGCTTTTGAAACATAGTTTGCAATCACATGCCTCCTAGGTGTACACTTAATATTTGAAAGCTGTAGCCTAGTTTCATGGTCAACTATTAAACTACATGTTTGCAATATTATAAAAACACATATATGCTTGCTTATCTAACATTTACACAGAGGGCATAATGTCGATTCTTTTCCACTGGACCATGAACGTTTGATGTGCACATCTTCTTCCATACAAGTACGCCAGCTTCACTGATCAGCCTAATTAACATATTAATTGTTTACTTGTGTCCTCACTCCGGTTTCCAGAGTGTTGCCTAAGAGATGAAGCATGGTTCTGAGTACACACACACACACACACATACACCCCTTAGTGTGTTTGAGTGGTGTGTATGTGACCAAGAGTGCGTGAGCGCACACTTGTTTATGCACGACATTGTTGTTCCTGTCTACACTCGCCGGTACATGTGCATGAGGGTGTGTAATCAGAGCCGCTTTGGAACTTTACAAGAAGTCATTAACAGTCAAGACTATTGTGCAGACACCATGATTTCAAAGGTGCTCCACAACAGCTTGTGCGGCAAGGGCTGATTGAACCAGAGCACTTGAAAGGGGGAGAGAGACGTCAGGTTCGCAGCATCCTGTCGCGGCCCATCTGCCTCTCTCTCTGCTCCTGCCGTCAGTCTCCTTTGTGAGGAGGAAGGGGTTTGAACATCAAAGAGCAGCCATGCTACCTTGGAGACAGAAACAATTAGTAAGGGATCTGGTGAAAGGTGGCATAGAGGAGAACCCTGTTCCATGATACTCAAAAAATATATATATGGGAAGAAAGGGCAACACTGTATTCCAAAGACTGTACTCCACAGAGGGGCATTGTGTATGAATCAGACATTTTTGAAGGCCAAAATATTTTATGGAGTCAGTCTAAATGCACCATGAAAATTCCTTTTACTATTATATGATGTAATTCCTTTTTTTTTCTGTCTGTCATTGTGTATCATCATATAACAGTACCAACTGTAACATGGTGAAACTGCCCAGATGAGACAACCTACAGATAACACCTCTGCCTGTGATAAGTATATTCTCATTAACACTTGTATCCCACAGTATCTCTACAGCGGCCCGGCTTGAGTCCAGAGCAAATCTCAGGGGGATGGTGCCTCATATAGAATACCCTTGAGCTGTTTCGCAGCTATCTAAAATCTCCTAGATGTCTTTGCTGTCTCGCTAAGCAACTCCACCTACTTTCACCCCACCTTGCATTTCATTATGAATGTGAAGTTTGAGTTGGCTTAGTTGCTGTTTAATAATGCATTTGTCATCCGTGACCAGGCCAGCTGAAGGGGGTTAGCCCAAACAAACACAAAATGAGGTCAATATCAGCTGGTCCTCTATAACGAGGTCGAGCACTAACATGTGAAGGGAAGACTAAAGGAGAACACTTGGTACAACTTACTCACGTGCCATTTATGAAAGTTCAATTTTCACCTAATTGACAAGTACACCTGACAGTGCTTATATATAGTAGTATAGTTATTTTTAGAAGTAGCAAATTGCAGTTAGTACGTTAAAGTGTTCAACTCTTTAATATCCACTTGTCACATAATATCACGCAGTATATGATTGCTACACCACATTGTACATTTACAGTGTTTTCATCATTTTTCATCAGCATATATATATATATATATTGCACTAAATATGTAAACACTGGAGGCTAATGTGAAAAAAAGGAGTTGTATTCATATGAGTGACTGCACGATGCCAACAGATATGGGGATGCTAAAAGAAGACAAGAGAAGATTGGTATACATAATCAATTTGCCAGGAAATGAGGAAAACATATTAAAAAGACAGACCCTGAATAATTAAATTCAATTATCAGGCGAGGCAAAAAAAAAAAAAAAAAAAAAAAAAATTAATAATAGACCGGAGAGCAATAATTGCAGTGTTCTTCTTTGTGCATTTTCCTCACATGATTTATTGTCCCATATTTTTTTAGATGTTCGAGCTGGTGTTTAACACAGAAGAGCTCCATGTGTGTACTCATAGATTTAAGTGTGACAGTGTTAATGGATGCCTTAGATGTTGACTGGATATCAATCTCCTGAGTCGAGGACACACATCACATGGCGGACAGGTGTGCGTTTATGCATGATAGCGTAGATGGACACACACCATTAACAAGTAACTGTACCTCAACTGACAACCACTCCCTGAGTCAAGTTTTTTTTTTTTTTTTTTTTTTTTTTAATCACATCACAAATTGACCTCTACATGCCGAAAGTGAAATTACATTGATGTCACAAACTATTTCTTTTCTCCAGTTAATGTGCGTCCTTTAAAGATGTTTAATCTCATCTTTTTACTTCTCTACATGAAGTAAAATGAACATGTTTATCTGCTGGGATGCGAGTGGACAGCAGCTGGACATTTTCTCGTGACATTTTGTGGAGCTTGAGGAGTTTTTTGTTTTTTTTTGTTTTGTTTTTCTCTGGTTCTAGCTCTAACACGGTATGAAGAGGGAGATCTCTCTTCAAGGTTATTGCACTTATAATTCCACCCATTTCGGCGCTGGAGAGAAGACGAGAGACACAGACAATCAGACAGACACCAGCTGACTGAGCTCTGCAGACCTGTAGGCATGTGAACAGCAGAGGCGGTATCAATCCCTGGAATGAGGCCGATGACCGATTCCAATTCAGGGCCACATCAAAGAGTGTGAATGCAGCAGCACTAACAGGGATGCTGGGGGTCAGGGACACTGGCTGAGGGATTTAGTCATTTCAGGGCTTATGTGAAGCACCATGGAGAGCAGCCATAAAAGCACAATGTCACTTTGTGACCTGCAGTTGGAAGGATACAAACCTGGAGCGATGTGAGCTGGATGTGAGCGTTGCACTGTTTTGACACACTGAAACATGCAAAGGGTTACTGAATAGCACACATACACACAAACCCACACACAGACACAAAGATCAAGACTTAAAGAAGGAGGCAACTCGCTCTCTCTCTCGCACTTAATCACTTCCATCCGTTTTTTCTTGTCGTCCTTTTCCTCACATCTCGTCTTTCTCTCTCTCTCTCTCTCTCATAGACCCAGACACAAGCAAGCCAGCACATATATCTACTCTGTGCATAAATCTACTGCAGTAATTCCTAAGGATGATGATAGTAAATGACAATGGTAATTTTTGACAGTCAATTCGCCACTGATGTCCAGTAAATTCGCAGCAGTTTTTGCTTTAATGCAGCTCTGCATGACAGCCATATATCGTCTACTTCCGTGACATTTACTGGGTGCAACGACACTCACAGGAGACATTCAGATCCGTCTCGTCTGCGTGAAGCGCTCCAAACATCCATCCGGGAATAGTCATGCAGCTTTTAGGGGCAATAAAGCTCATCAGGCGCTGTTTCCGTGTCAGAATAGACCTTGTCCTTCCATAGTATGATTTTTTTTTTCCTATATGGGTAATCAAAGAAAGCTTGTATGGCCACAGAATGAATTTATCAAGTTATGTTTGCTTGACAATGAGCTTGGGTGTATAACAGAATAGGTGCCACAGCTGTCAGATGTTTCATAAGATGAGCGGAGGGAAAAGGGAAGGACATGGGGAAACATCCACAAACGACTGTCGCTGTCTGAAACCTCTCACTTTTTTTTTTTTTTCATAATCCTGGGACACTTATTAAAGAATTACTTACAGTACATAGTTATTATGCTCCCGTGTATCCCACACAGTATATCATTAGCTTTATATCAAGAGGAGACCCGTCACAAATTTGAACCTATCTTCCCCTCTCCTTCCTCTTTGTAAGCATACTGTCCACATCAGCGTTAATGAGTGCCTGCTACTGTTGCTAGCAGCTCTCACATTCTCATCCACTTGTTATGCAGTAATGAATCAAGCTCTCTTATGAGTGCACCGTAGCATGCTGAGGACAAACCAGGGAAGCTACTTAGAGACACATCACAGCTGGGTGAATCACAATGTCGGCTCAGTCTGTTAGCAGATGCATTTTTTTTGTTCGCTCTCTTCCTCACATCTGCACATCTGTCCTCATGCATTGTGACTGATAGATTACTAATTTTGCTGGAGTTCTTAGCCAACATGGCTAATTTTAGTCTTTATGCACAAAGTTAAAGCACCCCCACATAGCAATGCTGCCCTCCAGTGCATGCAGCAGTTGATACCCACCATCAAAAAAATGGGGTTTGTGTTTTTTTGTTTTTTTTTTCCTTTTGAAGTAAATCTGCCCCTTTTCATTGTAGTTTGAATTTGATTTCCAAACTAAGTGACATAATTTTTTTTGTACCTTTTACATAACGCTACATAGACATTGACGTCCTGTTTCCACTACACAGACAAGTCCGGGGAGAAAGTAAGGAGTAAAACAGTGTCATTGCCTGAGTCAGCGCGGCTGTGATTTTGCAGCTTTGGATGTGTAGCTGGCACCAATCCAGGAGCATGCCATCCCTTCCATTCTTCAAAGTGCATTTATATTACTAGCACTCTTGGCAGGCAGGCCTCTCTGGCGGTTTAGGCTGAAGCGCCTCCCAGCCTGACGATGATTACGATGGCTATAACATGGAAACTGTTATTGGCCTTGTTTGGGGATGGTTATTACAAGTGTATCAAAAACCCACACATACATCTCGCCCCCCCCCCTTCAGGGCTGTAGCCATATATAGGCACTAATGAATAGGTGATTTCAGTGATTTCGACATGTGTCATAAATATTAAATGGCCCTCTGCCCTTGGTTACCTTTGCTGCCAGCCAGAGCCTTTGTCATGTATACCGTGGCTGTTTAGCTTTTTACTTATTGACAGAGGTGACAGTAGGGGACATTTCAAAGACAGAAACCTCTCAGGAGTTCAAATCTGTTGTGAAATAGACCTTTGTAGTGCATTACTACTTAGGCTATCTGTTGAGGGCTTCGACTTTGTTTTGTTTACTTACGCTTGCTGTTATTGTGGTGGTGGATGAAGCCATCATTGCAAATGACGGTGTTGAGGACAATAATAATGGGGCCATATGTAAAGAGTGATTTCATTTAAAAATAAAAAAGGGCAAATTGTAGAAATTGTGAATTGAGATCATTGTTTTATATTACATAGTTTTTAATTAGTTACATTTAATACCGTGTAATTAATGGCTGACACTATATAGAGTCACATAACATTCATTATGACTGCATGTAACTGCTTTAATGAAGTATTAATTTATATAAGTTGAATCTTGATTGTGCAGCTTAGCCCAGTGTCAGCATGATGGTGACCCTAGTGTTAGAGTGGATGAGATGGAACAGTTGGAGGTGTGTTTTCAGGTATCTAAGAAACAGCACTTGTTCACCTTCCTGTGAGAGTATTCATCGGGCTGCTTTGTTTCACCAGAAAGTTAGAACAGAGGCCTTGTAGCCACTGCTATTTTCTGATTTTAGGGTTCTGCCTTTTGGCAGCGAATGCAGCAAATAAGACTGAGGCAAATTCTGGGTAAAAGACTCAATATAACAAACATTTTACCATGCATGACGTGTGTACCTGTACCTGTGCAAAATCAGTTAACTTTATGTTTATGAACAAAGCGTTCAGCAGTCTTTCACCGGTAATACCCTAAGGCTTAACATGGAGGTTGCAAATGGACAACTGTTTGCTTTTTTCTGATATGAGTTATTGGTAAGGTGGTTAACCTTCACTGGCAGCAGTGGAGAAGCTCATTTACTTGGCAGCTAAAAGGTGTGAATATGAACAACTAAATGAGTGTGAAGGAGGGTGTTGATGGGGGCAAATAAAAAAAGAGTATATATTCAGCAGATCTCCTCTTAGAAAATAAATCCCAAAATAATAGCTCCAGACAATTGTTTAGTCTCATTGCAGCACCACTGGGCAAAGAGTACCACTTCAATTCTGTTTTTACAGATTTTTCTTGTCTCATACACTGCTGAATGATTTCCACATAAAAGCCATTACTTACTTTTCCTTTTAATACACAATAAGCCTGTATTTCTGAGGCAAGTGCGCGGCCGACAGATCAACTTAATTTATCACAAAATTGAATTGTTGCTCTGCAGTGCAACACACATCTCATCCAGTTGTGAGAAATTTGTTTTCCTCATTGAGTTGTGGCATGGAGTCCCCATCCAACGGATGAGGAGTGTGCTTCTGTCATACTAACGCCTCCCAAACCTTACAGAGTGTTTGCTTTAGATCCCGGACAATAAGCAGCAGTATAAACACTCCCCCACGTTTCTCACGGCTGGGAGGTCTGAGCTGTAAAATGCCGAGATTGATAGAGCAATGTTCAATTCCTCCCCTGAGTTAGAAGGGCAAACTCCTGTGGCGCTCCTGCATCAAGCATGCCCTCCCTGTGACTCGGCACTGGAGATAAACTTTCCCAGACAACAATGCCTCATCAGTGGCAGCAGCAGCGGGGCCGTCTTTTATTGCCAGAGCGCCAATGTTGAACAATTAACAGCTCACCGTGGTCCCAAGCACAAAATACTAGAACGGCCAGGTAAGCATGGTCTCTTTCACTCTCCCCTTGCTCGCCCAACCCCCTACACACCCCCACCACTGCCCCCCCCCTCCTATCCCCAAACCTCCGCCCCCAGGCCTCGTTGCAATGCAATGCAATCTCTCATTGCAGTCTGTTCTATAAATTGCCAACAGCGGGAGAAGGCAGATACAAATAAAGGTGATTTAGCCCAAAGAGATGCTGAGCGATGGCTCTCATTAGTCCGGAGTGGAGACCAAAGTCGAGATTTAACTGAGAGGGATTCCTGGCCATTAGTGCACTGGCAGGGGCTGTATTGATAGGTTTTTAATAAGACGCTACATTAATGGTTATCATGAGTGAGTGGGTTTATGGTGATGGGAAAAGGCAGAGGAGGGGAGAGGAAGTCTCCAATGTGTTTTCTGTCAAACTCAGCCACAGCTCGGCTGCTGCTGCTGCCAGCAGCTCGAGCGTGTTCCTTCGCAGGTTGACAATTCGTGTAACACAAACTCTCTCTGTGGTCTGCGTATGGCGAGTAGGGAAAGAGTGTCTTTTTTAGCCGTTACTTGAGTGACGCAGACGTGGAGAGGGTGGTGTCAGTGATGAACGATGCCAGAGGGATGTCTCCTGTGTGCGCAGAAGTCTTCATTTCCTCCTGTTAATCAGTTGGACTAATTCTCCCCTTGTTCCATTTTTAACCTTACAGTGTCACTGCCTCCAGTTGCTCTAATTGAAATATTAGCAGCCGGTTAAGTAAATGAAGACAATTTAATCAGTCCCCTTCTTGTGCCTTTCCTGTCTCTCTCTCTCTCTCTCTCTTTTTTTTTTTGTCTTTCTCCCATGCGACGGTGTGATCTTTCTATTAAAGAGAGAAGTTGAGAGATCAATTTAGATGGTCTTGTTTTTTTTTAACTAAGCTGACAACTCTATCGCCTGAGCGCCAAACGAAGCTGAGATTAACCTTGTTCGAAATGTGAACTTTGCCAAAGGGTGTCAAACTCTGCCAACAACTTTTTTTTTTTCTTTTTTTTCCCCCCTCTTTCGCCATTCACCAGTGGAGATCCAGCACGATGAGTAGCCAGCAATGAGACTATCCAATGAAATCCCTATGGCGAGTCATTTCCTTCCAAAGCACAAAATGTTAATTGAACTTTCCCAAAGATTCCAAACTTACACTAATTTGATGAATTCAAATTAGTCTCACAGGGGCTGTTAGATCACTTCAGTAAGAAAAACAAAACTGCCACGAACATTTGGATAATCAGCCTTAGGGTATTTTATGAATAACTCCTTGTCATAACTACTTTCTTCGTTTCTCATCCAGCTCTCGCCTGAAGTAAGACTGATAACGCTTAGTTCAATCAGAAAGAAATAATATAGTTTGCACAGTGACCCTCATGTGCTACATATTGATGCGGAAGTTGCATATTGATACAGAAGTTAAACTGGTTCAATTAAAGTGAGTTGTTATTTTTGGGATGTCAGGATTATACTTATACCAGAGACTGATGCTTATCAATAGTCAGATCAGTGCTGATGATACTGATGTGATGCAGTGGCACAAAAATATACTGATCCAGTATCTTGATAATCCCTTATTATTTAAAGTTAGCACGGATACACTTGTGGTTTCAGGAACTGAAAGCTGGAACACTGGAAGGGTTGAAAGAAACTTAGGGGTTTATTTCCAAATGGGATTTGCACCATTTTTCAGTCAGCTTTTACTTTCACAAAATGTGTTTTGGCCTTGGTTTGCACAACTGTAGAATTCATTATGTATTATCTGATTAGTTTCCCCTGAGTTTGACTCTTGAGCTTGTTCATTTAGATCACACACATTATCTTTTAATTTTTCTGCTACCTTGGCTGGCTGATGGGGAGGCGGCATTCAGAGAATGTTTTGAGGGAGTCAGAAATATTCTGCTCCTTACTGCTCCGTTACAAACATCTTTTATTTGGGCTGAAATGAGCTGTATTTCTGTCTACATCAGAAGAATTGACCCTCACCTGTCTACTGTGATCAAAATGCACAGAACATGCACGGAACCGAAGGCTAGCTGCACTCAAAACTAGAAAACTCTTGAAACTCTAGTTTCCGCGACTAAAGGTGAAAGTATTTATACCCGTTTTGAACAACCGCTCTCGGAAGTGAAGAGAAAAATCTGCTCTCATCTGAATCTGTGTAAACCTGTGTATTGACGCAGGTTTGCCCAGGACCAGTTTACTGACCTTTTAGTTGTAGACAGGATCCAGGGCTCAGCACTAGTTCTTGGTGCAGTGTATCGATGTAGTCATTTTAGTGTAATTTGCTCTAAGACTTGTGAGTGAGAGCTCTGCAATTCATGTAAAAACCAGGTTGGTTGAAAACAAGATTTTGTGGAAAAAAAACCCATACACACTGTAGTATGACTTCTAATTATAGTCGTAAACTTCTTTTGACACGTTAGTTTTTGTACAAAATTACTGCATAGATTTTGTGAGAAGAAAAGTTGTTTTTTTTCATCATCATTTTTCTTAATACTCCCCCCCACCACACACACACACACACACAAACACACACACAACCACTGTCTCTGCCTTGCTGCTTGGTGTCATAAGCAATAATACATTTCATTTTGCTATTATAATCCTGATAGGAAAGGCAGGTCCTGCAGCCTAATCACATGGTGCAGCTGACAGGTATAGAGGATTCGTCCTAATGATGTGTGAGAAAATGTTAACTGTATTTTGAAAAATTTGGCACGAGGAAGTGGGGTTTGTCTGCTATGTTAATAGTGAGTCTTACAGATGTAGATGCAACATAAACCTGACTGAAGCATGAGAATATAATAAAGACTGCTTCTAAAGAAATCTCAATTTATGACAGATTTTTTTAAATATATATATTTAATTTTAAATTAGTGCAGAACTTCTTCCTAATTTATGGTAATCTAGAATTGCTATGCCAGGTTTTTCAGGGTAACAGGTCTAACATTAAATTAGAGAGTGTGGGATGACTGTAACTTTTTTGCCTTTTATCATATTTTGCTATCAGCTGTTCTCACCGAAATGTTAACACATGCTTAAAATTCAAATCGTGTGTTAATCATTTCAGCAGCAGTGCTAATTCAGCAACAATCTGTAATTGTATGTAGACTTTTCATCAAATTGCCCCATTCCCTCTCCAAAATGAATCATATCGCCTCTCCTTCTTCTACAAAAAAAAAAAAAAATTACCATTTACTTTTTCCATTATGTCTTTTTTCATTTCTTATGAAAACTTGATGACTTCATGGCCAAAGGGAACATTTTCAGGGCAACATGGTTGTAACCCTTGTACTGCTCACTTGTATAAAAGCAGGAATTCAGCTTCATCAGCCACTTACTGTAAGTTCAGGATAAGAGGATGCTGTATATTGTATGTAAAAAGTCAATCTTGACATACTACTGACTTAAAAAACCGTGAAATAGACTCTGTCACAATACTGTGATTGTACCATGTAATTTAATTAACAGGTCTATCTATATTTTGCAATTACAGAACATGGAATATTGATGAGCCACATCAATAAGTATTTTAGATAGCACTATCCATCTGCCCGACTAAATAATTGGGCACACTTTTTATTTACTTTCAAAAAGTATGTGCCTTTTACAGTAAAGCACATGAAGAAAGTGGAACAAAAATTGAGGCGAAGCAATCAGCTGATAAATCTCTCTTTTTTCTTTTTTTCAGTTCCCCTATCTGACGTGAAAACCTGATAACCACTGCCACCCCACCACACCCCCCTTCTCTTGCCCTTCACATCTGTGTGTCTGCACAGCAGCGATAAGCAAATCAATATCCTGTCACTTCTCATTTTTACTTGCCCAATTCTACTCTCTGCACCTTCCACAAGGTGACAAGCTCCTGCCTCGCGGTCTGGACCGGACAATCTCAGTCTCCTCTTTGTAGAATATTGTCTCTCAAGCGACTCTGAAAGACACTCTCTATCACTAGAATGATGCCAACATCGGCTGGTGCAGCCACGGTAGCTGCTCGGTGATGCTAAACTTTTTCACTATTTTCAGTTCATGCTCAGTTCATCAGATAAAATGATACTGTGAGGAGTTGCCTTGCAAGATTATTCATGTTGTGTATTATTCCTGTTCTATAGTGAGATTGCATTGAGGTCCCACTACAAGTGAGGCCTCAGAGCTCTTATGCAGTGACAGTGCGCCGCAGCTCCAATCCAATTTATGAGTCGATACCAACTGATCCTACTGAGACAATAAAAAAAGGCGGTTTGTTTACATTTCAGATCACACCTTTGGATACATGTGCCTTAAAGCTGCATTCATGTCATTATCTTAACTATCTGTTACTGTAAAATCTCCCTGTAGTGACTTGTGGGTATGTATGTGATTAATTTCTTTGGCATCGATTAATTTCAATCATCAGATTATATGTTGGTGCTGAAGACTTGGAGGAGATAAAGACTGAGTCTGTGCTTTATATTGTGCATATTAAACTAAATAGCTGTGCCCTGAGCAATACAACTAGAGCCGCAGAGGAGTTATGTGTCTGAAATCAGTAAAAGCTTCAGTCGTTCCCAGTGCTTCATGATAGATGTTCGAATAATCTTACATTTATTGGCAACAAAAGCAATTCAAGGCAGTAAGGGGGGTTTTGGCGAATATGGTTTGACAACTAAATTTAGTTGTCAGAGGTTACAGCTAAATCATCTGAGGTTTAGAAAAAAGTTTTGGGCTTCATCAGTGTTGCTGCTCTTTTAAATAAGAGACTCTGCCATGCTTTCTAAGGTAAAATAGACTGCCAACTCAGTATAACCTAACTAGGCTCATACAGCTGCCACAACAGTCACTCCGAATTGTGAAAAACACTCTTTGAAAACTCTGGGTCTAAATCACTGTGGACAGTATTATTGGCCCTAGCCTTTTCCCAAAATGATGTGCTGTTTTTTTTCTTTGTTTGTTTTTTTTTATAAATATATATATTTTCTTCTTCTTTTTTATGAGGATGACAGACATACGTCACGCCAAGCTGCAGGATAAACAAAGATAATGGAAAGACAACTTTGGCCTGATCTTTTCTGAGGACAGCTAACATTCACCAGGAGAAGATAAAAATTAATTTGGTTGGAGCCACTCAAGCTTTTTATTCGCACATTTCTTGTCTAAGGGCAGCGGGGAGAAGATTTGTTTAAATATTCAGTGCCCAAGGCAATGTCAAATAACACCAGACCCTGATAAGATTTTCAAGGCTTGCCACTGAAATTAGCGCCTTAGACAAAGATTTCTTGGAAATATTTCTTGGGGCTTTAGGTTTGGGTTTAGAAAATGAACTCTGGAACAGAGGGATGATGTGTCACTCCATGGAATCTTTCATATCCCCAACTTGAAAATGCCAGTCATGGAGTGGGCATAATGAAATATGAATTGAGCCATGGACCATCACTAGCACATTAATGATTTCTGCCAAATGTGTATCCTCCAGATTACTCCTTATCGCTACCAAGACACACACTGGTGTCCTGTATTGCGTAAATAAACACCAGCATCTGAATGGACAGGGCAAAACACAAACTAGAAGGCTTCATGTCCATTTTTTAAGTTTGGATCCATGGGCTAAATGGAATTGACAGCCATGCATAATCACCTGCAGTTTTAGCTGGGGGTGCTTTGGCTCGGCTAGGAAACAGCCTTGTTGAGAGCAGATTCAGCCCCAAAAGCCCCATTAAACTCTAATCCTAAATGGGGTTCCATGCCCTGACAGTTTAGGAGAAACACAGTACAGTTATACAGTAAATTCCCTGCCAAATAGATTTGGAAACTACTATGTTGTGATTTCCATGTCTGTCTTAGAAATATAATATAAGTTAGACAGTTATTTTCCCTTCACAATCTGAATCACCTCAAATGTTTATTGAGATAATAACACATGTACTTATGTTCTAAACATACTTACTGTCTCAGTCATTTACTGTGTCACTATCTCATAGTCTGTCTGAGAAATAGGGGGATTCCCACACTCATTTGTTTTATTCTTGATACCACAGGGCCTGATACTTAACTAATTGATTCAACCTTTCAAGAGACTTGAATAATGCAATTGTTCCTTTTGTTCACATAAATGTCCCCACGGGACCTGCTTGATCAATTAACGTCAGATGAACAGTCGCTTTCATTACCGTCTTGCTCAGCATACCTTACAGGGGAGTTAACGAAGAGAGTCAGGCAGATGTTTGGGAGCCTTCATTTGATGCTTGATTTCATTTGGTATGTGTGTGTGTGTGTGTTTTTCTGTAGTTTATATTGTTTGGTTTTGTTTGTCTTTTAACTTATACTGTGGTCCTTGTAAGCACCCCAGTTTTTATATTTAGAATTAGAGTCAATATTAAAATTATGACTGAGCTTCTATAGAATCTATGAGGAAGGCTCGTAGTCATGCTATCTGATCTAGGATTTTTTTTTTTTTTTTTTGAGAATAATGCTGAATATTGGAGTTTTAGAGGAGCTATTTGTAAGTTTCGCTATTGCTACATGGCAAACATTAGCATACTCTACAACACATGCATGGCATATGAGAGAGCCTTTCGCCCCCCCACTGAGATCATCTGGGTTATTTTGATGTTTTTATTCATTCCAACACCCCACTTTTAAATTGAGTCTTAGCAGATTTTGTTGTTTTAAGTATGCTTAATCAGCAGCAGGCCAAAACGTGAAATAATGAGGACCATCTGCTACTAACTTACCTAGGTTTGTTTTTAGCCTGGCACCTAGGATAACTTGTCACTTTTTACTGAGGATCTTAAACAAGTTTACTCTTGATTTTACTCCTCTCTAATTCCTGCTTGCTCACCTGCTCCTGGGTCCTGGGTCCTCCCTGGAGAAGCTGAGGGGATGTTAAGCCCTTGAAATCTCTTCCCAAGGTTTCCAGCATTAAAGGTAGAGTAAGCAGTGCTGGAGAAAGACTGTTAACATTTGAACTCAGCAGCAAAACAAATACACCCCTCCCTTCAGTGCTCCTTCAGAAGCTCCGCCCCCCAAATTCATGGACGTGCCTTGCCAAAAGCAATGACAAAATAGTGGAATCTAGAGCCAGAGAAGTCTACTGTGTTAGCACACTTGTGTTTTCACGTCTTCATGGCTATAAAACCCTTTGCACATTGCACAGACAAATAACAAAGATATAGAACAAACAAAAGGACAGCAAACTGTGGCTACATTCACTGCTGCAAAGCCAACATGTATTACATTCGGCTTACTTTCCAGTATGAAAACTTTCCAGTATGAAACTGGAAAGTAAGCAAATGTGATACTGGGACCTGCCAGGTCCCTCCACAGAAAGATGTATCATGCTCTTTGGAGCCAGTTTGTTGGGATGAACCTCCAAAGAACTCCTGGACTGATGTTGAGAAGGAAAAGCATAGGATCCCCCCGCCTCTCTTTGACCCAACCAGCAATGAGGATACCCTGCCTCTCTCCAACTCCTTTGCACTGCTAGCTGAGCTCGTTGATGGCCTGGCCCTAGACAGCAGACCCACCTTGCAGGACTGAAGCTACGCCACAGATGAGGAAAAAAAATTTAGTACCCTGTTCCAACTCTGGGAGCTCCCGTTCAGCATCTCCAGAGGGTAGGTGCCCTGTAGTCATCACTGAGAATGGTGTTACAAAGAATGCAGTCCCCAGCCAAAACTCTAGACATGGTTGGACTTATCCCACTTATCTGTTACTGTCCTCCACCTAACTGCCCATACTATTATCGTGCATTTGAGGACAACTGATATTAGACTTAAGCAGTCAATTAAGCTCCAACAAGACTTTGAGACACTAACCGATTCTATTGAGAGCCTTGGAAATTGTATTTTGTATTCTATCAGGCCCAAATCCCTCTCAGAAGAAAGGTTCTCTTTAGTCCTCTCTTTAGTGCTCACCAATTGTTATTGAACTTTTGTATTGCTACTGGAATTGGGTCTGTTAATAATTTTGACTATTTCTGGACCCAAGCAAGAGATATAACCTTCTTCCAAACCACAGGGGCACCAGACTGCTGACCAAAAACATCATCCTCCATTCGCAGAGCCCATGATGTCCTGCGAGGATAGGTGGTGCCAGTAATATCCGCCGGTCCAGTGATCCACAGAATGCTTCCCGATCCCATCCCATTGTGTCTATTGAAGTTGTTGAAAGTAGGCGATCCCACTTTAATGCACATACATACATACACATACACGCTACAGGCCTGAATGAGACACTATCTTAAAACTTGCTTTTCTAAATGTGAGATCTTTAACTGAAAAGGCTGTGCTGGTTTGGCCTAATTACACATCATAAGCTGGGCTTACTATTTTTAACTAAAACTTAGTTGGACTCTAGTGGTACTTTTACAGTAACATAGACATCACCACCTACTTTTACCTTTATGAATGGTAAGTGTATGGTTTTTATATCTGGCAGGAGAGGCAGAGGTGGAGCAGCACTTTTCTCCAATATGTTTTATGCAGACATAAAACAGAGTGAGTGGTGAGTTCACCTCATTTGAGTATATTTCACTTACACTGAAATATTATTAGTCATAGTCTATTGACCCCCAAAAACAACCAGCAATTTTATCGATGGGTCTAATGATCAATTGTCCCAAATTTCCTTAGATTTTTATCTTATTTTCATTTCTGTTTATTTTAATATTGACAACAACCTGCCAGAGTCCTACGGTTTTTTGCAGCATATAACTGGATCCAATCATAACCAGGGCCATACTTTATAACTTCCGTGGTAGCTCATGCTGTGTGCAGGACAATGTGCTTCCATCAGGAATGAAATGTGCTATATAAATAAAACTTTGCTTACTTACCAGTCTACAGAAAGTGTTTCGAGTTCAGTGTCAAACTTCAGTCCTTTACCAATGGAAAGTTGTCTCCATTGATGGAAATCAACCCTCTTGTTCTTCTTCTATTTCTATCACCTTTTTTCTTCCATGTTTTCTTCTACTGAAGTTAGCGTGCTAGCTAGCTAGCCCAGCCTGGTCGTAGAGTCCAGTCTGCCCTGAAGAAGTAGCACGGCTCAGAGTGTGCGTTAAACCTCCACTTGGAAACGCAGCGATGGCGCTCTTGACTGGCAGGTAACCAGCTGTTAATGCTTATGTTGGCTCTGTAGTAACAGCAAAACTTATAAGTAGCTCCTTTAAAGCAGCTTAGATTGTTTTTCTGGAAATGTGAATTAATCTTAGAAACATATATCATGTTTTAAATATCATTCTGAAAATATACATTTATATCCATCCATGCAATTCTTCATGTCCAGGACATGATTATTAGTTTCCTCCATAGGAAAATTCTCCACTATCACCAGACTGTCAGTATGGTCTCCCAGTAGGAAGCAATGAAATGAGTGGTGGATGTGTCGCTCCACGATTGTCAACAGCCTTACACATCCCCCTGAAATGTATGATTAATCCCACACACATCCAGGTGTGCATCTGGCCTTGAAAATGCCAGACATTACTGCACTTTCACTCAATAAAAAAAGCACATGTACCAGCACAAGCATCTCAAAACAGTTTTTGAGAAAAGAACACTTGAGTAAGTAGATACAATTATCCCTGTCTTTGAAGTCATAAGGTTTAGGTTTGGTGCAGGTATGGGATAATGCCAGGCATGTAGTGCTGTTTACAGTTCAGTTTAAGGATTTTTTATGATACGACTAATGTGTATGTGTAAGTGTAGGCAGTGTTGAGTTGTCTGTGTGCTTGTGTGTCAGGTACAGTTCAGCTAAAAGTGAAGTGTGAGTGGGTGGTTGTCATCACAGCCATATGGGGGGTCACACAGAGAAACTAGAACATGTCTTTTGTGCACAGTGGAGACAGATCACCCACTTTTTTTTGGTTGCGTAATGCTCCCAACCACGCAGAGTCAAGATGGTCAAGTTACAGTCCAGTCGTGTCAACTGCAGCTACTACAGTTAGGCTACAGTAGCAGAGATAGCATCTTAAATGGATTTTATTAGAAAAAAAGAAAAAAAAAACTTTGCAGATACAGTAACTTTGGAAAAGAAATTTAGTCTAGCTCATAAACTATTGAGTGTTTACAATATAATTCCACCTTTGGTAAAAAAAAAAAAAAAAATTTATTATATGACTTTCTGATGTTGTAAGATTAGCTTTCTACTGGACTTCAAAAACGTAAAATGACATATTGATTTGCAAAATCCCGAACACACCTATGCAATCCCTCACTCAAACACACAAAAAACTGATGATTATATGAGCTGATGCAAAGAGGTGAAATTTTGGACAAGATTCAAATCCGTCATCACCACTATCTAATACGTTGCTTTCAGGGTACAAGATGGAGAGATGTCTGTTAAATGGATGACTGTCCACTACAGCATGCATATGAACAAAGGCAGTGACATCTTTGCTTGCCTTTGAGAGATGTGACCTTGGGAAGCCCATGCTGTATACACAACACACAAGTTAGCACATGTTCACAAACACAGATACAGCAGACACAAACACACAAGAGAACATACACACCAATGCCCCAGCGCAAACAAAATCCACACACAGTTGCGCTTACACACATGCCACACACTGTTTACGCCCTCACATATTCAGGTTCCCACCCACGCTCGCCCACACCCACACATTAGTACTCACACAACTGCACAAGCTAGCTCTCTCACTTTATTTCATAAAGCAGTTGGCTGAACATCTATAAATAGGCTGTAGGGCACTGCACAACCTCAATTTGCCACCCCCATACACTCCTATAGCAATTATCCCAAGGTTTATTTCGGTTAAGCAGTCAAGCAAGGGGAATAAACGACTCAGCCCATTCAGCAGTGGTTAATAGGAATGAGAATACTTAATAGCAGCCAGCAATCAATCAGATCAAACGGGAATGAGTAAAATAAGCTAATTTGTTCATTTCACATGATTTGAGAATAGCTTATTTGTTGAATTGTGCCAAATTTAGCAAATCTTTTGATAATATTATCTCATGTTAATGTGCTTCTTTCAGGATTTTCGGTGTCACACATTTTGAGGTCTTCCCCTGCATTACCCTCCTGCTGAGACCGAGGCAAAAGTCCATGTTACAGTTATGATCTCGACCATTTTAGAGGTTCGACCAGGCAGTGCATGCATGAACACTCTCTTGCTAAGCGTACCTGACACCTGGAGTATACAGAGAGTACAAAATAACTAAGTACAATGCTCGTCATTTTAAATCCTGTCCATTTAAGACAATTTCATTTGTTTGTAGTCAAAGCCTAAGAGAAATGAAGCCAATTAGTTTGAAAAACGTTTTAAAAGTAAAGTTATTGAAATGTAACAAAAGTCCATAAGCCCATAAGTAAGAACAGACAGCAACTAGAGTCAGCACAGCTTTTATAAGAGAGATTCCATTCTTTTTTTGCTTTTGAAATATTTTGTTTCTCCACTTTTGTTTTTGATGACAGCTTTGTTTCTTTCTCCTGGGCATGGATGACCAGTCTTGCTCAAATCTGTGCAGAGATGTTACATTCTCCACAGATGATTCTTTTCGGTCTTTGCTGGAGGAGCTTTGTTGCTCTACCGTGCAATTTTGAAATACTCTAAAGGTGTTTTATTGGATTCAACTCAGGGGAATTACTGACCAGGTCATAGTTTTCACTTGTTTTCTTCTTTAAAATCTCTTGTGTGTTTTTTCCCCCATGTGTTTGGGATCGCTGCAGTGTTGAAAATTCCTCTCCTGCCAAGCTTGTTGAGACTGAGAGTCATCTTTTCAGTAAGTATTTGGGTATACACACTTCATCTCATGTCATTTCCTCTACACATTTTTCACTGATGCAGCCTCATACCAGCACATTCCCACCTCCATGTTTCACAGTCAGCACTGTGCAGTCTCTGCGGTAGTCCTGGCCAGGTCCACGCTCAACATGCTGGACCCAGTCTGATCCAAACAAATTTATTCAGGTTTCATCTGACCAAAAACCGTGCTGCCAATATTCATCAGGAAATCTTTCATGTTCTTTGGCAAAGTTTAATTTTTGCAGTTTTGTTCCATTTTGTGAGCAATGGCTTCCTTCTTGGATGCTGTCCATAGAGGTTGACTTCATACACTGTCCTTCGCACTGTCTGATCAGTCACTGAAATACCAATTTCCGCAGACAATCTTTGTGCCAAGGCAGAAGCCCTTACCCGTCTGTTTTTCAGTCCAAGACTGTGTAATTTGGTGAATTGTGCATGGTGATGTTTTTCAAAGATGGGCATAGCACCTTCTGTTATTGGTAGTATGGCTCTTCCTGTACCTCCTAACAACTGCTGCATCAACACATTTTCACTTCCAACTCGTATACGGAGTCTTCGTTAGGAACCCTTTGGCGTCACTTTTAAGGTTATGGGTGTCCTTTCAGCGTAATTTTCCAGCATTCAGAAACAACATATTTTATATTTATTAAGTGCAGCTGACTCACCAGGAGGGTGGATGGCGGGCGCACAGGGGACATGACTGTTACGCCGATAACACACTGGCTGCGTTGCGTGTGCATGCCGGCTGTGTCGCTGCTACTGCCAGCTCTATCTGTCGACATAAAGCTTGCAGGCTACTCGAATGTTGGACTTCTTTTCATTATAAATTAATTTCGGATTTATTTTAGACAGAAAAAGCTGTGATATATTCCCAGCTTCACACCAGAGACTGGGGTTTGCATCCAGAGTCCTGTCTGTGTTTAGGATTAGGCAACAAAGGCCATTTGGTTAAGGTCGGGGAAAGATTGTGGTGTGGTTTAACAGAGAATAAAATTTACTGTGACTTCAAAACATGATGCAGTCTCACCCCACATACATCAGCAGACAGCGGGTCACCTTTCAGCACGGCAGGCCTCTGTGCATTAAAGACGGACACCAAGGGGTCCCTGACCAAGCATCCATATCTGGCGACTTGGGAGTGAGAACAGGTTGCCTGCAACTGTGTTATTTGTTCACTAACCTACTGATGCCCTTACCCTCTCCTATCTCTGTGAAGTCTCTTAATCTGGTTGTTCAGGCGATTCCATACCATGTTGTGTTCGTCATGACTCAGACCAACACTGAGAGAAATCTGTGGTGTTCAGAGGTTATTTTGCAACCATGTTCGAACAATTAGCCTTAACTGGAAATCACATGTGAAAGAAGATTTTTTTTTTTTTTTTAAACAAAGCCCCAACTGCAGATCAGTCAGAGGAAATCATTTCACAGGCTGTTATAGGCAAAAAAAAAAAAAAGAAAAGAAAAGGCAGGGAAGGTCTAATTTTTTACAACCCATTTCACACATTGGTAATAAAAGAAAAAAGCAATTAATACATGTACAATTCTTCATATTCTTACACATAGAACCTTTAAAACTGACTTGAAATATAGTGAACCTATCCTCTAAGCCCTTCATTACACACTGATTGGTGATGTATGGCAGTGGCTGGCCTCTTTTGCAGCCAACAGGCAACAGTTCTCCCAGGACCAGAGCAACATATGTTCCCTCCTCCCATGCCAATTTAATTATAGGTGCTTTTTATTTGCTTGTGGCAATTATGAACCTCCTGCACAAGGACATCAGTTTCCTCTGGGGAATTTCTTCTCTTTTTTATGTGGACTTTTCACCACGTTACCAGACAAATAATGGAGAAAAAAAAAAGGTAATTTGGTTCATTATGACTGGTGCCAGGTCACACCCATTACTTATTTTACTGAGCGACATATTCCTTATATATTTCATATCCTATGTTCTGTCTTGTGCTTGTACAAGTAGCAGCTTTAGTATTAAAGGTTTACTTGCACAGCAAATACTCATAACAAGTGGTGAAAGACATTGTGTTGTGTTTGAGGGGGATAACAAAATCCGCAAAAGGGAGAACATTAGTTGCTGAGCTGTACCAGGTTGGAAATCTACAAGACAGCTGAACACCAGTAAAATCTAAGCCATGCGCCTGAATGTGAAATTGTCATGATTTTGTGATGACCAGCTGACTGCTCACCAGTCAAGTCCCTAAAACTGCTGGGAAGAAAGTGCTCTTCAAAGCTTCAAAAACTACTTTCGCAGAGGGAAACCACTGAACCCAAACTACTGCTGCGGTTGATATGCTCAGAGGCCAACGGTACAGACACATAGCTGTGAAGGCAGCTGCCAGGTGTGTATATGAGTGGAACCCTCTCCTTCCCTGCCACCGCTGCCACAGGTCATTGTGTTAAACGGAAAAGGTACACTTTGTGAACTTGGATGGTTAGAAAAAACTTAAAGTAATACTATGCAACAGTGATTCAACCTATAACCACTTTTGTCACCAGAGTATGGTCGGGTCTTCCACCTTAAAATTGCTCTGGTGTACATGAGGTGAGAGAGAGAGTGAAATTAGATTTACGAGACCCTTGACAAAGCATTGACTTAATGAAAAACATTACTCTAAGTAATTTCAGTAAGTTATTTTACCCTAACCATTTGATATTCATATGCTCTCTTTTAGTTGGAGAGATGCAGATTTGTTTTACAGGTCCCATAGTTTCTTATAATGTCCTTGGATACGTATCAGTAAATACCTATGGAATTTCCTTGAAAGGACTTTTAGTCTTTTAGTCAGCTAAATAAGCAAAAATAATAAAAAATGTCAGGTTTGTTCATGGCTCAGCATATAATTAAACATGGAGGAAGTTTCCAGATATACAGTACCCAAAGTTTGTGTATCCAACTTGACTGGAACTGTATATAATAAACCCAAATGGAATAGTTGATGGAAATTCTAATTCAAATGTCTCAGAACATTGTGTGTTTTTTTCTACAGTCTTTAAAATTACAAGGTTGTTTTTGCAAAAATGTTTCCTCAGCTACAGTAAATGCATGACAGAATATACATTCTATTACATTAAATACCTCCCTTTCTTTTTTTTATCATTTCTTTGAGGTACATCTTAAGGAAGAATGTTCAATGGTGATTATAAAGACTGATCATGCTACACTACTTTGCTACTGGAGACATCTTAGCCAGTAAAACACATTACTATCCCTCCCTTGGCACAGGTGATGTGTGCCGTATAGTCAAGGCTTAGCAGTTGTGCGAGCTGCATGGGACTCATTGAATGTGAAGATCTGGAGTCAGCACTTGAACTCACTCTGCCACAGGGAAGAGAAAGTGACTTGTATTGACGCTATTTTGAATCAGAAACACACACACAAAGAGGAAGGAAGAGCTAAAAAAAGATAACGTGGGGAAGTTGGCGGGCACACTGGGAGCAAGAAAGAGAACAGAGAAGAGAGGAAGGGGGGAAAAGAGAGAGGATAGATGGGTCAGAGAGAAAGCCTGGGTATAAAGAAGAGAGGAGGAGGAGAAGAGAGAGAGAGAGTCTTTACTGAAAGGGAACATAAAGTGACAGAGCCGAACAGACATAGTGGCTTTGATATCCCCTCAGCTTCAGACTGACCTTCACCTGCTCCACATGAACCAAGCGGCGGAGACACAAGGTGGATGGACTGCTCCCTGAGCTGTCCTTTAACTCGTGCTCTAGTAACTGTAATAAAACAACGCTGTCGGGATGGTAAAGAGTGACAGAGGGAAAGGCTCCCGTGACCTGCAAATACAACCTGTTTAATGACCGTGAAGATATGCTGGGGTGAATCATATGTATAACCATAAAATTATACGGAGGTGTAGCACTGTGTTTATAGATGCTGAGCTTGTGTCACATATCTGATATTTCTTTATAGAGGAATTAACTGAAACATCTAAAGGATGATGCATATCATTATCCCTGTGATCTGTTTGGATTAAGCCATCTATTGAAGACATTAGCATTCTGTGCTGTGTGTAATCAATAATAGCTATCTATTTCTATCAATTATTCCTAAATTCTTATGCAATTGATAAATGTAATGTCACTTTCAAATGAGATTTAAAGCATGACACACACACACACACATAAATAAATGAACTGTTTCACAAATTTGACTCCATTTTTCAATATATACGAATGTATAGCAAACTATACAAAGCATATTCTACTGATAATCTCTCCGGAGAGTTTTTTCCCTACATCCCTGTAATGTGAACTCGGTTCTCCCGAGTCATACAGAGCGGCTTTACAGCTTCCCGTATATCCACTGATTTCTCTTCCTGAAATATTTATCATCTGGGTGAGAAGGGGTTAGGGTTGTGCCGCAGGGATCTGATCCACCTGTGGGGGAAAGGATTGTGCTGAAATAGCCAGACTCCACACTGCCTTTATCTTGAGACCCAAATCCATGAAGTGTGCGATCTGCTTCACCTTCAGTCAGAGAAATGAGAAAGTCGCCTCCAGGAGACACTTTTTGAGGTTTACAAACGACAAAGAGAGAATACAAAAAAGACTATTCATTAATACTGTATATTACTAAGATTAAATATTTTATGGTTACTATTTATGGTTGACTGCAGACTCTATTTTATCTTATCCAGCTCTGCTTACACCTGAGCCGGGCACGTAGTGTGTTTTTCTTCCTCTGGCCTTCTGAGCTGTAACAGAAAAGTAGTCTGGATTTACTGTAAATACATGGTGCAAGATACAAGATAAGTTACATCAGTGTTAGTTAGCTAATGGACCTGTTATTATCTGAGTAGCTTAGCATAAAGACTTTAAACAGGGTGAATTAGTTGGTGGCTCATTAATTAAAACAATAGGATGTAAAATGTCAATCTGTACAAAAAGCAGTGTTGAGGCCATTAAGGTCCTCTAATGGTTGCCTGGCAATGGGTCCAGGCCAAGAAATACTCCAGCGCATAAACAATCAAATGTAGTCATTTTACACTTTTTTTTTTTTT
>NW_019525123.1:0-998 GCF_002814215.2 Seriola lalandi dorsalis
TACACCGAGCACGCCAAGAGGAAGACGGTCACCGCCATGGACGTGGTCTACGCCCTCAAGAGGCAGGGCCGCACCCTGTACGGCTTCGGAGGCTAAACGTGTCACCACACACCCCAACAACACAACGGCTCTTTTAAGAGCCACACATCTGCTCTACAGAGATTAATCCTTTAGATTTAATATTAGTATCTTGTTACTGTGTAAAGGAAGTTTAAACTCTTTATGACGATACAAACATCGTAAATCATAAGTGACTAAGATTAATTCCTACTTTTGGTAAAAGTTGAAGTTACTACAAACTATATTAAATTGTAATGAATATATTAATTCTGAAGTAGCTGCACTTGTTTGTATAATATATTTCATGTTGTGAACAAAAACTTCGGGGATATCTTTATGATGACGTTGCCAAGCCTGGGATAATGTTGGAAGGTTGTCTTTAAACTATTAACAGATTTAGTGTAATCATATTACTGCATCTATACATGTCTCTAAGCCACATATAGGTTAATGTAACTCTGTGCTTCTGGAGCGAGTGTTCACAGGCTCAGTTGTTTGTTTATGGTCTGAAGACAGTAATTAATTTTATTCAACAACTTTACAAAACTGGCTGGAAAAAATCTGTTTGATACCTTTTTCCTGAACTGATTCAGGATCAGATATGCTCCACATGTAAAGGTTCACCATATTTGATAAACCATATAAATGAGTTTGATTAATTATATATTTGGTGAGTATTATGTATATTGTTGAAAGGACAGAGCTCTTATGAAACAGGTGTGTGGCTCTTAAAAGAGCCGTTGTGTTTGGAGTGTAGTCAGGCGGGTTTAAGCCCTCTCCCCGCGGATGCGGCGGGCCAGCTGGATGTCTTTGGGCATGATGGTGACCCTCTTGGCGTGGATGGCGCACAGGTTGGTGTCCTCGAAGAGGCCGACCAGGTAAGCCTCGCTGGCCTCCTGCAGAGCCATGACGGCGGAGCTCTGGAAGCGCAGGTCGGT
>NW_019525123.1:1551-4392 GCF_002814215.2 Seriola lalandi dorsalis
GATATAAAGGAGGCTTGTGTCAGAGAGCGCCACACTTTGTGTGAGTTGACACTGTAGAGATCAAATCAAACAATATGAGTGGAAGAGGCAAAACCGGAGGCAAAGCCAGAGCGAAGGCAAAGACCCGCTCCTCCCGTGCTGGGCTCCAGTTCCCGGTCGGTCGTGTTCACAGGCTGCTGCGCAAAGGAAACTATGCGGAGCGTGTGGGTGCCGGTGCCCCCGTCTACCTGGCGGCTGTGCTGGAGTACCTGACCGCTGAGATCCTGGAGTTGGCGGGAAACGCAGCCCGTGACAACAAGAAGACCCGTATCATCCCCCGCCACCTGCAGCTGGCTGTCCGCAACGACGAGGAGCTCAACAAGCTCCTGGGCGGAGTGACCATCGCTCAGGGCGGCGTGCTGCCCAACATCCAGGCTGTTCTTCTGCCCAAGAAGACCGAGAAGCCCGCCAAGAAGTAGATCAGCTGGAAACACCAACACAAAGGCTCTTTTAAGAGCCACACACTCACATCTCAAACAGCAGATCCTCGTGTCTCTGATGTAAATGATTAGTACAATAACTGCACAAATAATACGATCAGGAACAATACCTCTTCACCATATCACAGCATCCCACTAGTAATATAGATAAAAACATTGGTCAAGTCTATTACTCTCCGGCTGCTGGAGTATACAATTATTAGATAGACAATGTTAAGGAAACATTAAAAAATGTCAAGTAACGGAAGAAGGCAGCACAACTTAATAATGATACATTATTAATAAGAAATGTTATGTAGATTTCTCTACTATGGTGTAAACTGTTGCAACAGTATAATGTTGATGTGATATATTTGGTTCACATCACATCAACACTAGTGAGTCCAATTTGCAAGTAGCCTACCAAGTATAACTTTACCCTCTTTGAAAAGATTGGATCCAAAATAAAGATCTCATAAGTTACCCATAAAAATGTAAAAAACTATAATTGTTACATTTTATCTGTCTAAAGAAAACTAACAACTTTTACAATCTGTCTGTTTCTCTACACTAAAATGTATCTTTTTTAATCTCAATATTTACAGAACAAATGTTATTCATTTTTAGATGATTTGCAGAGCATTAAAATATAATGCAGTGTAAAATGATGTGATTTTAGAAGACTGTGTTGTATGATGCAGCCCAAAATACAACTTAGGCTAATTGTAATTATACATTGCCAATATCTCTAAACACTGGGTTTTACCATTTGGCTACAAAAAGTTTTTATAAAGAAATGAATAAAGGTCAAAGACAAGACTCACACTTTTTGTGTAAACATATTAAATGACAACATTAAATGAGTCTACATGATTCCTAATAACCTTGGAGTAAATAAAATATAAAAACATGAAATCGTCAGTGTAATGGTCCACTTCGAATTTACCATTAAGTATTTTGATAAGTGTAAAATAACAGTGTAAATTTGTTTTCTTGGCATTTCCACATGACTGTTGGCAATGTTGTATTAAAGGACGATCTATTGAGCTTTGAAATAACCAGGGGACAGTTGTCCTGATTATGCAGTTGTAGGTCATTAATAAGATTCATTGCCATATTGAAGTGTTTCGAGAACATAAATGAAAAACGGAGGAATTATTCTGTGTAACTGAACTTTAGGTTTATCAATCCTCTGTTCATGTTTATAGTATTAATTAGTGAATGACCTTTTAATTGTAATACATGTTCATTTAGTTTTTTAATAAGTAACTTTTTAAGGTTGACTGGTATATTAAATGTCTATTATAAACAGTGATAATTATCAGTAATAAGGAAGCAGCTCTTTGTGAGATGTGTGTGGCTCTTAAAAGAGCCTTTTTGTATTATTATAGTGTAGCAGACGGAGGACAGCTCACTTCTTCTTGGGTGCTGCCTTCTTGACTTTGGGCTTGGCGGCCTTCTTGGCGGGGGCTTTCTTGGGTGCTGGGGCCTTCTTGAGCACCTTCTTGGGGCTCTTGGCTGCCTTCTTGGGGCTCTTTGCGACCTTCTTGGCGGCTACAGGTTTCTTGGGCTTCTTGGGAGACTTTTTAGCTGCTGGTTTCTTGGCTGGCGCGGTCTTGGACTTCTTGGCCGCTGCGGGTTTCTTGGCGACGGGCTTCTTGGGTTTAGGAGCGGGTTTCTTGGCCAGGGGCTTCTTGGCCTTGGGCTCCACCTTCTTGTTCATCTTGAAGGAGCCGGACGCTCCGGTTCCCTTGGTCTGGACCAGAGTCTCCTTGGCCACCAGGTTCTTGATGGCGGTCTTGACGCGGACCTTGTTCTTCTCCACATCGTAGCCTCCGGCAGCCAGAGCCTTCTTGAGGGCGGCCGCTGACACGCCGTTCCGCTCCTTGGATGCGGCCACGGCTTTGACGATGAGCTCACTCAGGCTGGGGCCGACCTTCTTGGGCTTGGAAACCTTCTTCTTGGCGGCCTTTGCCGGGGCGGCGGCTGGAGCTGGTGCTACCTCTGCCATTATTTCCTCTTCGCTTTCAATCAAGCAGGAATGATCAGACTGACTGAGCGGACTGTTGAAAAGCCCGGAGCAGGAGGCGGTACTTAAACACACCATGAGAACCGTGGAGACTCAGCCCAGCCCCGGCTCCTCCGTGCAGTCTCAACACCGGGACACTTGTGTTTTCTCCTCACCGAAAAAACAGTGAAAACTCCCCGTGGGAGAGGTGCTGAGGGCTGACAGTGAAGGGAGCCGATAGCGGACTTTATTCTCTACATATTGAAGTCATGAACAGCTCTAATAGTTTCTGCTTTTTCTTTGTGGAGCCTCGAAACCTCAGCTGTTCACCGTGGTGGCCACCGCTGCTCAGTGGCTTTCCCCTCTCATTTCTCT
>NW_019525123.1:4635-4977 GCF_002814215.2 Seriola lalandi dorsalis
CGTGTCGATTATCACACTGTTGGCACTTTCCAGAAAATCGAATATCTCACTTGTTTTTGATTTTATTTAACTTGTGTTTAGTCTTCACTCTGAATAATGATAATATTGTATGAAAATACAGTAGCCTGTCCCGATGTTGCAGTGATACAGCTGTGTATCAGTATATCAGGTCAGTGTTTGAATGTAAACAAATACAAACACATGACGTAGAGCATCACACCGTTGGTACTTTCCAGAAAATAAAACACTTTGTCTTCACTTTCAGAATTTATTCACAGGTGTTGAGGTTCAGTGTCTTTGCTGTGAACACTGAGAATGATGTATGAAAACATCAGTTCAACA
>NW_019525123.1:5027-5868 GCF_002814215.2 Seriola lalandi dorsalis
AATAAAGTCGAGTTTCCTCCTAGCAGCTAACACACTGCTGATGGCTGAGGCTGACGGTGAAGTTCAGCCAGACTGTGTCAGAGCTGTCAACATTTCATGCTGAGGATGCGGGAGTTTATCGATCAAATTAAGAAATATATGTTAGTGTGATGTGCTGGGACAGATTACTGAGTGTCCAGGTTTTTATTACTTCAAATTAATGCCTACAATAGTGTGAATGTAAACAAATACAAACACGTGTCGATTATCACACTGTTGGCACTTTCCAGAAAATCGAATATCTCACTTGTTTTTGATTTTATTTAACTTTTGTTTAGTCTTCACTCTGAATAATTATTATGGCATATGAAAATATATATGTATATATGTATCCAGATGTTGCAGTGATACAGCTGTGTATCAGTATATCAGGTCAGTGTTTACTCATCTGAAAATACCCCAGAGAAAGAAAAAGTCTTTGCTGAGTGTCATAAATATTACACAACTACTATTAAATCCAGTGTCTTCACCAGATGTGCCTTTGTCCTCAAACACTGATTGACAGTGAGATGCTCATCAAGCAAGTTCTCCCTGAAGGAGAACTGTACATTAAGTACTGACCTCTGATTGCGGCTCATGGACACACATTTGTTTTAATTTAAATGTACATGTATTGTATGTGCATGTGCATATATACACAGACGTGTAAGCATTGCATGTGTTAAATTTCACAACGATGAATAATAAATAACTTGATTGGGTGAGTGTCTCACTGCAGTTATTCTTGATTGAAATTCTCGTCAGGATTTCCTTCTAAACTGTTGTGTATAATCAGGTTTTACAGTCTGTTGACATCAGCACT
>NW_019525123.1:6072-13349 GCF_002814215.2 Seriola lalandi dorsalis
ATATATATGGATAGCTTCTTGTAAGCATGTGTAGAGTAATTACATCCATAATGTTTAGGTCAAAGACATTTCTCCTTGTGATGCCCCTGTGTTTTACTTTTGATTTAAGTACAAGGTCCGGATTTTATTTTAAGTGTATTTGCATAAATTTTGGTTTCACTATATTGAGATTAAACTTTAATAGAGTAAAACAGCAGTTACACATGCTCTGCCAAGGATTGAGTTGTATGTTTCCCCAAACACATGCAATACCTTTATGCTTAGGATTTGTGTGTGGTCTGTGTAAAAAGATGAGTTGTATGTGATTTTAATCTTGCTTGTGAAAAACTAAGATTTAAGAGGAACAAACATGATTTATAAGAAAGTCTTTCTACACTGTCAGGGATGATCAGGTTTTTCACTCCATTAATTGATTGGAGGTATAGGCTATAATACTTCATATATACTATATATAATACTACATATATATATATATGCAGGGAACTCCACATCCATTGTTTGCACCAATGACACTGCCTTTTTTGAAAACCACGTCAGAAACTGATCAATCATATAAGTCACAATGAATAATGAGTTTCAGGAGCAAGATGAAATCATAATAAGTGTTTGGATCCGAGCGTAGAGCAACGAGCTTAATATTAATATTCATGTTAAACAGGACAATATTGCTGTAGGTTGCCTCTTGGTGTCCTGCACACAAATAATTAATTCGGCATCATAATGATGGTGGACATATCATTCACTTGAAATTTACAAATTATTATTATTATTATTATTATTAACTATGTAAAAAATAAACACTATGAATAATATTTTGTTTAACAAGGTTTTACCACATAAAAAGTGAAACAAAAAAAAATCAAAAACTGGGGCTGTAAGCTGGTCTACTCTTATTTCCTCGTTGGAAAATCTGGAAAAGGCCTTATGCCGCACCCACTACACAACAGTGCCTATCAATATGATTAGATCATATTTAACAGTAATGTATGTGTCCATGACAGGGTGGACATATTTTATGGATTATTCTCTGAATATTGACCCAAAGTTATCAGAAAATATATGTGGGAGTTCAGTTAATATATATTCCCAGTTTGAAAATTTGAATCCGACTTATAAGGAGTAATAAAAGGAGATAACATGGAGGGTTTAATTGCAGTAGAACTTGGCAGCTGCTTAAAAAGTCGCCTTTGTTGGAAATGTTTATTGCCACGTCTCTGGGTTTGTGACGGATGAAGAAAAATCAAGATGAGTCCTTATTACAAAATTTGCATTTCAATGGAAAACATGAACTGGAACTAGGATGGAGATAGCCATACAAAATAATCCCCTTTAGATACATCTGCTGGTTTATCTGTGTTGATAGACTTACTTTGTATGTTACGTTGTAAACGTCACATTGTTGTTCATGGTCATGAATCAGTCTTTTCTAACCTCTGAAAGACCTTTAGTCACCAGCCTGTTACATGACACGAAAACATCCGTCCGTTTTAACTCAGTATGAAAAACTCTGTCTGCTCCTCACATTGTTGAGTTGTGTTTTAAACATTTGCATAGAAACTCATAAGATTGTTTAACAGAGGATAAAGCTCTTTGTGACTCGGTGTCTGGCTCTTAAAAAAGCCTTTGGGTTGTTTAGATGTTGGTGGTTGGAGAGCTTAACCGCCGAAGCCGTACAGAGTGCGGCCCTGTCTCTTGAGAGCATACACCACGTCCATGGCGGTCACGGTCTTCCTCTTGGCGTGCTCGGTGTAGGTGACGGCGTCACGGATGACGTTCTCCAGGAAGACCTTGAGCACACCGCGGGTCTCCTCGTAGATGAGACCGGAGATACGCTTGACTCCGCCACGGCGAGCCAGACGGCGGATGGCGGGCTTAGTGATTCCCTGGATGTTATCACGGAGAACTTTACGGTGACGCTTGGCGCCTCCTTTACCGAGTCCCTTTCCTCCTTTGCCTCTTCCGCTCATGTTTACTATCTGGTCGACGTTAAGTCAATGATGATCACTATGAGCTTCACAGCAATTCAAACCCTGTCTGAGGACGTAAAAGAAGACAGACGAGGCCATCTTCTTCTCTGGATTTTCATGGACGTTATGAGGAATTCTTTTTGCATTATCGCCACCACCTGTGGCAGAGCATGAATTACAAGACTGTCAGTCTGTCAGTTTTAACTCGTTCAAAGTAGCAGGACAAAGAAAATGTAGAAAATAAAATCCTGCAATCACATTGTCACTGAAGTAAATGTAAAGATGGAGCATCAAGAAAAGTAAAAGGAGGGTACTCATTATGCAGAATGGGGCTTTCTTTCATTCCTATGTGGATATATAGTATCATCAAAGTGTATATTGAGGAATTTAAATAAAATGTCATAATAAAAATATGCATTCATGTGTAAGCAGTATTTTAGTGTTGCAGCTGTTCAAGATGTACCTTAAAAACCATGGTCTTGAATCTACAGTAATGCATCATATTTTAAGAGGATGTGGAGTGATATACTGAGGCACCTTTATGAATAGAAGTGATCATGTGTAGTTCTCTCCTTGTTGCTCCTAAATACCAGCTTAGGTTTTTATACAGTTCACAGTATTGAGTATAATATCCTGTGATGAAACACAAAGCACAATGATAGACTGAACCATGTTGTTTTAAGATGGAGCAAGCAGCATGAGAATAAAGGATATGGTTGAGCAAAGTCAGAACGCTATCGAGCCAAATTCCCAAGTAGTTATAAAACATGCCAATTTCCAATTGACTACTATATGGTCTATGGATGGATGATGTAATCGGGATTGATGGTTCCTTGGCAACAAAAGCCATTTTGTTGTCAGCATTCAGTATAAGCTTGAGATTCTGTAGTTGTGTCTGAAAAACATTGAAGGCGTATTGCTGGAATAACCTGAGTTTGAGAGGAGCCAAATGCACACAAGACTCTACATTATAAATGGTAAGGGACCCAGCACAGATCTTGTGGTACCTCCTTATTTATCCCAATGGAGCTTGTTTTGAGACCTTCAGTACAGATTTTCTGTAATCTTTCATAGAAAAATGTGCAGCAGAAATTGTATAGCATGTGACTCATCATATGATTTCATGTCTGTGTATCTGGATTTATTGGCTCAAATGCTTCCTCTTCTGGAGGTAGTAGATATGCCACTGGCAGCTTTGAGAAACTGCCAGTTCAGGAGAGATGTGCCTGAAGCGAGTTGCGCAGTGCAGTGCAACACTGTTTACAATGATTGTGTATTAATGTGCTATGTTTTTTGACTCTATCTGGTTAGTGAGTACTTTTTTTTTCAACATGTGATCATTTCTGTGGGCTACCAACAGCAAAAAAAGTATTACAACCATATCCAGTCTCCCCTACTATGTCACAGCCCTACAGCTGTTATAGTCTGAATGAAGATGAAGTTGCTTGTCAACCAGAGTTCCAAGGATTTTTCCAAGGGGGGTTGTTGTTGTTGTTGTTCCTTCAAAGGAGTTCTTTGAAGGAACAACACCGAGCCATTGGTTCAGGTATGTGGACGACACATGGGTTAAAATCAAAACCAAAGAGGTGCAAGCTTTTACCGAACACATTAACTCAGTGGACAAAAACATCAAGTTCACCAGAGAGGATGCCAAGGACGATAGTTTGCCTTTCTTAGATTGTGACTTCCACATGGAAAAGGACAGGAGCCTCCACATTGGGGTATACAGAAAACCCACACATACTGACCAATATCTATTTTTCGTCTCACACCACCCTCTGGAACACAAACTTGGTGTTATCAGAACCCTGCAACACAGAGCTGATAACGTGCCCACCAGCTCACAGGCCCAAGGGGCAGAACACAAGCACCTGAGGGATGCCCTCACAACTTGTGGTTACCCTAGCTGGACCTTTGTGAAAACTGCAGCTACTTCCAGAAAGAAAACCAGCAAAGTGGTTGAGAAAGAAAAACTAAACAAGAGAAACAACATAGTCATTCCATATGTGTCCGGAGTATCAGAAAAACTCAAGAGGATCTTCAACAAACACCGTATCCCTGTGTATTTCAAACCCAGCAACACACTCAGACAGAGGCTGGTACATCCCAAGGACAGAACACCACACACCCGCAAAAGCAATCTGGTGTATGCAGTCCGGTGTAACGAGGAATGCAATGACCTCTACATTGGAGAAACGAAACAAACACTGCATAAACGCATGGCCCAACACAGGAGAGCTAACTCCTCAGGCTTGGACTCTGCTGTCCATTTACATCTCAAGGAGAAAGCCCACTCCTTTGAGGACAGCAATGTCCACATCCTAGACAGAGAGGACAGTTGGTTCGAAAGAGGAGTAAAAGAGGCCATCTATGTAAAAGTAGAGAAACCATCCCTCAACAGGAGAGGAGGTCTCAGACACCACCTATCTCCAATTTACAATGCTGCCCTTTCATCCCTTCCCAGGAGATTCAACAATCTAGCCTCAAAGAATAACAACTGTTCACAATTGGCAAGTGACTCCAACGACTGTCGTTATAACACAATAGAGCACTAACGAAGTCGAAACCAACTTTCCACCAACGACAGTCATGCAAACGACTGTCGTTGACACTTGGAGCACAAAAGGGAACCAGTGACATCATCAACCTTGTGAACGCCCACAAGAGGTTAAATAGCTGGGTCTCCACACCAGAAAGTAGGACCAGTCCCAGCCTGGTCAGATGCGTACATGAACTGATGAAGCCTCTTGGATGAGAGGTGAAACGTCTTCCCAGACAAATAATCAAGTCCAGTTGTTTTTTCGATTTAAAACTCCTTTAGGATACTATGAACTGGACAAATGAGAATATGCACAGGCCCAAAGTAAACAGTAGTTGTTATATACTGATCGGAAGAAAACCAACAGATGAGTGATATTTTCATTAGCTGATTGGCTAGGAATATTAGTTCAGTTATTAATGTTGCTTTTGGGTGAAATATGAAGAGGTCTAGTGGTTGAAGAGCGTTTTGTACCATAGGTTAACTGATGTTTTCAGGTGCATGTTTCAAAAGCACAGCCTCAACAATTTTAACTTGGACATGATCTTGAGACAAGTATGAGAAATATTTTAAAAACTAAGCAGTGCAGCTGTTTGACATGACAGTAAAGAACTGTCCCTGTATCCACACCTTGGTCAACAGCTGTGTCTTTAACATCATTCTGCTTCTTAGAGCCACCAGGTTCCAGGGGGAAGCTTGTAAACTGAATCGAACGTTTTGCATCTGATCACTGCTTTTTCCACTCCTTGTGCTAATATGAGTGGCCATATCTACAACTTCTACATACTGCTTTATCTCTTGCTCATCTTGTCAGTTATATAATTTCTATTTCTAACCATCTGTATTAAGTGTTGAACATTTGCTTCTTTTGGATGAAGTGTGTGGCTCTTAAAAGAGCCTTTGAGTTGGTTGCAGCTGAGCAGCAGAGCTGTTTACTTGGAGCTGGTGTACTTGGTGACGGCCTTGGTGCCCTCAGACACGGCGTGTTTGGCCAGCTCCCCGGGCAGCAGGAGACGCACAGCGGTCTGGATCTCCCTGGAGGTGATGGTGGAGCGCTTGTTGTAGTGAGCCAGACGAGACGCCTCGGCAGCGATGCGCTCAAAGATGTCGTTGACGAAGGAGTTCATAATGCTCATGGCCTTGGAGGAGATACCAGTGTCGGGGTGCACCTGTTTGAGCACCTTGTACACGTAGATGGCATAGCTCTCCCTCCTGGTCTTTCTCCTCTTCTTGCCGCCCTTGGCTGCGGTTTTGGTCACAGCTTTCTTGGAGCCCTTCTTGGGCGCAGACTTTGCGGGTTCAGGCATTCTGGTCGGTTACTACTTCACAGAAACAGATGAGTCTGTAGGACAGGGAGCGACTGTTTATATGCAACCAACATGCAAATGAGACTGTGTGGTCCCCCTCCTGTGATTGGGTAACCCGCTTTTGTTAAAGTTCGCGCGCAATGTGGAATCCACTGTGCAGAGAGAAAGGGAAGAAAAGCTGTGGATATGCTTAGGTTAAATATGCAATTGTCGTTATTAAAAGCCATGTGACAAATGGACATTAATAAATGTTTTAGATCATTATGAGCAATAAGCTTCAGGAGCAAAATGAAATCACAAAAAGCAGGACGCAAGCAAATTATAAATATTTGAACAAGAAATTAAAATAGTGGCTCTGAGAATTTGTAACAGATTTTAGTGACAGAAATAAAATGAACTGAAATTAGAAGAAGAAGAAAAAAAAAAAAAAATATATATATATATATTTTAAAGATGGGAAAACAAACAGACTAGAAACAAAAAAGGAGTTCATCATCATCATAAAACCTTAACACTTTCCAAACTTCTCTGTCAAATATTCTCCATCCACCCAACAAAAATGATCAAGAAAACGAAACAGTATGTGAAGTTATTTTGAGAACAACCAGAAGAATGCGGGGAGGTAAAGTTGCAGTAGAGCTTGGCAGCAGGTAAAAAGTAGGTGAAACAGAGGAAGGAAATCAAAATTAGTCCATATTACAAATCCAGATATGGCGTTTTATTAGAAAACATTATCCATGGATAGATTGAATTGGATTAACAAAAAAAAAAAAAATATATATATATATATATATGGTGGGATTACCTAAATATAAAAACCCCTACTAATGGCAAAAGAACAGAAGTTATAAAAAAATAAATAAATATTAAAGACCATTCAGAGAGCCTGAGAAGTGTCTGATCTGTGTAAGGTAGTTTCACGGAGTTGTCATGACAACAGAACAAAAGAATGTAATTGCAACTATGTATAAGTTCGATTGTGGAACACATGATGCATTATGATCATCAGACTGATGGACAGCGACAGGGTCGAATGTTGGATCATCGCCCTCTCTGGCGCGTGCTGTGTGATACTGATCTGAGACCAGCATTGACGTGAACAGACTTATAAGCTACAATGTTCGAACGTGGTTCTACGACTTTTCTTTTCCGCCCGTCTTTGATACACTTAAACATTTCCATTTAGCTTTACGGGGCTTTATTTTGTGTTAATGTAATCATTTTATCGATGAATTTTTAATATCGTTATGTGATGTACAGAGGATAAAGCTCTTTGTGACTCAGTGTTTGGCTCTTAAAAGAGCCTTTGGGTTGTTTAGATGTTGGTGGTTGGAGAGTTTAACCGCCGAAGCCGTACAGAGTGCGGCCCTGTCTCTTGAGAGCATACACCACGTCCATGGCGGTCACGGTCTTCCTCTTGGCGTGCTCGGTGTAGGTGACGGCGTCACGGATGACGTTCTCCAG
>NW_019525123.1:13399-14050 GCF_002814215.2 Seriola lalandi dorsalis
TAAAGGTATTGATGCCACTAATAGTAATACTACGATTTATGAATACAGTCCATTCCTCTTGGAATTAGCACAAGACAATATATTGACCTCAGAAATATATGAACAGTCTAAATATAATGTCCAGGAAGATGTGAATCATGTACATACAAATAGTCAATGTTTGTGCATCAGGTCAGTGGGAACATATATCTTACCCAGTTCATAGATAAATAATCTGTAATCCATGATAAATATGAGTATTTATATCTATCATTTGTTATGTTTTAAACATATATTCAGTAAATTCGAGCCCATGATCCTCCTGCCAGACCCGGGCCTGAGGCCTGAGGCCCCGGCAGCAGCTCATAGGTTTGTTACAGCAGAACAGTGAAGCAGCTCATCCCAGAGCAAGAAATTACATTTCTATATTTATTCCTCCACTTTTAAGTGCTTTTGCTTTAATGACAAAGAAACAGCTTCAGATTGTCTTTGGTACAAACACTTTTTACAGGAGAATAAAACTAATGATAAACACAGTGACTGTCTGCCATAGCAGGTGTCAACACCGTTTGAGTGTGTTTGAAGGCAGCAAACTAACCTGTGTTTAATCAAAAACTAGTGTCAGGAATTAAATCTTTTAGCATCAGATCTGTGAACAAACTTCTCATCTCA
>NW_019525123.1:14100-17867 GCF_002814215.2 Seriola lalandi dorsalis
TGTTATCACGGAGAACTTTACGGTGACGCTTGGCGCCTCCTTTACCGAGTCCCTTTCCTCCTTTGCCTCTTCCACTCATGTTTACTATCTGGTCGACGTTAAGTCAATGATGATCACTCTGAGCTTCACAGCAATTCAAACCCTGTCTGAGGACGTGATAGAAGACAGAGCAGAGGCGGGTAACTTCTTCTTCTGTGGATTTTCATGGCCGCTGATAATGAACTCTTTGCTGCATTAGCGCCACCTATCCAAACAAATAAAAAGAAAAACTACTCAGACCCAGTTCAAGTCCCAAAGCAAACACAGCAGCAGGAGTATCACGGGGACAGACCACCTCACCCTTACCATTCATCACAGACAACATCAATAGAACAGTCTGCAACAATGTAAAATACATTGCAAAGGAAATCATGCGGTTCAACGCACCAGACTGAGCATAAAGCTGGAAAAGCTTCAAGGTGGGACAGAATCACGCCAAATTATCAAACAAGTCGTTATTAAAGGACCATTACTTACAGTTAACAAGCGCTTACCCATACTTCAGATACTTTTTCTAAACTCTTAACACAGACTCACACCTACAAAACACAATTGGCCAAATGGATAATTTTCTTCTCAAAAACACATTTTGTTAAATAAATACTAACTCTTCCTTTTCAAAATAGAACACATCTTTCTCTGCACACACTAACTTCACCAAAACACTGGAAATCTGACGTAAAATGAAATTATTCTGTCAAAGAATAACACTTGTTTTCACCTCACAAGGTACATGCAGTCAAAGCACACCAGGTTTCAAAATACTGGCTATTGTTGACATTAAAAAAACTGCATAGACTTTTATGTTTCAGTTTTACAGGTATTTGCATGCAAAACATGCAATCCACCGTTTTTACACTAAATTTCTTGGTTAGGAACCGTATGTCCACATGTAATGTTCACATTCAAAAGCATTCCAGTAAAAAGCAAATCAGTTTTTTTTTCCTTTACTGTTTACTACAGGAGGTACAGTAGAAATACTGGTTACAGTATGATAGAACAGAAAAAGTTTTACAGTAATGCTTACAGTGAACAAAATATCCATGAAACACACAAGAGCATTCTGAACAAAAAAACAACAGCAAAAAGCCCAGATAAAAGGGGGGGGAACTAAAAAAAAAGCACAAAATGACTGTATCTAATCTCTGCGATCTTCAGGGTTAGGCCACATGTTTTCATCAACATCGCATCTCATATTATCCAAGGCGATGCACCTGGGATAAAAGCGCTTGCTATGTCGGATCCACCCTTGGCAATCATCAACTGTGATGTCCCTGCATCCATGGCTTCAAGGAGGGACATCTGGTCATGTGGCTGATTGTCATAAACCTTCCACCTCCATGCAGAAAAGAACTCCTCTATGGGGTTGAGGAAAGGTGAATAGGGTGGAAGGAAGAGACGTACCAGTCTTTTCAAACCATGTTGTTATTGCTTGCGATTGACAGAAAGCCACAATGTCCCAGGTGATTACAAAGGTCCTCATGTTTTCACCCTCCTGATCCTGCTCTGGAACCAGGTGCTGGTGGAGATCGTTGAGAAAGGCAAGGAGGCGCTCGGTATTGTAGGGTCCAACCTGACATCTGTGAAGGAGTAATCCTGCATTTACAATTGCTGCACACATGGTAATGTTTGCCCCTCTCTGTCCCGGCACATCAACTGTGGCCCTTTTTCCAATTACATTTCTTCCACCTCGACACCTTTTAGCCAGATTGAATCCTGCCTCATCTATGTATATGAATTCATGAGGGGCCTGGTTGGCCTCCAATTCCATAACTCTCTGAAACAAAGTTTGTAAATCATGTCTTTACTGTATACCATACTGTACTGTAACCTATTACTGTGTAGGTTACCTACTTGCAAAGTGCAAAGCTTATAGACCTGGACATTGAATTGAATATACACTATACCTGGACGTGTTGTCGTCGTAGCTCCTTGACTCTCCCACTGTTCCTCTCAAAGGGAACAGTGTAGAGCTGCTTCATCCGCACTCTGTGTTTGGACAATGTCCGCGTAATGGTTGTGAGGCTGATGCTACTGTCAAATATCTCATGGTCCTCCACAATTCTGGTTTGAATTTCATGCAGTTTTATTGCATTATTTGCAACAACCATTTCTAGAATGGCAAGCTCTTGTTCATTATTGAGGAGCTTTCCTCTTCCCCCAGAGGGAGGAAGACGTTGCATTCTTTAGAGGGACAAAAAAAATCAACATATTACATTACTGTATGGCCTTATTGACATGTCAAGTGAGAATAGAAACAATCCATGTAAAATGCAATACTTACCTGTTGGTTTGTTGAAAGATGCGTATAATGGAGGCAACCGTTGACCGCCTCAAATTGGGCTGCACTCTTTCACCAGCCTCTTAGTGAAAGACGTGGTTGATTACATGGTCAATGATAGTGGCGCGAATTTCATCACTGACTACTGTTCTTGCAGCCCTTGAAAAGCCACCACCACGCATTGTTACACCTCTACCTTGCCCTCTCCCTGGGCCCCTTGCTCTTACTCTTCCTCGTCCAGACATTACAGTGTTTGTCTTTTTCTGTTTCTGTTTCCAAAAACATCAATCTTCAAAGTCCTCCTTTTACTGTATAAGTGTCAATGTAATAGAAAAAAAATAACCCCTGCCACTGAGTCTAAGCCAGACTGGAATCAGCTGATGTTGGCCTGTAGGTAGGTATGATGCACCTGTAGGTGTAAGTGCCCCTAGTTACCGCGGCCATGATTGTTCCCTTATTTAATTAAGCCGAGTAAACCCATGAAAAGGTTGGATATGTTTGGAGGAGTTATTCACAAGCAAGTTTGAATTGACAGTTACACATATTCACAGCATGTATATTTGACATTCTACATCTACATAGATCTAAACATGCACATGCAGGTACTGCACACATATGTATAAATATAAATACAGGTGCACGCTTACAGGTGTACACTTGCACGTACCTATTCATATACATATTATATATATGTATACATTCATATAAATACATCCATGAGCGCAATATCAGGTCCAGTACTTGTATACAGTTCTTTAAAACAATGACCATGTCATTGTTTGAGGATAATGGCACATCTGGTCTGGATGTGTTTACCTATCATTAAATCAATGCATTAAATTATTGTTGTGAAATATTTATGACTCAGCAAAGACTTTACTTTATTCATCTGAGAATAGAAGGGAAAATAGAAATGGAAAAGTACACCAGCCTGTTATACTGATACAATGCTTTATAGGTTTGACATGAATATTAATGTACATCTGGATACAGTATGTGTTGAACTGATATTTTTATACATCATTTTCAGTGTTCACAGCAAAAAACTGGCACATTTACACAAGTGATCAAATGCTACAAGTGAGACAGAGTATTTGATTTTCTGGAAAGTGCTAACAGCGACTTGCTCTACTTCATGTGTTTGTTATCAATCAAGTATTAATTTGTTGTAGATTTCAAGTCACATAAAATCTGAACACGCACTCCTTTGTCCCAGCACATCACACTAACATATATTTCTTAATTTGATCGATAAACTCCCGCATCCTCAGCATGAAATGTTGACAGCTCTGACACAGTCTGGCTGAACTTCACCGTCAGCCTCAGCCATCAGCAGTGTGTTAGCTGCTAGGAGGAAACTCGACTTTATTAAAAACTGGTCATCAGCACGAGGTTATTTTTACATGCGATCTCTGAACAAACATGTGGAGCAGCTAAGAAACTAGTT
>NW_019525123.1:17920-18519 GCF_002814215.2 Seriola lalandi dorsalis
AGTGCTGATGTCAACAGACTGTAAAACCTGATTATACACAACAGTTTAGAAGGAAATCCTGACGAGAATTTCAATCAAGAATAACTGCAGTGAGACACTCACCCAATCAAGTTATTTATTATTCATCGTTGTGAAATTTAACACATGCAATGCTTACACGTCTGTGTATATATGCACATGCACATACAATACATGTACATTTAAATTAAAACAAATGTGTGTCCATGAGCCGCAATCAGAGGTCAGTACTTAATGTACAGTTCTCCTTCAGGGAGAACTTGCTTGATGAGCATCTCACTGTCAATCAGTGTTTGAGGACAAAGGCACATCTGGTGAAGACACTGGATTTAATAGTAGTTGTGTAATATTTATGACACTCAGCAAAGACTTTTTCTTTCTCTGGGGTATTTTCAGATGAGTAAACACTGACCTGATATACTGATACACAGCTGTATCACTGCAACATCGGGACAGGCTACTGTATTTTCATACAATATTATCATTATTCAGAGTGAAGACTAAACACAAGTTAAATAAAATCAAAAACAAGTGAGATATTCGATTTTCTGGAAAGTGCCAACAGTGTGATAATCGACACG
>NW_019525123.1:19626-20802 GCF_002814215.2 Seriola lalandi dorsalis
TCAGTCAACAGCAAACAGCCACAGTTGAGTTAGTTTCAGTTTATTTCATAACTCTTCTGCATATATTATTAACATTTTAACAAACAGGATTCTTTTTTGTTAAAAACACAATGTAACATTAACGGGATTGAGGTTTAACATGTGATACACTTAAACCACTTATACACAGAGAACGTCAGAAAGTTTTGGCTTATTCAGACCAATTTGGCAGCGTTGTTTTGGGGAACGGTGTCAGTAAAGGTACTTGATGGACGGAGGCAGCGTCACGGATGATTCACACTCACAGGCAGCAAAGTCTTAGTGACTCCACACAGGAGGGGGAACTACCTCCACTACTGTTGGCAGAGCACAACATCATAGGGCTGTATTCAGTCAAAACCATGCAGTAAAAATGAATAAATAAAACAAAAGAAAATCAAAACACTTTGCAGGTTTGCCTACAAACAGTTGCTTTTTAAGAAATGTTGTAAAATGTGGATTTGATTGAAACAGATTTGTGGACCATGAGCGCCAGTTTGTGCCTCTGAGGGGTTTTTTGTTGTTGTTGTTATGGTTACAGTCCAGTCAAAGAAAAGCAAAAAGAAAAATGCACAAATCAAACTCCTAAACAGGTTTCTTCATTTCTGAGATACTCTGACACTGTTCAGTACAAAGAGATATTCCATGAAGTGTTTCATAGAGCAGGTTTTTAAACCCTTTTGAAAGTGTTTGAACCAAACAAAGAAGGAAACTCGTCGTCGCTCCTGCCGTGCAGAACGTCACCACAAGTTCTGTCAGGATCATTTATCGAGTTTAGTCTAGTTTCTTTCATATTTTCATTTCCATATAAAAATAATGTGTCAGAATGATATGTAAGATACAACCAGAAGTCTGTCCCTGTGCTCTGGTGTAACTCCTGATGATTCACTGTGTGAATGGGTGAATGAGATATTGTAAAGCGCTCTGAGTGGCTGACAGACTAATGTAAATGAGGTCTATTTACCATTTATTTAGTTCTGGGGCTGGTTTGGATGGAGAAACCCCCGTCCTTCCACACCTTTCAAACATTCGAGTCGGGGGCGTCTGTGAATTCACACCCACTTATCAGAGCTTTTGTGTCCTTCCTGTGAGTCTCATGCATTTCCTCTTATTCCTGCCTCAGCAAAGAAGCTATTACCCAGGTAGCGTTAGTCCAGG
>NW_019525123.1:20822-21303 GCF_002814215.2 Seriola lalandi dorsalis
GAGCAGGAGCAGTGAGAGGAGCAGGAGCAGTGAGCAGTGAGAGGAGCAGTGAGAGGAGCAGGAGCAGTGAGAGGAGCAGGAGCAGTGAGAGGAGCAGGAGCAGTGAGAGGAGCAGTGAGAGGAGCAGGAGCAGTAAGAGGAGCAGGAGCAGTGAGAGGAGCAGGAGCCTTTCTCAATGATCTCCACCAGCGCCTGGTTCCAGAGCAGGATCAGGAGGGTGAAAACATGAGGACCTTTGTAATCACCTGGGACAATGTGGCTTTCCATCATTCGCAAGCAATAACAACATGGTTTGAAGTCCAGCAGAGACTGGTAACTCTCTTCCTTCCACCCTATTCACCTTTCCTCAACCCCATAGAGGAGTTCTTTTCTGCATGGAGGTGGAAGGTTTATGACCATCAGCCACATGATGTCCCTCCTTGAAGCCATGGATGCTGGCTGCAGGGACATCACAGTTGATGATTGCCAAGGGTGGATCCGA
>NW_019525123.1:21353-24409 GCF_002814215.2 Seriola lalandi dorsalis
ACACATCTCACAAAGAGCTGCTTCCTTATTACTGATAATTATCACTGTTTTGTAGCATTAATTAGTTACAATTAATGAGACATCCACTACAATATAATATGAATAACTACATTAGTAAACTTACAGTTGCTACATGAAACAAAACCCTCACAATAATTCCTGTCTTACATTGGTGATCCTGAAACACTACACACATTTTATTTTAATTGTTTCATGTGGAAACAAAAATGTCTCATCCTTGACCTTAGTCACTTCCTTATGAAACTGTTGACGACTGGGTAAAACCTGGTGTTTATACAGTTGAAACTCTCTGATGTCGAGAAAGAAAAGTCAAATTTTAAATTGGATTACATTTCTTTTAGATGAATGAAAACCCCTTCTTCTCTTTCAATACAAAAACATACACATGCATATACTAAAAGTAATACACCTACAGTACACATTACAAAAAATTAGGCTATAATAATTATTCTTTATAATAGTGTTTTACAGGTAGATAAATAATTGAAACGTTTTCAAGGGAAACTTATGAGACTAATATTTTGAATCCAATCTCTTTGTAAAGAGGCTAAAGTTGATAATGGTAATTGCAAAGTTAAGGATTCATTAGTTTCAATGAACCAAACACAATCATAACATCTTAGTGGGACAGTTGTGCATCATGATGCATAATGTATGTAACATTTACTTTTGTCGTTACTGTAGCTATTTATTAATTTAAGTTGACATTTCATTACGTCTAATGCAGGGTTCATACTGGGAGCTACTATGACAAAATAAAAGGAGCTGAGAGCATGTCATGTTTTGTATTACCTGTTACATTAATCCACATATCATATGAAACAAACTGATCTCCAAAACAAATCAAATGAAGTTCATCTGAAAATCACATGACGAGTCATGATTCTGTCAAACCTGAACAGACATGATTAACACAACCTGCATCTAATGTCACATAAAAGTCAGAACACTAAACTTTCAAAAATGTAAAACAAACATGAAAAAACATTTTTCATTTTGTATTTAAATTTTTAGTTCATATCTGTTCTATCACTGCATGTGGCCTCACATATCTGACAAACAAACTGGACTAACTCATCTGATTGATGGCTGTAAATGAGGGTGTGTGTCTGTATTTGGATGCTTTCAGGTTAGATTTACTGAGATGAGCTGTATTGCTTAAAGGTTGAACTACATCCATGGTTTGTACAGACTGTATTCTCAAAGCCTTTGGGTGAGCAAATATACACACTATATGAATAAATAAACTATAACAGGGGGCGAGTTACTGGTGCCTCGCGAGCATCCTGATCTATGATCCTACTGGTGATTAGAGTCTAATCCTGCTGTGATTGTGCATCATTTGTGCAGTAAACACTTGTATGGTACATTAGAGACACGAGGATCTGCTATTTGAGATGTGAGTGTGTGGCTCTTAAAAGAGCCTTTGTGATTGTGTTTCCAGCAGATCTACTTCTTGGCGGGCTTCTCGGTCTTCTTGGGCAGAAGAACAGCCTGGATGTTGGGCAGCACGCCGCCCTGAGCGATGGTCACTCCGCCCAGGAGCTTGTTGAGCTCCTCGTCGTTGCGGACAGCCAGCTGCAGGTGGCGGGGGATGATACGGGTCTTCTTGTTGTCACGGGCTGCGTTTCCCGCCAACTCCAGGATCTCAGCGGTCAGGTACTCCAGCACAGCCGCCAGGTAGACGGGGGCACCGGCACCCACACGCTCCGCATAGTTTCCTTTGCGCAGCAGCCTGTGAACACGACCGACCGGGAACTGGAGCCCAGCACGGGAGGAGCGGGTCTTTGCCTTCGCTCTGGCTTTGCCTCCGGTTTTGCCTCTTCCACTCATGTTGTTTGATTTGGTCTCTACGGTGTCAACTCACACAAAGTGTGGCGCTCTCTGACACAAGCCTCCTTTATATCTCCGCGGAGAGGGAGAGAGAAAGAGAGAGACTGTTGCTGTCAGACCAACCAGGAAAGAGGCTCCAGCAGAGGGCGGCCTGCTCGGAGATTTGGCGGCCGTTTCGAAAGGACTTTTGTCCAATGAGCAGCCGAGGATCAGCGGCGGCTCGCTCCTGTGGGCGGTGCTGAGCTCCAGGAGGAGCCCGTCACCAATGAGGACCGGGGATCTCAAGCGGCGTCATCGTTTCACAGCCGGTCCCACGCTTTAAGAGCCGAGCCGAGCTTCTAGTCCTCACACTTTTCTACTTTGTTTAGAGAGACAAGGAGTAAAATGGCAAGAACTAAGCAGACCGCCCGTAAATCTACCGGAGGTAAAGCCCCCAGAAAGCAGCTGGCCACTAAGGCTGCCCGTAAAAGCGCCCCGGCCACCGGCGGCGTCAAGAAGCCTCACCGTTACAGGCCCGGTACCGTGGCTCTGAGAGAGATCCGTCGCTACCAGAAATCCACCGAGCTGCTGATCCGCAAGCTGCCCTTCCAGCGCCTGGTCCGAGAAATCGCTCAGGACTTCAAGACCGACCTGCGCTTCCAGAGCTCCGCTGTCATGGCTCTGCAGGAGGCCAGCGAGGCTTACCTGGTCGGTCTGTTCGAGGACACCAACCTGTGCGCCATCCACGCCAAGAGGGTCACCATCATGCCCAAAGACATCCAGCTGGCCCGCCGCATCCGTGGAGAGAGAGCTTAAAGTTTACTCCTCCTCTAACACCAACAACATCAACAACGGCTCTTTTAAGAGCCACTTCACTCTCAACCAAAGAGCCAAGTCCATTAACAGTCACCTTGTTTATGATTCTGTTAATAGTGTAAAATGAGATGGACAGATCTGTTAGAGGAGTTATTTTAGTTAAACTAGGCTGAACTTAATTCCTGAACCAAAGAGCCAAGTCCTCTGCTGCTGTTACATAAATCCACATTCAAAGGATTTTATCATCAATGACAAATTAAGAGAATTGCTATAGTTCCTGAGGAGAGTTAGTTATGTAGACTGCAAAATTCCCTCAAAGGAAACAATATCCACAATTACAGATTAGTCTTCTTAGATATTAAAACCAAGCTAGTCCTTTTTACAGTAACTAATCAAAACACTAACAC
>NW_019525123.1:25003-26334 GCF_002814215.2 Seriola lalandi dorsalis
CTGAACAAAAATATAAATGCAACACTTTTGTTTTTGCTCCCATTTTTCATGAGATGAACTCAAAGATCGAAAACATTTTCTATATACACAAAATAACCATTTTTCTCAAATAATGTTCACAAATCTGTCTAAATCTGTGATAGTGAGTAGAGATAATCCATCCCACCTCACAGGTGTGGCATATCAAGATGCTGATTAGACAGCATGATTATTGCACAGGTGTGCCTCAGGCTGGCCACAATAAAAGGCCACTCTGAAATGCAGTTTTGCTTTATTGGGGGGGTCTGGGGGAGTCAGAAAACCAGTCAGTATCTGGTGAAACCACCATTTGCCTCACGCAGTGCAACACATCTCCTTCGCATAGAGTTGATCAGGTTGTTGATTGTGGCCTGAGGAATGTTGGTCCACTCCTCTTCAATGACTGTGTGAAGTTGCTGGATATTGGCAGGGACTGGAAAATGCTGTCGTATACGCCGATCCAGAGCATCCCAAACATGCTCAATGGGTGACGTGTCCGGTGAGTATGCTGGCCATGCAAGAACTGGGATGTTTTCAGCTTCCAGGAATTGTGTACAGATCCTTGCAACATGGGGCCGTGCATTCACAATGCCATCAATAAAATGCACCTGTGTTCGTTGTCCATAACATACGCCATCGAATGTGAGCATTTGCCCACTCAAGTCGGTTACGATGACGAACTGGAGTCAGGTCGAGACCTCGATGAGGACGACGAGCATGCAGATGAGCTTCCCTGAGACGGTTTCTGACAGTTTGTGCAGAAATTCTTTGGTTTTGCAAACCGATTGTTGCAGCAGCTGTCTGAGTGGCTGGTCTCAGACGATCTTGGAGGTGAACATGCTGGATGTGGAGGTCCTGGGCTGGTGTGGTTACACGTGGTCTGCAGTTGTGAGGCCGGTTGGAATCTCTGAAACGCCTTTGGAGACGGCTTATGAAATGAACATTCAGTTCACGGGTAACACATCTGGTGGACATTCCTGCTGTCAGTATGCCAATTGCACGCTCCCTCAAAACTTGCGACATCTGTGGCATTGTGCTGTGTGATAAAACTGAACATTTTTAGAGTGGCCTTTTATTGTGGCCAGCCTAATGCACTCCTGTGCAATAATAATGTCTAATCAGCATCTTGATATGCCACACCTGTGAGGTGGGATGGATTATCTCTACTCACTATCACAGATTTAGACAGATTTGTGAACAATATTTGAGAGAAATGGTTATTTTGTGTATATAGAAAATGTTTTCGATCTTTGAGTTCATCTCATGAAAAATGGGAGCAAAAACAAAAGTGTTGCATTTATATTTTTGTTCAG
>NW_019525123.1:27334-34792 GCF_002814215.2 Seriola lalandi dorsalis
GCTATCTTCTAAGTTGTGTATCAGATCCAGATGTAAATACCTGGAAATAAAGGTTGAAATGTTGATCTCTTGTCTCATATTCATCTTTTGATGTCAAACCCAAATGTTTTCAGTCTACAGCAAAAGTAAAGGAATTGGCCTCACTGTTCCAATACTTTTGGAGGGGAGTGTAGTACAATAATAAACACCACAGTTAAATCATGTTATACGGCCCCTGGAGAGGAAACCATACAGCAATTCAAAGCTTTTAATACTTTTGACCACTGCACTTAACAAACGACACAGTCTGGGTTGTGCTAAGAACCTTTCCTCCACTTGAACTTTATTCAATGTCTATAATGTTCTTCAGACACGTCTACAGAATCTCCAGCTTATACTGACAACAAGATGTTTTATTGTCAATGACCCCTAAATCCAGCTCCCATTTATTCTGCCATCCATACACCTGATGGTACTGAAACGGATATTGTTTAGTCTCATAAACACTGGGGACTTTGGCTCAATAGTAGTTTGACTTATAAGCAGCTTGTGGAACAACTGGCACAGACTGCATTATTAAAGATTCGAAAACCAAACGGTTTATAAAGGAGGTCCACCTCGACCAGCATTAAACAATTAACATTAAAATGCTGCTTACACTTGAATCGGCTTCACTGATAATATTTTCATAATGAGATTTAGATTCCTCAATATATGCTCAACGGTTATAATGATCTGATGATACAATATGACTACAGGAAAAAAAAGGTCTGAGGAATATTGCTATCATAGCTATCATATAACGTAGATTATTTATTTCTGAGTGAGGATGACAGAATTGAAGCTGAAAATACTTGAACATTTAAAAACGTAGTTTAAAAGTGAGATATTGAATATAGGCTGCATATAGACTGAAACGATTTAATGGCATTTTAGTCACTGTAAACACATTTAATACATGTTGAAGTATAGTTCATCGAATGCTGTTGAACAAGATTTTTAAATGAAGAATAAACATCTGAAAAAATGAAACTCAGCTGATGCTGTCAGTCTATGATGTTGAAAACATAGATCTACAAACTTATGCTGTATCTGTTCCATTCATATTTTTATCTTTTGTTGCCCCTAGGACTTTGTCCCCATCAGGTTACTGCTGAATAAATATATTTAACATTTTAATCTAACAAACAGGAAGATTCCAGCACCATTAAAAAAACTCAGTCCTGGTAGTTTTTCTGTGAATGACTCATGCTCCGGTTCAGGAGGTGGCGCTGATGCAGCAAAGAGTTCATTATCAGCGGCCATGAAAATCCACAGAAGAAGAAATTACCCGCCTCTGATCTGTCTTCTATCACGTCCTCAGACAGGGTTTGAATTGCTATGAAGCTCAGAGTGATCATCATTGACTTAACGTCGACCAGATAGTAAACATGAGTGGAAGAGGCAAAGGAGGAAAGGGACTCGGTAAAGGAGGCGCCAAGCGTCACCGTAAAGTTCTCCGTGATAACATCCAGGGAATCACTAAGCCCGCCATCCGCCGTCTGGCTCGCCGTGGCGGAGTCAAGCGTATCTCCGGTCTCATCTACGAGGAGACCCGCGGTGTGCTCAAGGTCTTCCTGGAGAACGTCATCCGTGACGCCGTCACCTACACCGAGCACGCCAAGAGGAAGACCGTGACCGCCATGGACGTGGTGTATGCTCTCAAGAGACAGGGCCGCACTCTGTACGGCTTCGGCGGTTAAACTCTCCAACCACCAACATCTAAACAACCCAAAGGCTCTTTTAAGAGCCAAACACTGAGTCACAAAGAGCTTTATCCTCTGTTAAACAATCTTATGAGTTTCTATGCAAATGTTTAAAACACAACTCAACAATGTGAGGAGCAGACAGAGTTTTTCATACTGAGTTAAAACGGACGGATGTTTTCGTGTCATGTAACAGGCTGGTGACTAAAGGTCTTTCAGAGGTTAGAAAAGACTGATTCATGACCATGAACAACAATGTGACGTTTACAACGTAAGATACAAAGTAAGTCTATCAACACAGATAAACCAGCAGATGTATCTAAAGGGGATTATTTTGTATGGCTATCTCCATCCTAGTTCCAGTTCATGTTTTCCATTGAAATGCAAATTTTGTAATAAGGACTGATCTTGATTTTTCTTCATCCGTCACAAACCCAGAGACGTGGCAATAAACATTTCCAACAAAGGCGACTTTTTAGGCAGCTGCCAAGTTCTACTGCAATTAAACCCTCCATGTTATCCCCTTTTATTATTTCTGTAAACGTGAGTGTAAGCCACTTCTCTGGTTGTGCTCCAAATAAGTTCATACACAGTTTGGTTATCATTTTGTTGGTTGGACAGAGAATATTTGATAAATGAAGTTTGGATAGTGTGTTGAAGTGTTTTGGATATTACTTCTCGTTTTATCATTTCTCTCTCTCTCTCTCTAACTGAACTCCCACATATATTTTCCGATAACTTTGGGTCAATATTCAGAGAATAATCCATAAAATATGTCCACCCTGTCATGGACACATACATTACTGTTAAATATGTTTTAAATTCATAAGATGTGGCTAAATAAACCTGACACCTTGTCAGTACAGAGAGAGACAGTTGGCTTTAGCTAACAAACAACTGATACGTCTTCTAGTTGCTGATTTTAGCCACAACAGACAAAACTCCTGAGTCTGGGTCTGACTGAGGCTCACACATAAAGCTGAGTCCCTCCAATGTTTCCTCCACTAATCATATTGATAGGCACTGTTGTGTAGTGGGTGCGGCATAAGGCCTTTTCCAGATTTTCCAACGAGGAAATAAGAGTAGACCAGCTTACAGCCCCAGTTTTTGATTTTTTTTTGTTTCACTTTTTATGTGGTAAAACCTTGTTAAACAAAATATTATTCATAGTGTTTATTTTTTTTTACATAGTTAATAATAATAATAGTTTGTAAATTTCAAGTGAATGATATGTCCACCATCATTATGATGCCAAATTAATTATTTGTGTGCAGGACACCAAGAGGCAACCTACAGCAATATTGTCCTGTTTAACATGAATATTAATATTAAGCTCGTTGCTCTACGCTCGGATCCAAACACTTATTATGATTTCATCTTGCTCCTGAAACTCATTATTCATTGTGACTTATATGATTGATCAGTTTCTGACGTGGTTTTCAAAAAAGGCGGTGTCATTGGTGCAAACAATGGGTGTGGAGTTCCCTGCACATCCGCCAGTAATGTAATCATCGGTCTTGATAATGATTTTTCTTTCCTTTTTATGTAGAAATTGGCTCGAGATTTCAGGCGACTTTAACAAACGTACATTACTAATGAGACAGGACGCTACGCAGTTCAACCAATCACAGGAGGGGGACCACACAGACTCATTTGCATGGAGCCTGAATAACAAGAGTCTCTGCTTCCTTCAACGATTCATCTGTTTCTGTGAAGTAGAAACCAACCAAAATGCCTGAACCCGCAAAGTCTGCGCCCAAGAAGGGCTCCAAGAAAGCCGTGACTAAGACCGCAGCCAAGGGCGGCAAGAAGAAGAGAAAGACCAGGAGGGAGAGCTATGCCATCTACGTGTACAAGGTGCTCAAACAGGTGCACCCCGACACTGGTATCTCCTCCAAGGCCATGAGCATCATGAACTCCTTCGTCAACGACATCTTTGAGCGCATCGCTGCCGAGGCGTCTCGTCTGGCTCACTACAACAAGCGCTCCACCATCACCTCCAGGGAGATCCAGACCGCCGTGCGTCTCCTGCTGCCCGGGGAGCTGGCCAAACACGCCGTGTCTGAGGGCACCAAGGCCGTCACCAAGTACACCAGCTCCAAGTAAACAGCTCTGCTGCTCAGCTGCAACCAACTCAAAGGCTCTTTTAAGAGCCACACACTTCATCTAAAAGAGAAAATCCTTCAGTACTTCACTACACACTTTTATTATTATAAATAAGTATCAATTAATGGACTGAAAAACCTGATCATCCCTGACAGTGTAGAAAGACTTTCTTATAAATCATGTTTGTTCCTCTTAAATCTTAGTTTTTCACAAGCAAGATTAAAATCACATACAACTCATCTTTTTACACAGACCACACACAAATCCTAAGCATAAAGGTATTGCATGTGTTTGAGGAAACATACAACTCAATCCTTGGCAGAGCATGTGTAACTGCTGTTTTACTCTATTAAAGTTTAATCTCAATATAGTGAAACCAAAATTTATGCAAATACACTTAAAATAAAATCCGGACCTTGTACTTAAATCAAAAGTAAAACACAGGGGCATCACAAGGAGAAATGTCTTTGACCTAAACATTATGGATGTAATTACTCTACACATGCTTACAAGAAGCTATCCATATATATATATGTGTGTGTAACTACAAATGCATGTATTCATCCATGAGTGCAATCAGAGCTGCAGCATGTGCCAGTTCTCCTTTAGGTCAGGAAGAAATTGTTTGATGAGCATCTCACTGTCAGTCATTGTTTCCAGACGATGGTACATCTGATCATCAATACCTGAAGTCATTGCTGGGAAATATTTATGACACCAAGTAAACACTGTTTGTAATACTGATACACAGATGTATCACTGTAACATCTGGATGCAGTATCTGTTGAACTGATGTTTTCATACATCATTCTCAGTGTTCACAGCAAAGACACTGAACCTCAACACCTGTGAATAAATTCTGAAAGTGAAAGACAAAGTATTTTATTTTCTGGAAAGTACCAACGGTGTGATGCTCTACGTCATGTGTTTGTATTTGTTTACATTCAAACACTGACCTGATATACTGATACACAGCTGTATCACTGTAACATCTGGATACATATATACATATATATTTTCATATGCCATAATAATTATTCAGAGTGAAGACTAAACACAAATTAAATAAAATCAAAAACAAGTGAGATATTCGATTTTCAAGTGCCAACAGTGTGATAATCGACACGTGTTTGTATTTGTTTACATTCGCACTATTCTAGGCATTAATTTGAAGTAATAAAAACCTGGACACTCAGTAATCTGTCCCAGCACATCACACTAACATATATTTCTTAATTTGATCGATAAACTCCCGCATCCTCAGCATGAAATGTTGACAGCTCTGACACAGTCTGGCTGAACTTCACCGTCAGCCTCAGCCATCAGCAGTGTGTTAGCTGCTAGGAGGAAACTCGACTTTATTAAAAACTGGTCATAAGCACGAAGTAATTTTTACATGCGATCTCTGAACAAACATGTGGAGCAGCTAAGAAACTAGTTTTGGTGAAGCTTTGGTGCATTTTAAATCATTTTAGGAGAGAAATGAGAGGGGAAAGCCACTGAGCAGCGGTGGCCACCACGGTGAACAGCTGAGGTTTCGAGGCTCCACAAAGAAAAAGCAGAAACTATTAGAGCTGTTCATGACTTCAATATGTAGAGAATAAAGTCCGCTATCGGCTCCCTTCACTGTCAGCCCTCAGCACCTCTCCCACGGGGAGTTTTCACTGTTTTTTCGGTGAGGAGAAAACACAAGTGTCCCGGTGTTGAGACTGCACGGAGGAGCCGGGGCTGGGCTGAGTCTCCACGGTTCTCATGGTGTGTTTAAGTACCGCCTCCTGCTCCGGGCTTTTCAACAGTCCGCTCAGTCAGTCTGATCATTCCTGCTTGATTGAAAGCGAAGAGGAAATAATGGCAGAGGTAGCACCAGCTCCAGCCGCCGCCCCGGCAAAGGCCGCCAAGAAGAAGGTTTCCAAGCCCAAGAAGGTCGGCCCCAGCCTGAGTGAGCTCATCGTCAAAGCCGTGGCCGCATCCAAGGAGCGGAACGGCGTGTCAGCGGCCGCCCTCAAGAAGGCTCTGGCTGCCGGAGGCTACGATGTGGAGAAGAACAAGGTCCGCGTCAAGACCGCCATCAAGAACCTGGTGGCCAAGGAGACTCTGGTCCAGACCAAGGGAACCGGAGCGTCCGGCTCCTTCAAGATGAACAAGAAGGTGGAGCCCAAGGCCAAGAAGCCCCTGGCCAAGAAACCCGCTCCTAAACCCAAGAAGCCCGTCGCCAAGAAACCCGCAGCGGCCAAGAAGTCCAAGACCGCGCCAGCCAAGAAACCAGCAGCTAAAAAGTCTCCCAAGAAGCCCAAGAAACCTGTAGCCGCCAAGAAGGTCGCAAAGAGCCCCAAGAAGGCAGCCAAGAGCCCCAAGAAGGTGCTCAAGAAGGCCCCAGCACCCAAGAAAGCCCCCGCCAAGAAGGCCGCCAAGCCCAAAGTCAAGAAGGCAGCACCCAAGAAGAAGTGAGCTGTCCTCCGTCCGCTACACTATAATAATACAAAAAGGCTCTTTTAAGAGCCAAACACATCTCACAAAGAGCTGCTTCCTCCTTACTGATAATAATAATTATAATTATAGTAATGGTCATTTGGGTTAAGCATCATCCTTGCAATATTAATCAAAAGTGTTAAGTATGAAAATGAAAAAGATGACTATGACTTACAATTGTAAGAGTGACTTTAATTTTGTTATACCTTAAGAAATTAAATTAATTCATTTCTTTCCATGCAACACTGAATGGATGACAGGGAGCAGACTTCTTACACAAGTCTTTAAGATTAATTTAATTGTAAATAGAATAAATCCAAAGTCAAGAAGGCAGCACCCAAGAAGTAGTGAGCTGTCCTCCGTCCGGTACACGCTAATAATATAAATAAGGCTCTTTTAAGAGCCACACACATTTGACAAAGAGCTGGTTCTTCCTCTCTGTAAATTATTACTAATATCAATATTAGTTATTTGAATGACATAAAACATTACAGGAATGTAATGAGACTTCATAATAAGGAGCTCCGGGTTAGTTAATGTGCCCCATACCTTTATGTCTAATTTAACAAATCTTTAATTATTGTTACACACAGCCCTAGCTGCAAGCATTGACTTGTCTTTATATTTAAAAAAAAAGTCTTTTTAAATATATATATATATATATATATATATACAGTCAAGTCATTAATCTGTTTTTATACTTTTAATAAATTAATGTGTGCATTGTTGATGTAACCATATTATGCTTATAACTAAGTGACTTTTTATAAAACTTGCTGTGCAACGTTACAGAAGAACAGACTGAACTTATGATATTGTTTGAAGGCCACCCTAGAAAAAATAACTCCTTACATGATAGACATCCCAGAACAGAGGTAAGACAAAAAACGAGGAATAGAGCAGGGTATTGTCTCTATTTGTGTGAATCTCTCACAGATCCACCGGCACGAGAGCTGCACTGCGTAGGGGGGTGAGATAACATGTGGGGGAGCAAAACAACGACAGCGGCATGGACCGATAAGAAGAGACTCAACCCACATTGTATTATTTTTTTCTGTGTAAGAAGATGAAAGACTGGGTGAGGAAAGAGGGTCAGACTTCGTGAACTGGCACAACTGCATGTTGTTGTCAGGGAGAGATAGTTTGGCCCAGAGCTCTG
>NW_019525123.1:34842-37227 GCF_002814215.2 Seriola lalandi dorsalis
GTGCAACGTTACAGAAGAACAGACTGAACTTATGATATTGTTTGAAGGCCACCCTAGAAAAAATAACTCCTTACATGATAGACATCCCAGAACAGAGGTAAGACAAAAAACGAGGAATAGAGCAGGGTATTGTCTCTATTTGTGTGAATCTCTCACAGATCCACCGGCACGAGAGCTGCACTGCGTAGGGGGGTGAGATAACATGTGGGGGAGCAAAACAACGACAGCGGCATGGACCGATAAGAAGAGACTCAACCCACATTGTATTATTTTTTTCTGTGTAAGAAGATGAAAGACTGGGTGAGGAAAGAGGGTCAGACTTCGTGAACTGGCACAACTGCATGTTGTTGTCAGGGAGAGATAGTTTGGCCCAGAGCTCTGTAACGATCTCCTTTTTCTAAAGCTATATTGCTGTTAGCTTTAATAAATGCTGGGATTTGAACTTTGAATGAGTGTCCTGTTTCCTTCATCAAACCAACATGCGAGTTCAGGTGACGAACTCAACACAAGCCTGAAATTATTCATACCCCTGGCAAATTTTGACTTAAAGTTACTTTATTCAACCAGCAAGGTTGTTTTTGACCAGAAATGATGCAGGCTTCTCCCAGAAGATAATAAGACGATGTACAAGAGGAATCATTGTGGAAAAAAATATTTCTCAGCTTTTATTTACATTTGAACAAAAAGTGGCATGTCCAAAATTATTCATACCCTTTGCAAACTGTCACAGTCTATGGGAAAATCCAAAGTCCTATACCATTCCTAATAGGAAAAGCTGTTCTAAAGCATCTTAATTACCCTGATTCATAGGGAACAGCTGTTTTAATCAACTTAACAGGTGAAAAACAGCAACTCTCTGCAGTTGGTTTGTGGACAGTCATGGCTAAGACAAAGGAGCTCACTGAGGACCTGCGGCTGCGTATTGTGGCTGCTCACAAGTCAGGAAAGGGCTATAAGGCCATATCTAAATGTTTCTAAGTTCCAGTGGTTACAGTGCAAAGTATTATTAAAAAATACAAGACGTTCCGCACTGTGGAAAATCTCAGAGGATGTGGTCAGAAGCCAAAAGTGACACCTGTGCTGGCCAGGAGGATAGTGAGAGAGGTGAAGAAGAATCCAAGGATCACCACCAAGGCCATCCTAGTGAATCTGGGCTCTGCTGGTGGCAACGCCTCAAGGCAGACGGTCCACCGGACACTGCACACTGCTGGGTTCCACGGACGCAGACCAAGGAGGACTTTTCTAGATAAGGCACACAAAAGCCCGCTTGGCCTTTTCAAATGATCGTCTGGACAAAGAAGAAGACTTCTGGTCTTCTGTTTTATCAGATGAAACAAAAATAGAATTGTTTGGCCACAATGATGTATCCTTCATTTGGCGTAGAAAAGGAGAAGCCTTAAACCCACTGTCAAACATGGTGGTGGGAACCTAATGCTTTGGGGGTGTTTTTCAGCCAATGCACCAGGGAACCTAATCACAGTAAACGGCACCATGAAAAAAGAGCAAATACATCAAGATTCTCAACAACAACATCAGGCAGTCTGCAGATAAACTTGGCCTCGGGCACCACCACGACAACGACCCAAAACACACAGCAAAAGTGGTGAAGAAATGGTTAACGGACAAAAACTTTAACGTTTTGCAGTGGCCCAGCCGGAGTCCTGACTTGAATACAATTGAGAATCTGTGGAGGGAGCTAAAGATTAGGGTGATGGCAAGGAGACCCTCCAACCTGAAAGAGTTGGAGCTGATGAAGATGATGAATGGGCAAAAATACCAGTGGAGACATGCAAAAAGCTGGTCAGCAAATATAGAAAGTGTTGGATTGCTGTAAGAGCCAATAAAGGCTTTTCTATTGATTATTGAGAAGGGTATGAATAATTTTGGACATGCCACTTTTTGTTCAAATGTAAATAATAGCTGAGAAATATCTTTTTCCACAATGATGCCTCTTATACATCGTCTTATTAACTTCTGGGAGAAGCCTGTGTCATTTCTGGTCAAAAAAAACAACCTTGCTGGTTGAATAAAGTAACTTTAAGTCAAAATTTGCCAGGGGTATGAATAATTTCAGGCTTTAGTATATATATATATATATATATATGAAAATTGGCAGTATGGTTTATTAATGTAAAATGAAGATAATATAATCTACTTAGTGACCTGAATATTACAATTTGAAAAAATGATTGAAAAAAAACTTCATGTTCAAATGATTCATTCGTTTTAAAGGTAAAATGAACCACACACCATAACAAACAGTGGGACAGCTGTTTGTATTATAGACGGATGGTTTATAGAAGTAAAGTTAAAGTAATAAGCACAAAAAAATAATTTTAGTTTTGTTTTCAATTTATTTATCCAAGTTATTACTATCAGTGACTT
>NW_019525123.1:38076-38544 GCF_002814215.2 Seriola lalandi dorsalis
GAGATTTGGCGGCCGTTTCGAAAGGACTTTTGTCCAATGAGCAGCCGAGGATCAGCGGCGGCTCGCTCCTGTGGGCGGTGCTGAGCTCCAGGAGGAGCCCGTCACCAATGAGGACCGGGGATCTCAAGCGGCGTCACCGTTTCACAGCCGGTCCCACGCTTTAAGAGCCGAGCCGAGCTTCTAGTCCTCACACTTTTCTACTTTGTTTAGAGAGACAAGGAGTAAAATGGCAAGAACTAAACAGACCGCCCGTAAATCTACCGGAGGCAAAGCCCCCAGAAAGCAGCTGGCCACCAAGGCTGCCCGTAAAAGCGCCCCGGCCACCGGCGGCGTCAAGAAGCCTCACCGTTACAGGCCCGGTACCGTGGCTCTGAGAGAGATCCGTCGCTACCAGAAATCCACCGAGCTGCTGATCCGCAAGCTGCCCTTCCAGCGCCTGGTCCGAGAAATCGCTCAGGACTTCAAGAC
>NW_019525123.1:38594-39119 GCF_002814215.2 Seriola lalandi dorsalis
GTCAGGTACTCCAGCACAGCCGCCAGGTAGACGGGGGCACCGGCACCCACACGCTCCGCATAGTTTCCTTTGCGCAGCAGCCTGTGAACACGACCGACCGGGAACTGGAGCCCAGCACGGGAGGAGCGGGTCTTTGCCTTCGCTCTGGCTTTGCCTCCGGTTTTACCTCTTCCACTCATGTTGTTTGATTTGATCTCTACGGTGTCAACTCACACAAAGTGTGGCGCTCTCTGACACAAGCCTCCTTTATATCTCCGCGGAGAGGGAGAGGGAGAGGGAGAGAGAGACTCTGTTGCTGTCAGACCAACCAGGAAAGAGGCTCCAGCAGAGGGCGGCCTGCTCGGAGATTTGGCGGCCGTTTCGAAAGGACTTTTGTCCAATGAGCAGCCGAGGATCAGCGGCGGCTCGCTCCTGTGGGCGGTGCTGAGCTCCAGGAGGAGCCCGTCACCAATGAGGACCGGGGATCTCAAGCGGCGTCACCGTTTCACAGCCGGTCCCACGCTTTAAGAGCCGAGCCGAGCTTCT
>NW_019525123.1:39169-48847 GCF_002814215.2 Seriola lalandi dorsalis
CCGCAAGCTGCCCTTCCAGCGCCTGGTCCGAGAAATCGCTCAGGACTTCAAGACCGACCTGCGCTTCCAGAGCTCCGCTGTCATGGCTCTGCAGGAGGCCAGCGAGGCTTACCTGGTCGGTCTGTTCGAGGACACCAACCTGTGCGCCATCCACGCCAAGAGGGTCACCATCATGCCCAAAGACATCCAGCTGGCCCGCCGCATCCGTGGAGAGAGAGCTTAAAGTTTACTCCTCCTCTAACAACATCAACAACGGCTCTTTTAAGAGCCACTTCACTCTGTTCTTTAAGCGCAAACTCCTGTTTCACTTTTGGTTGATATTTGTCAGTAATTATGGTTTTCTCGATATGAAATTGGGAAGATAGATGAACAGCAGTCAATATCCTTCTGCTTTACACAAATTTAAGCAATTTCTTCAATGAAGTAATGCCACAGTAACTGTGGCCCTGTTATTAAAAACATCCACATATATTTAGAAAAGAAAATGATAATTTGAAGGATCTACCTTTAGTAATGAAAAATGACAGCAAAGCCTAAAGTAGATTAAATTGGTCCAGGATCTCCTCTGTCAGAGGTACAAACCACAGATGGATCCTGACCAAATAAAGGCTCGGTGACCAACTAGAAACAGAAAGGTACATGGTCATTGCTCGACGGGGGATCTAGAAACAGAGGTGCACTCCCTTGTCCACTGTGACTAGTTCTCTCTGGTCAGAGGCCTCTATTAAAGGGCAATAGTCAAGATAATAACACACTTATTTTAAGATGTTAACCCCTGAGGAGAAACTAGCAGGTGAATATTTATCTACCTGCCACGGCCTGGGGGACTCAACAAGATCCTCAAAACTACATATATGTATAATGCTCTTCATTAAACTGTATACAATCTGATGATGGACTGAATCAGTATGTGACACATGTTTAATAATTAACTTAATTAACTGCTTTTGCAACAACCTATTTTTGTTCATGCCAATAAAGCTATTTGAATTGAATTAATAGGAAGCCTGTAGATGAAGCGCAAAATTTTAAGCTCTTGGTCCAATCATACAAAAACAACAGTGGACAGTGTTGTGGACAGGAAACCATAACACCACCAGGTGACATGAGTTTGTTTTTGGTGAACAAAGCCTGTCTCATCAAGGCTGATGAGCTGTGGTAAAAGTCACTGTAAAAATACGTGTAAAGATTTTGTAAAATTGGTTTGACATACTTAAGAACCCAGTTAAAGGTGGACTGCAGTACAGGGATCAGTGTAGTATATGGATGGGAACCCATCTGGACCTGGAGCCTTGTTCGATTTGATCTGTTCATTTCCATCTCTGATATTTCAGCTGCCATCTGATTCCTATTTTGATATGTAGAAGAAATACTCAATCAAATTGAGGATTGGGAATATAAATTAGAATTAAAATGTTTATAAACATACTTGTATATCTTTTAATTTGGGCTGTATGATATTAGTCAGAGGGCTCTAAATTTTATGAATTGAATTCCTTAGCCTGTTGTTTTAAAGCCAACTGATTTACTGGCTTTTCCTCCATCTTCTGAATACTTGTGTTTTGTGACTAATAACTTTTCAGAGTTGATCTCATTTATTTCATTCTTTTTCTTCACTATTTGCCCTGCATTTTTTTTGATCAGATGCATATTTCTCTTTGGATTTCAATTCTGATTTTAGATGGTCTTACTTTTTTTTGCCATTCATTCTTTAAATTAGCTCTTTAGTTGCAAATATTTTAAATGCATCTCAAAGTATCAGAGAAACCTTTTGATTATCATTCTGATCCTTCATACAGTTCAGAATATGAGTGTTTAATCTCAACAAAGTATTTCTTTGATCCTGTCCAGATTCAGTTTTAAATAAAGAGCAAGGTCTGAAAAGTCCATAATGCTTATGTCACAGTCAACAACCCAAAGGTGAAAAACATATTCAGTCCTATACTGTATACCGAATGTGGTTTTGAGAAATATATATAGTCTTTAATTACCGCATTTAATTTTCTTCAGACATCTATGACTAACATTATTCATAGCAGAATTGATTTTTGTACCCCTCAGGTTACTGTTGAATAATTAAATCTAAAAATGTAATCTTACAAACAGGAGGATTCCAGCACCATTAAGAACATTTAATAATGCTAAATAGTGTGGTTTAATGGACTACGCTGAACAGAGTGCAACAGCGTTAACTTGTTTATTTTTATGTCGTACTCAGTCCTGGTAGTTTTTCTGTGACTGATTCATGCTCCGGTTCAGGAGGTGGCGCTGATGCAGCAAAGAGTTCATTATCAGCGGCCATGAAATTCCACAGAAGAAAAAGTTACCCGCCTCTGCTCTGTCTTCTTTCACGTCCTCAGACAGGGTTTGAAAGGCTGTGAAGCTCAGAGTGATCATCATTGACTTAACGTCGACCAGATAGTAAACATGAGTGGAAGAGGCAAAGGAGGAAAGGGACTCGGTAAAGGAGGCGCCAAGCGTCACCGTAAAGTTCTCCGTGATAACATCCAGGGAATCACTAAGCCCGCCATCCGCCGTCTGGCTCGCCGTGGCGGAGTCAAGCGTATCTCCGGTCTCATCTACGAGGAGACCCGCGGTGTGCTCAAGGTCTTTCTGGAGAACGTCATCCGTGACGCCGTCACCTACACCGAGCACGCCAAGAGGAAGACCGTGACCGCCATGGACGTGGTGTATGCTCTCAAGAGACAGGGCCGCACTCTGTACGGCTTCGGCGGTTAAACTCTCCAACCACCAACATCTAAACAACCCAAAGGCTCTTTTAAGAGCCAAACACTGAGTCACAAAGAGCTTTATCCTCTGTACATCACATAACGATATTAAAAATTCATCGATAAAATGATTACATTAACACAAAATAAAGCCCCGTAAAGCTAAATGGAAATGTTTAAGTGTATCAAAGACGGGCAGAAAAGAAAAGTCGTAGAACCACGTTTGAACACTGTAGCTTATAAGTCTGATCACGTCAATGCTGGTCTCAGATCAGTATCACACAGCACGCGCCAGAGAGGGCGATGATCCAACATTCGACCCTGTCGCTGTCCATCAGTCTGATGATCATAATGCATCATGTGTTCCACAATCGAATTTATACATAGTTGCAATTACATTCTTTTGTTCTGTTGTCATGACAACTCCGTGAAACTACCTTACACAGATCAGACACTTCTCAGACCAGACGCTCTCTGAATGGTCTTTAATATTTATTTATTTTTCATAACTTCTGTTCTTTTGCCATTAGTAGGGGTTTTTATATTTAGGTAATCCCACCATATATATATATATATATATATATATTTTTTTTTGTTAATCCACTTCAATCTATCCATAAATAATGTTTTCTAATAAAACGCCATATCTGGATTTGTAATATGGACTAATTTTGATTTCCTTCCTCTGTTTCACCTACTTTTTACCTGCTGCTAAGCTCTACTGCAACTTTACCTCCCCGCATTCTTCTGGTTGTTCTCAAAATAACTTCACATACTGTTTAGTTTTCTTGATCATTTTTGTTGGGTGGACGGAGAATATTTGACAGAGAAGTTTGGAAAGTGTTAAGGTTTTATGATGATGATGAACTCCTTTTTTGTTTCTAGTGTGTTTGTTTTCCCTTCTTTAAAATATATATTTTTTCTTCTTCTTCTAATTTCAGTTCATTTTATTTCTGTCACTAAAATCTGTTACAAATTCTCAGAGCCACTATTTTAATTTCTTGTTCAAATATTTATATTTTGCTTGCGTCCTGCTTTTTGTGATTTCATTTTGCTCCTGAAGCTTATTGCTCATAATGATCTAAAACATTTATTAATGTCCATTTGTCACATGGCTCTTAATAACGACAATTGCATATTTAACCTAAGCATATCCACAGCTTTTCACAGTGTATCAGTCCCGGTTTTCCTCTCACACACATACACGTCTGAAAAATGTAAAATGAAAAGAAAGTGCAGGTTAGCTAACAATGTGTAGCACTAGCCATTTTGTAAACAAAAATAAAAGAAAAACACCGTCAACTTTTTATGAAAAAGCACGTGCTCGACCGTTCGGTAGATATTTTTAAAGAAAATACAACTTAAACCACCCCTTAGTATTGAAATGTAAGTAATTAATATGACACAATGGCAGAGCTCATAGCTCATGCACCTACCAGGGGGACAGCGAGGTGGACGACCCTAAGCCACAGGGGTGCTGCATTTAATTACCATAGGACAAACAAGTTTGCGTGTTGTGAGATAAGTTTTTATGGCAAGTGGAATCACACTACTTCTTAACTCCGTTGCACTAACAAACATACTGACTTGCATCACTTATGTGGATGCCTTTTTTTTTTTTTCTAAATTTAAGACCTTGCTTTTGTTTTCAGGGCAGTGACTCATAAGACTTCAAATTCTTTAATTTCTTTGTGTTATGTTCTTAGGCTACATAAACATGAAATTACAGCTCACAGAAATTTTACCAACACAGATCAGCCATCAAACATCTAATACTCTCTAATCATTTTTTAAAATTATTTTCTAACCTCTGCCATCAGTTGCCCAAGTTTATGTATTTAAGTAATTGTCTATACATATCAAGAGCATTTCAAGAAATGGCAAATAAGCTTCTTTTAACCTGCTCCACTGCACCTAAACTCCTCATATTCTTTACTTATTTCCCTGTTAACCACATAAGTTCATACACTGTTTACTTTAGTTATCATTTTGTTGGGTGAACAGAGAATATTTGATAGGGAGAGACATTTGGATGGTGTGAAGGTTTTTGAAAATGCTAACTCTAATTTTCTCATTAATCTTTTTTTTCTTTTCTCTTTTCCGACCCAAACTCCTGTTTTTGGCAATTTCAATTGATCCTAAAGCTTATTGTTCATGATTTTTAATAACAGCTGACCAAATCTTTCCTCCTCTTTTTAACGTATGTTACTATGGAAACATGACCACCTCCTCCAGCTCAGTGAGCAGTCAACCAATCACAGGAAGGGGACCACACAGTCTCATTTGCATGGAGCCTGAATAACAAGAGTCGCTGCTTCCTTCAACGATTCATCCGTTTCTGTGAAGTAGAAACCAACCAAAATGCCTGAACCCGCAAAGTCTGCGCCCAAGAAGGGCTCCAAGAAAGCCGTGACTAAGACCGCAGCCAAGGGCGGCAAGAAGAAGAGAAAGACCAGGAGGGAGAGCTATGCCATCTACGTGTACAAGGTGCTCAAACAGGTGCACCCCGACACTGGTATCTCCTCCAAGGCCATGAGCATCATGAACTCCTTCGTCAACGACATCTTTGAGCGCATCGCTGCCGAGGCGTCTCGTCTGGCTCACTACAACAAGCGCTCCACCATCACCTCCAGGGAGATCCAGACCGCCGTGCGGCTCCTGCTGCCCGGGGAGCTGGCCAAACACGCCGTGTCTGAGGGCACCAAGGCCGTCACCAAGTACACCAGCTCCAAGTAAACAGCTCTGCTGCTCAGCTGCAACCAACTCAAAGGCTCTTTTAAGAGCCACACACTTCTTCTAAAAGAGAAAACCCTTCAGTACTACACACTGGTTTGAAGAGTTTTTAAAAATTGCAGCAGTATATACTTTACTGTAACAACTGTTATTTGTGTAGCCTGACTCATCTTTAGGATTTTTTGAGATCCAGACTTTAGTCAGAATCAAAAGATCTCTGAGAAATAAGCAGACATAAAATTTCTGTATTGCTCTATTTCAATAGTAGTTTCATTAGTCTGTCAAAATGCAGTACATTTTCTTCCTGAAACTCAACTTCTATAAAAAAGGTAGAACTACAATATATTCTGTAGTTGTACATAGTTTTGCTGGTGGTATAATCTGAGTAGAGAACTAACAGTTCATGAACTATTGAAGAAGGGTGATTAAATGCTTTTGTATTAAAGCGTTACTAAAGTTATTGAAAAGTGGAAATGTTATGGAGAAAAGTGTGAAAATGCTCTCAACACATGGACATTCAATCTCTGAAACTCCTGAACACCCAATCTTGTTACTGTTATGAACATGTGTTAGACATGTAAGCTAAAACCTTAATGCTGTTTGACGCTGCTCCCCCTCCTCAAAAAAAAAAAAATAGATAACGTAAAATCTTTATTTGTGAAAATCCGAAGGCATTTCAGTTTTTTCTACATGTAGACCACATTGGATCAGGTCTAGATCAAAAACCACTACACTCAGACTTGTTAGATGTGGTCTAGATCATCCCAGAGGCTAAAGACCCTTTAAAACATTGTCAGATTTGTGAAACCTTTGATTCAGAGGCGGATTATAATAATAAAAAAAAATGCTTACTTACACTGTTCTGCACAACATGGCCTTTGTGTTGTCAATGTCATGGCAGAAGTCCACATCTTTCCATCTCATTCTCCACTTTAGAACAAAAGTAGAAAAATTACATTAACCTTTTTGAAATACAATCAAAATGTCTTTACAAATTTGTAAATTACTTAATTTGCTCCTGCGCTTCTTTTTTCTGTCTGCTTTAACCCTTTACCTGTTCAACCTGCTGGTGACCTGTGTTATGCATGCTGACAAAGTGAACCCTGTTTTTAATCTTTTTGAGGCTGCTTTCGGTTGAAAAGCAATATTTATCAAGTTTGCCATCCATGGACAGCAACAACTGTTTGATTGCATTATAATACTAGTATTGTGCCTGTTCAAAACGTGCTTTCAACTGTGGCCCTTTTTCCAATTACATCTCGTCCACGTCGACGCCTTTTGGCCAGATTGAATCCTGCCTCATCTATGTATATGAATTCATGAGGGGCCTGGTTGGCCTCCAATTCCATAACTCTCTGAAACCAAATTTATGTAAATCATGTCTATACTGTATACCATACTGTACTGTAACCTATTACTGTGTAGGTTACCTACTTGCAAAGTTCAAAGCTTATAGACCTGGACATTGAATTGAATATACACTATACCTGGACGTGTTGTCGTCGTAGCTCCTTGACTCTCTCACTGTTCCTCTCAAAGGGAACAGTGTAGAGCTGCTTCATCCGCACTCTGTGTTTGGACAATGTCCGCGTAATGGTTGTGAGGCTGATGCTATCGATATTGTCAAATATCTCATGGTCCTTCACAATTCTGGTTTGAATTTCATGCAGTTTTATTGCATTATTTGCAACAACCATTTCTACAACGGCAAGCTCTTGATCATTATTGAGGAGCTTTCCTCTTCCCCCAGAGGGAGGAAGACGTTGCATTCTTTAGAGGGACAAAAAAAATCAACATATGCATTACTGTATGGCCTTATTGACATGTCAAGTGAGAATAGAAACAATCCATGTAAAATGCAATACTTACCTGTTGGTTTGTTGAAAGATGCGTATAATGGAGGCAACCGTTGACCGCCTCAAATTGGGCTGCACTCTTTCACCAGCCTCTTAGTGAAAGACCTTTTTCTGTTTATGTTTCCAAAAACATCACTCCTCAAAGTCTTCCTTTTACTGTATAAGTGTCAATGTAATAGAAAAAAAATAACCCCTGCCACTGAGACTAAGCCAGACTGGAATCAACTGTGTGTCAATTATTCAATTGTTTGTTTATTATCAGCTGAGATATATTGTTTTTGAACTGATATCATTGCAGAAGCAGAGGTTTTTATACTGTATCTAAAGTTTGGAATATTGTTTTTGCTATTGTGGGATGTTGTGTGTTAACATTCGTAAATAATACAAAAACAATCCATAATTTTGTTGGGAGCTATAGCTTGTCTGTTAAGAAAATGTAAGCATTGTGGAAATGTGTTCACTGACTGCATATTGTGTGAAAATGACATGAAATGTGTGAATGTTACGGCCACAAAAGACCGATGCTGTGCTAATTGTGTTTAGAGTTTTGAAAATGGGACAACTGGTTGGACAAACGCTTGTTAGCGACTGAAAAAAAACTGTAATATCACTACTACGCAAAACCTCAGGTCATCCAAAATGTGTTATAGACTTCCCAAATACACAAACAATAAATACATCCAAGTAGTACAAGTCTGAGTTGATGAATTTTCTGTTCCAGAACAGTTGATCTGAGTTAAGCTGTGCATGAGGAATATAAAAAGCCATTGTCAATGGAGCTCAGATTCAATGATTCACCATTGCAACGGGTAAATAAAGAGTAGACAGCCAGACAGATTAATGTGTGACATTAATGAACATTTAGCATTAAAAAATAACAGCAGCAGTGAAGGAGCCTGAGTTGGACAAAATAAAAAAAATAAGTTAACGCTATTAAACTCCATTCAGCGTTGTCCATTAGACCACATTATTTACCAGCAACCTCCTGTATTATTGCGTCATTGTATTCCTTATGCAATGGAGATAAGGGATGGTTGTAACACTTTCAATTTCTCCAATCAGGAACAAATCACCTGATTCACACATCTTTAATTTAGTCTTTATTCTATATGTGTGGAGGTAACATCCTGCGCAGACACAGCCAATTTTAGACTGAAAAAACAAATTATGAGGCAGGGAAGAATTCTTTTTTGTTTATTTCATTTATTTTTGTGAAAACATCCCCTGCTTTGTGATTAAAGTGTTCAAACTTAAATCCTGTTTATGGTGTTGCTGTGTAGATATCTTTCGCACAAGTGGGCAGTGCTAATGTTTTAGCTTGTAGCTTTAATGTAGGCAAGTTCATGGCTGCACCAGTGTGGGATGGTTTCCTGAGAGATGACAAATACATCAAAAAACACTTGTGAAGAATTTTTTATTTAATCCAAGATGTGCAACAAATGTTTTTGCAGTTTAAATCTAATTTCATCTGAGCAGTTGAATTTTATAAATGTTGTGAATTACACACACAGCAGACTCCACTTCTTTGTAACACTGGTAGATTTCACTTATCAAAACTGAAATCAGAACTGCTTGTCAGACGGTGTTAGTGTTTTGATTAGTTACTGTAAAAAGGACTAGCTTGGTTTTAATATCTAAGAAGACTAATCTGTAATTGTGGATATTGTTTCCTTTGAGGGAATTTTGCAGTCTACATAACTAACTCTCCTCAGGAACTATAGCAATTCTCTTAATTTGTCATTGATGATAAAATCCTTTGAATGTGGATTTATGTAACAGCAGCAGAGGACTTGGCTCTTTGGTTCAGGAATTAAGTTCAGCCTAGTTTAACTAAAATAACTCCTCTAACAGATCTGTCCATCTCATTTTACACTATTAACAGAATCATAAACAAGGTGACTGTTAATGGACTTGGCTCTTTGGTTCAGCGTGAAGTGGCTCTTAAAAGAGCCGTTGTTGTTGGTGTTAGAGGAGAAGTTAACTTTAAGCTCTCTCTCCACGGATGCGGCGGGCCAGCTGGATGTCTTTGGGCATGATGGTGACCCTCTTGGCGTGGATGGCGCACAGGTTGGTGTCCTCGAACAGACCGACCAGGTAAGCCTCGCTGGCCTCCTGCAGAGCCATGACAGCGGAGCTCTGGAAGCGCAGGTCAGTCTTGAAGTCCTGAGCGATTTCTCGGACCAGGCGCTGGAAGGGCAGCTTGCGGATCAGCAGCTCGGTGGATTTCTGGTAGCGACGGATCTCTCTCAGAGCCACGGTACCGGGCCTGTAACGGTGAGGCTTCTTGACGCCGCCGGTGGCCGGGGCGCTTTTACGGGCAGCCTTGGTGGCCAGCTGCTTTCTGGGGGCTTTACCTCCGG
>NW_019525123.1:49008-51051 GCF_002814215.2 Seriola lalandi dorsalis
GATATAAAGGAGGCTTGTGTCAGAGAGCGCCACACTTTGTGTGAGTTGACACTGTAGAGATCAAATCAAACAATATGAGTGGAAGAGGCAAAACCGGAGGCAAAGCCAGAGCGAAGGCAAAGACCCGCTCCTCCCGTGCTGGGCTCCAGTTCCCGGTCGGTCGTGTTCACAGGCTGCTGCGCAAAGGAAACTATGCGGAGCGTGTGGGTGCCGGTGCCCCCGTCTACCTGGCGGCTGTGCTGGAGTACCTGACCGCTGAGATCCTGGAGTTGGCGGGAAACGCAGCCCGTGACAACAAGAAGACCCGTATCATCCCCCGCCACCTGCAGCTGGCTGTCCGCAACGACGAGGAGCTCAACAAGCTCCTGGGCGGAGTGACCATCGCTCAGGGCGGCGTGCTGCCCAACATCCAGGCTGTTCTTCTGCCCAAGAAGACCGAGAAGCCCGCCAAGAAGTAGATCTGCTGGAAACACCAACACAAAGGCTCTTTTAAGAGCCACACACTCACATCTCAAACAGCAGATCCTCGTGTCTCTAATGTACCATACAAGTATTTACTGCACAAATGATGCACAATCACAGCAGGATTAGACTCTAATCACCAGTAGGATCATAGATCAGGATGCTCGCGAGGCACCAGTAACTCGCCCCCTGTTATAGTTTATTTATTCATATAGTGTGTATATTTGCTCACCCAAAGGCTTTGAGAATAGAGTCTGTACAAACCATGGATGTAGTTCAACCTTTAAGCAATACAGCTCATCTCAGTAAATCTAACCTGAAAGCATCCAAATACAGACACACACCCTCATTTACAGCCATCAATCAGATGAGTTAGTCCAGTTTGTTTGTCAGATATGTCAGGCCACATGCAGTGATAGAACAGATATGAACTAAAAATTTAAATACAAAATGAAAAATGTTTTTTCATGTTTGTTTTACATCTTTGAAAGTTTAGTGTTCTGACTTTTATGTGACATTAGATGCAGGTGGTGTTAATCATGTCTGTTCAGGTTTGACAGAATCATGACTCGTCATGTGATTTTCAGATGAACTTCATTTGATTTGTTTTGGAGATCAGTTTGTTTTCATATGATATGTGGATTAATGTAACAGGTAATACAAAACATGACATGCTCTCAGCTCCTTTTATTTTGTCATAGTAGCTCCCAGTATGAACCCTGCATTAGACGTAATGAAATGTCAACTTAAATTAATAAATAGCTACAGTAACGACAAAAGTAAATGTTACATACATTACTCATGATGCACAACTGTCCCACTAAGATGTTATGATTGTGTTTGGTTCATTGAAACTAATGAATCCTTAACTTTGCAATTACCATTATCAACTTTAGCCTCTTTACAAAGAGATTGGATTCAAAATATTAGTCTCATAAGTTTCCCTTGAAAACGTTTCAATTATTTATCTACCTGTAAAACACTATTATAAAGAATAATTATTATAGCCTAATTTTTTGTAATGTGTACTGTAGGTGTATTACTTTTAGTATATGCATGTGTATGTTTTTGTATGGAAAGAGAAGAAGGGGTTTTCATTCATCTAAAAGAAATGTAATCCAATTTAAAATTTGACTTTTCTTTCTCGACATCAGAGTTTCAACTGTATAAACACCAGGTTTTACCCAGTCGTCAACAGTTTCATAAGGAAGTGACTAAGGTCAAGGATGAGACATTTTTTTGTTTCCACATGAAACAAAATTAAAATAAAATGTGTGTAGTGTTTCAGGATCACCAATGTAAGACAGGAATTATTGTGAGAGTTTTGTTTCATGTAGCAACTGTAAGTTTACTAATGTAGTTATTCATATTATATTGTAGTGGATGTCTCATTAATTGTAACTAATTAATGCTACAAAACAGTGATAATTATCAGTAATAAGGAAGCAGCTCTTTGTGAGATGTGTTTGGCTCTTAAAAGAGCCTTTTTGTATTATTATAGTGTAGCGGACGGAGGACAGCTCACTTCTTCTTGGGTGCTGCCTTCTTGACTTTGGGCTTGGCGGCCTTCTTGGCGGGGGC
>NW_019525123.1:51459-52026 GCF_002814215.2 Seriola lalandi dorsalis
AAAATCACATGAAATCTGTTTCCGGACAGAGACACAAGCCCAGATCAGGTCCTGGAGCAGCTGCATCATGAGTGTAAACTCAACAACTCACATCTTTCCACTTCACAAGTGTGACTCCAGACAGAACAAGTCAAATTCATCTTCATGCCGAGGACTGACCTCATGACATTTACACTCTACTAAATATTTTTCAAGTGTTGCATGCTGAAGTCATAACCTTTCTTTGAAATACACAATACAAGGTCACTGCTGCTATATTTTAATAGCATAGTTTGTAACAGAATAACGTATATGTGAACTGATTTGTAGGGCTGACAGGTTTTCTCTTTTGGATGAAGTGTGTGGCTCTTAAAAGAGCCTTTGAGTTGGTTGCAGCTGAGCAGCAGAGCTGTTTACTTGGAGCTGGTGTACTTGGTGACGGCCTTGGTGCCCTCAGACACGGCGTGTTTGGCCAGCTCCCCGGGCAGCAGGAGACGCACGGCGGTCTGGATCTCCCTGGAGGTGATGGTGGAGCGCTTGTTGTAGTGAGCCAGACGAGACGCCTCGGCAGCGATGCGCTCAAAGATG
>NW_019525123.1:52046-53901 GCF_002814215.2 Seriola lalandi dorsalis
AGCGGACTGTTGAAAAGCCCGGAGCAGGAGGCGGTACTTAAACACACCATGAGAACCGTGGAGACTCAGCCCAGCCCCGGCTCCTCCGTGCAGTCTCAACACCGGGACACTTGTGTTTTCTCCTCACCGAAAAAACAGTGAAAACTCCCCGTGGGAGAGGTGCTGAGGGCTGACAGTGAAGGGAGCCGATAGCGGACTTTATTCTCTTCATATTGAAGTCATGAACAGCTCTAATAGTTTCTGCTTTTTCTTTGTGGAGCCTCGAAACCTCAGCTGTTCACCGTGGTGGCCACCGCTGCTCAGTGGCTTTCCCCTCTCATTTCTCTCCTAAAATGATTTAAAATGCACCACAGCTTCACCAAAACTAGTTTCTTAGCTGCTCCACATGTTTGTTCAGAGATCGCATGTAAAAATTACTTCGTGCTTATGACCAGTTTTTAATAAAGTCGAGTTTCCTCCTAGCAGCTAACACACTGCTGATGGCTGAGGCTGACGGTGAAGTTCAGCCAGACTGTGTCAGAGCTGTCAACATTTCATGCTGAGGATGCGGGAGTTTATCGATCAAATTAAGAAATATATGTTAGTGTGATGTGCTGGGACAGATTAATGAGTGTCCAGGTTTTTATTACTTCAAATTAATGCCTAAAATAGTGTGAATGTAAACAAATACAAACACGTGTCGATTATCACACTGTTGGCACTTTCCAGAAAATCGAATATCTCACTTGTTTTTGATTTTATTTAACTTGTGTTTAGTCTTCACTCTGAATAATGATAATATTGTATGAAAATACAGTAGCCTGTCCCGATGTTGCAGTGATACAGCTGTGTATCAGTATATCAGGTCAGTGTTTACTCATCTGAAAATACCCCAGAGAAAGAAAAAGTCTTTGCTGAGTGTCATAAATATTACACAACTACTATTAAATCCAGTGTCTTCACCAGATGTGCCTTTGTCCTCAAACACTGATTGACAGTGAGATGCTCATCAAGCAAGTTCTCCCTGAAGGAGAACTGTACATTAAGTACTGACCTCTGATTGCGGCTCATGGACACACATTTGTTTTAATTTAAATGTACATGTATTGTATGTGCATGTGCATATATACACAGACGTGTAAGCATTGCATGTGTTAAATTTCACAACGATGAATAATAAATAACTTGATTGGGTGAGTGTCTCACTGCAGTTATTCTTGATTGAAATTCTCGTCAGGATTTCCTTCTAAACTGTTGTGTATAATCAGGTTTTACAGTCTGTTGACATCAGCACTCTGATCATTGTGTGTACTACTGACCTTATAAGCAAGATTTAATGTCCATTCATTCATCAAATGGTGATGGGTTCACATCCTACGAGCATTTTAATGTACAACTAAAAATCACATGAAATCTGTTTCCGGACAGAGACACAAGCCCAGATCAGGTCCTGGAGCAGCTGCATCATGAGTCTAAACTCAACAACTCACATCTTTCCACTTCACAAGTGTGACTCCAGACAGAACAAGTCAAATTCATCTTCATGCCGAGGACTGACCTCATGACATTTACACTTTACTAAATATTTTTCAAGTGTTGCATGCTGAAGTCATAACCTTTCTTTGAAATACACAATACAAGGTCACTGCTGCTATATTTTAATAGCATAGTTTGTAACAGAATAACGTATGTGAACTGATTTGTAGGGCTGACAGGTTTTCTCTTTTGGATGAAGTGTGTGGCTCTTAAAAGAGCCTTTGAGTTGGTTGCAGCTGAGCAGCAGAGCTGTTTACTTGGAGCTGGTGTACTTGGTGACGGCCTTGGTGCCCTCAGACACGGCGTGTTTGGCCAGCTCCCCGGGCAGCAGGAGACGCAC
>NW_019525123.1:55051-55659 GCF_002814215.2 Seriola lalandi dorsalis
TAGATAGATAGATAGATAATATCCCTTAGCTCATTTGTGATAACAATAAATAAACTATAATTAAAGGTGTAATTATGTAACAATAGAACAAAAGAATGTAACTAAATAATGACTTATGTATAACTAATTATACCATCATGTACTGCTGGTCTACTAGAAGAAAAGATGCCATCCAACAGCTGAACTGTTGCATGTATCATGAGTTATATTGTGGGACAGACTGATGGACAGAGACAGTCATGATTGAAGCACGTGCTTTCTGAGCTCTGCAGGAGAAGGTTGTTTAAATAACACAAGTCCTCCATTCACATTAATTCAGCTCTATGCTGGCTGTTATAGTAGTAAACATTTGTCAATTAATTCATAAGCCTGTGGTGTACTGTGAGGAGGATAAAGCTCTTTGTGACTCGGTGTTTGGCTCTTAAAAGAGCCTTTGGGTTGTTTAGATGTTGGTGGTTGGAGAGTTTAACCGCCGAAGCCGTACAGAGTGCGGCCCTGTCTCTTGAGAGCATACACCACGTCCATGGCGGTCACGGTCTTCCTCTTGGCGTGCTCGGTGTAGGTGACGGCGTCACGGATGACGTTCTCCAGGAAGACCTTGAGCACAC
>NW_019525123.1:56513-59530 GCF_002814215.2 Seriola lalandi dorsalis
TTTTTTTTTTTGATACATTCTTTATTATTTATTTCTAAAATACTGCTATCAACTTTTGAGTATCATCTTATGCTGCATATGCATTAACACTTTAGAAAAGAAACTCTATAACATTATTGTACAAGAATTTTATTGTGTATAATTCTTTAAGGATAAAGGAGCAGAGTATGTTGTTATGAGGCTGCAGCAGTTGAAACAGGCAGTGTGATCACATTACAAATGTACAATGGTATCGTCTTTGTCGTCATGTACGCTGGTCAGCACGACTTCTCCTCCATCATATGGACGGCTTTGGTAAACTTTCAGGTGAAGGTAAATGTGCCCTCCTACATGAACCTGCAGGGAAGAGAGAGTAAAAATGACAGAAACATTGAGGATCTTCTACCATTTAAAAGTTCACCTGGATGCCACAATTAATTTAGTCCATATCCGTACACCTGAGACTTTCTTTCTTTACTTTGAAACAAATAATATCACAACATTAATTACCTTGATCAGGTAGTTTGTTCCATTTACAACTTGGCTGGTGTATTTAACTGCTCTGAATTCCTCATAAACCTTCTTTGTGTTTTTCTGTACTTCGCCCTTCACCTGTGTGTGAAGGAAATAAAAATTGATGTAAATCCAGAGTTAAATGCAGACCTCAGAATCGTGTGAGAGGTTGTGAAAAACGAAAATAGACTGAAGCTCACCTGATCACAAATCTTCTGGATTTCCTCAGTGGCATCCATTGGGTCAGTGAATCCTCCAGGCATGTTAGTCATCGTCTCAAGGTCCGTTAACAGAGTTAACAAGTTAACAGAGAAGTCAGTCGTCTGCTTTTAATGTCTCAAGTGTTCATTTCCAGCTGGTTATCAGACATATTTATACTGTGTAACTACCCTTAGATACGCACTGAAAGGTGGATCTGATGTCGGGTGGAGCTGTTGTATACGTGTAACCACAGCCCACATATGAGTGTGGTTAGTGTTGCTCATCCTTGATGAATTTCTCCACATATTGCAGCTAACACTGTGGCACTTCTCATAAACTGCACGTCTCAGATTGTGTAATTCAGATTCTGATCCTCTGGCGTATCTTTAAAGAAGCTGTGACCAAGAAGCTTTTATACTGACAAATGTTCAACTAATCCCAAATATGTGAAAGGTGTTGTTTGTAGTGACGAAACCACAGGTTATTACCATCTTACTTTTGAGTTCCCCTTCGCTCTATGGAGCATTTTAGGTGTAAGGAACATCACGGGCAGGCTACATTTAGGGTATCTTGAAAATCAAATGCAGGTTTAAAGAAACAGGCCACCATTTTGGGAAATATGTTTATAAGCTCTCATGTCTTTATGGTAAATATGAAGCTGTCTGGCTGAAAACAGCAGACAATTTGTTCAACTTAGCTATGGCTCCTTGCCAAGCCGTGCGGCACCTAATCCCCATGATACCACAACTTATGTGTTTTTACACTTCAGTGGATTAAACTAAAGAGATATGTTTTAATTAGCGGTGCTGGAAGGTGAATTGTTATATTATATAAGCCAGGCTGGCTGCCGCTGCTTTGATGCTAAACATGACACAATGAACTCTGGGCTTTCTTTGCAAAACTGGCTGCTTTTTCTCACTCAAAGCTGACCTTTGGTGATGGAGGCAGATCAGTCTTCATAATGCCAGTAATAATTTATTGCTTAACAGTGAGCGAATAGCTTTACCAGAATTGGCAGCGGTCAGCAGACGCTTGCATTTCAGGGACACTCCTAACTGTAAGGTTGTGTTCACTCCCCAGTGTTTTGGAACGTAAAGCCCACCCACACCCTTTATCAAGAAATCGTCGTCTCCTCCTCCTTCACATTCCCTTTTTGAATTTCTCAACAATTAGTGAGAGTTTTTTTGTCAGGGAAGTTGCATCATATTGCTTTTGACTTGGAATACACTGACATTTGTTTTGTGTGCAGATTCCTGGGGTGTATTCGTAGCTGTGTATGCTGTTGAATATGATATGAGTTTTCTACGTAGGAAGCATGCTACACTTTTTTTTATTTATTTTTTTTTACATGCAATAATGCTGACTAATCAGAAGAAATAAGGACACCGAGTTTCACAGGTGATTCAATATCATGATTTCAAGATCATTAAAGAAACGTTTCTGATTGTAAGTGTACAAAGGAGAAACATTATCTTAATCACTGAAACCTGGACTCAGTACATGCTGAACAAACATGAAACATTATGTAAATTGAAAAAAATTCACAAATAGATTTTATGACATGAACATATTGCTTTTCAGTATTTAAAGAAATATGTCATGTACAATTTCTGATGTAGCTAAAATAGCCTCTTTAAAATTAATATGGTGGAAAAATGTTTACAATCCAATAACCTTTCAATTAAAACCCCCTTTTTTTTAGCATTTAAGCAGCACATGAACAATAACTAAATTAGCTTACATACAAGCACATTTTTAAGTGTTTATATTTTGTACTCCTCCTGTGAAGCATTAGCAAATGTTTTGTAAAAGGATAATTAACCACTGACAATGTAACCTAACACACCTGTAATCCCATTACACAAGACATGTACGGAACAAACACTGTGTCCCTCCATAACATGTGAAGGTGCAGAGCAGCTGCATTAACATTAAGACAGTGAAAAGCAAAGAGCGCAGCCAAGAGAGCAGGAGGGTCATTTCTGTATTTTACACTGGAGGGAGCCAAAGCAAAAACCTGTGAGAGGTCAGCCGGGTTACAAAGTAGAGACATTAAGATGAATAAAATATACAGTATATTAATAGCGCTTGTGTAATCTAAATTTGGTTATTAGATCATTTTGAATAAAAATGCTTTTTTTTGTTGTTTTGTTTTTGTTTTACATATTAAAGTAGCCGGTGTAGTTGCTTTACTTTTGGTAAATAATGAGCATTTAAAGCTCATCCAGTCAGCCGTCTCCTGTTAATCTCATTTTGTCAATAAAAAAGAAAGAAATGTAGAAAGAAAGAAAATGAATCACAATTATATTTTAAAAAGCAACATC
>NW_019525123.1:59821-61205 GCF_002814215.2 Seriola lalandi dorsalis
GGGGGGGGGGGGGGGGGGGGGGGGGTTTAGTAGATTGTGTAAGACACATATTTCACAGACACAGGTTAGTGAGGTCTGTCAACAGTTTAATGCACATTATGCACATGTGTCATGAATAAGTAGTCTGTGCTGACATCTGACATGGTGGTATGGTAACCACACCAGGTCATAAAGCAAGAGGTAAAATAAAACCTTTATGCTTGAAAGAGTATGTTATGTTGTTGTTTTGGATGTTAAATCTCTGATAGTGTAACTGATATAATATGATTTTTACATGTAAAACCCCATGTGGCCTGGGCACCTGTATGACACTTGAATGATGAAAAATACATATATTCAAAATAATAATAAAAAGCTGTGAATGTTACTGTGAATGTTAATCAAATATGTCAGAAGATAATAAACCTTTAAAAACACACCCATTTTTTTGAAAAGATTGTTAAATAAGCATATAAATTAGGCAATGAAAATACAAAACATATTTGAAAAAAAAAAATCTACTCAAATGATGATTAAATGCAGCAATAACTGTAAGAATCCATCAAACTATCCTTTACAAACAGAGCTGTCGCCGTGGAGAAGCTGCGGTGTGGTGGGTGTGACTCAGGAATGCCACATGCTTCACAGCTCAGTGCAAAAATACATTCAGTGTTTAAGGTTCAGTTTACTATGTCATCGTTTCATCGTTTCTCACTACAGGCGTGTATGAAGGCTCGAGTGTAGACAGGCTCATAATAGTAGATGTATTGACCTGTGAGTGACGTTCGGTGTGAAGAATCAAATTCATCATGTTAAAGAAAACAAGCAGGAAAACTCGACATGTCACTCGTCACATTCAATGGATTAGACTTTAACCTCCCCTATATATCATGTACAATCAGTATACACATGTTTCACACACCTATGTGCACTAAGGTGTGTGTGTGAAACTATGTGCACTCCTTTAAGTATTCAAGTACAACAATTGCTGGTCTGTACCTTTGGTTATTTAATAAACTGTATAAAACTCATCTGGACTAAAGTATGGATTTGTATGAACGCCTCACACTTAGCCTCTTGAGCAGCTTTCTTTTATGGCCACTGTCTCTACAGGAGATGATAGAATTCTTTGATAAATACTGTGCATTAATTAACACATGTAAATGTCCTTAAACTTGCTTCAAATTATATTATAGTGTGTTAGATATCATTGATTTCATGTTGACATATTGATTATGAATGCTAAAGAGAGGGACTATTACATGGCTCCACACCCTGGAAATGTTTTACTCAGTGCACTGTAACCCCAAATTATTAAACAAATCTATATAAAATGCTTCAGAGGGGATTTTTTTTTGTTTGTTTTTTCTCCACATACATTGGAAAGAGTCCCAAAAAAAAAAAA
>NW_019525123.1:62586-62886 GCF_002814215.2 Seriola lalandi dorsalis
GTGATGACATACTTAATCATTCATTTAGTAGGTAGCTGTCATGATGCTGTAATATCACTTTGGACTTTTTTTTTTTTTCTGTTTTATTTTGAAATAACTTACTTTGTGTGTCCACTTTTTAGTTTTTCCTCCTTTGTGATTATCTGCCCTGCCCAGAGTTTCACCTGTATTTAATTACCCTCGCCTCCCTTGTGTTGTTAAATCTTTCCCTCAGTCTTTGTCAGTTCGTCTGTTTGTTCCTGCTGTGTTTCCCCTGTCTCTTCATGCTCCCGTTCTGTTCCTTAGTTTTCCTCTAATTTG
>NW_019525123.1:62906-104499 GCF_002814215.2 Seriola lalandi dorsalis
GCTGGGCATGTGTTCAATACTGACTGCGAGGAAGTGACAGGTTTCAAAAATAAGTGGGCGAAATAATGGCTGCTTCGTTAGGGTGAGCACCGCGTGGGTCTAATGCCCGCGTGGACCGTTTGGGGTATGTCATTCACTCCCTGTGTCCCCTGTCTGTCTCCACTGTCTCTTTCAAAAAATAAAAAAGTTTCACCGATATGTTCCTGCACTACCGGATTCATCGGTCTCAGGACTGTATTTCTAGGACCCTGATTTTCCCGACAGTGCCATCTAGAGAATTGGATGACCGCAAACAAACAAAAAAAAAACTCCCATAAAGGTGTATTCCACACAAATGCTGTTTTCTTTCTGCTGGTTCTGTGTAATTACAATATTTAGGTCATTATAAAGTAAAATAAAGACGGAATCCTATGTGGCCTTTGCAGTCACTAAGTCTCTGCCAGATATTTGAAAGGTTGGAAAGAGGATAGCTGAAGCAATAAAAGTTTGTTGCACCTCAAGGTTGGAAAAACCTCCACCTTGATGGAAGTAAATGAAACTCCTGATATAAAGGATGAGCAAATATTAAAACTCAGTCAATAAAAGACATGTAGAAAACTTTCAACAGAGACTTTGTCAATATTAAACCAACCTGTTTTGTATTTCTTGCGCAAAGTAAATAACAGGAAGGAAGGTGTGGAAGATTATTGCAATAATTATCTGTCTATCTTTCCGGATAATGTTTGTAATTCCAAGGTGTGGCTGTGCTGAGAGGTTCCAGCTGGGCGTGTGTTCAACACTGGCAGCAGATAACAAGCTTGGACGACACTGGTGACACTGAAAACAGGAAAAGAAAATATTTATTTCACTTACCTGTAGTGGTATCTAGTCACGCAAATAGGTTTGTTCAGATTTTTGATCTTTTTCAGCAGTGAAACGAGCAGCGTTCCCATGACTCCTACTCCTCTCATTAGGTGTGAAAGACTTGATATTTTTTCATTTCTGGAAAAGCTCTGATCAAAGCATGATGGAGACTAATAAGAAAGCAAATGGTAAAACGCAGTGAGGGCATCAACCCATCTGGTGGACGAGTACAACAAATCCAAGATCAGTAAGAAACTTAACCTAATCCTGACTTTCATTCATCTATCTGGAATGATGGATCCATCAGTGTAAAATCCAATAAATTACATCCACCTCAAACTTTGGCCACCTGACCTTGTTTTACAACATTGTCTGTAGGCTTTTCTGTTGAATTGGTCCCTGCTGACGTCAAAAGAGAATCTCTGGCTTGAGGTGCGGCAAGAGATAATAGATGATTGGCTGGATTTATTACACCAACTAGTTTTTACTAAATGTGAATGAAAGAATTTTCAGAGAGCAGAGATTAATAATCCTGTGCGGATTCCCAAACTCCCACATCACAAGCCGAGGATGTCTACGGATGGCAACTACTTCAACTATACAGTGATGTTCCGCTCCTAGACAGCTTCATATTAATAGTTTTTTTGCCATGCTAGAGGAACAAACCCCTTAGATTTATTGTATCTTGTGAGTGTGTGAGCAGCTCAGGCCGTACCCGGTTAATGTACAGCAGCAATGTAAGTATGTTACAAGAATCTCATGGGAGAATAAATGGTTTTCATGGAACCACACACCAAATACAGATGAGTTTTCAGCAATTGTACATTGTGTGGCAGGGATAAGGCAGGGAAAGGTGCAAGTATTTGGGCGCCTCGAAATAAAGCTGAGATGTGTGTGAAGGCTTTGCAGGTTGTAGCTGCAGTAATATGCGAATGGAGATCTCAAGGGTCAGTGAAGAGATGTTTTAATGAGCTCTGAGTGGGAAAGAGTTCCGAAGTGATAATGAGGCGGCACTAAATATATTCCCCCACGATGGCTGATCCCCCTGGGGAGCGATGAGTTAAGCTATATGCGATATTCTTCCATCTGGGGATGGTGGGTGGCGATGGGAGAGTTGTTTTCACTGACCGATACAATGCTGGAGACTGGGCGGCTGCCAAGGAGATGAAAGTGTGTGATGATGGCGATAAAAAGGAGGAAACTCACACAAGAGAGATTGTTCACTGATGGGAAAAACAATTGTCTTTTTATTATTGATTCAAAATAGGTCAAATGAATAGAGTCTAGAGTGAGATTAGTAATGGAGAAGAAGAAAGCATATGTGTTAAGAACAAAGTCATGTTAAAACCTTGGAACACACCCCAATGAGAAAGTCCCTGGGTGAAAGTAGAGGGAAATTACACAACCAGAGAATGGAGCCAAGCATTTTTCATTTTTGCAGAGATATCTTCCAAAAGAAAAAAAAAACAAATTGACAAATTACCAACCATATTACTCATTCAAGTAAAGACATTTGTGAAGATGTGAAGGCAAGAAAGTGGGATTAGACTCCCAATGCAGATTAAATCTTCTTTGCACACGGGATCTGAGTGGCATTTGTTAAAAGATCCAAATGTGGGCTTTGTTTGAAAAGAAATTTACTTGGAAGATTTACAAAGACAAGTCTCTACAAGCTGAAAGCCTTCAGGTTGCTCTGTGAAGTTTGCTGGTGTGCTCCAACCCCAGTGGATATTTAGCTGAAATGTAACAATCCAGTCGGGTTGTCGATACGGAAACTGGCTTTAAGCTATGAAACAAAACTCCAAGGACAAAAAAGAAATCCAAAAAAAGATTTATCTTTTTTTTTTTTTTTTTCCAAATTGCCAAAGTTTGCAGGAAATTAAGAAACTGTCTAACATCTGGAAATAGTGTCCCAGACAACAGAATGTGTAATAGACCACAGTTTAGAAATAATGTAGCTTCAGGTCTTTACAGGGACTGAAGAGCGGAGAAACAATGTCTGAACTTTCAATATCCTCACTTTAAAAGGTTCGCAACAAGATGGAGGTGTTTGTTGGACTTTTGGCAAAGAGACAGTGAGATATAAAAATGTCTTATCATGACAAGACAAAAAGGAGAGTATTCAAGAAAAACAGAATATATTAACACTGAAAATGACTCGTTCAAGTTTTATTGGCTAATTGAAATTCTGGACATGAAATCCGTTTGACTGCAGTTTGGGGGAATTTGCTTAATTTTGAATATAAAAGTATGACCTGTACAGCTTGGATACAGATGAAACATATAAACTGCACATTTTCTTAAGGATAGCAAAAGAGTCCATCAAAGAATATTGGCAATATTTTAGTATTAGTATTTTAACTGTTTTAGTTATTTGCTGGTTTACTTCCCTTCATCAAAAGCACAAGAACCAATTGCAGGGTGTTGTTAGGTGCTTTCTAATGTTTGTATTATTGTAATATTTGTATGTGTGTGGGTGTGTATGTGTATTTTCTAAGATTTGCGGTTTGTGGAGTAGCAGCCAAAATGTCCTCACTCTGTTGGAAAAATACTTTTTATCAGTACATCAATATCAAGTACACACACACACACACACGCACACAGGCAACTGTGTCATTATTTGCATATTAAAGGTGATCACCGGAGACACATGTGGCATCTGATTTCAGTGCTGAGTGTGACACACACACCCAGCATGTGAATCTTGTTTCCATCACTTCAGAGGACATTACATTGACTTACATTCATTTCCTGGAGATTTACCCTAATCCTAACCATCATCTTGTCATCTCATCGACACCTAACCTTATACCTTCACTCTTTACCATTTATATTATGGGCCTTTTTGTCCCCAAAAGGAAGGGGAGTCCACATAATGTTATTGTGTAAACACATGTTTTGCCCCCAGGACATACAGAAGCAAAACCAAATTAATCTTATAAAATAAAACTATAAATTGATCAAACAAAGTGCTATGTGTAGAACTGAAGCAGTTAATTGTTGTGGATCAAACCTCAAACCAACTCCAAACAGAACATATATATATATATATACTATACCTATTCCAACCGAAAGATGGCGACAAACGCAGCGCATAGTGCGGGACACTCCTGAAGACGAAGAAGAAGAAGCGCGTGAGAGTTGTCAACACTCTTGAACCATGTTAAGACTTCGCTGTGGTCTGAGCTGGTCACTTGTCCTCGTCATGCTGTCCTATGTGCTGTCAAGAAGTTTCTGCCAGGTCGTCGCGGAAGTTACCCGCCCGACCATTGGCTCAGTTTTACGGACTTTCACAACGTCCAGTCCTAAATGCGGAGGAACATCCAACAATGGTAAAAAAATATATATATATACATATATATATTTCCTGCTAGGTAACAGCAACAACCTTAAGTAGCCTACCCCAAACTATTCCTGTAGGCCGTGTCTGTTAGTAGTGAATTATATTCACTAGTTATATTCCCATTATTGTCGTTTTAAAGTGCTATCTAGTGCTTACTAGTGTACAAAAAAAATGTTTTATAGCCTAGATACTGTAGTGGTTTCTGCCACTATCAAAGCCTACCTGTGCATCTGGATGGTCTGCAGGCTGTATGGTTGTTTGGCTGCCTGTCAGGTGCTTAGCTGTGTTTACCTGCAGTAGAAGTTAAATAAACAGGCTGCTATTAAATCAGTGAATGGTGAGATGAAGTTATTGTATTTATCAGTAAATGGGTTGCACACTGATAAACGTTGGATTGGAGTGTTGTATTAAGTGTAGCCTTGTGTTTTCACCTCAGCTTCAGTGGTGACTTACTCGCAGCTGAAGACCATGCTGTCCAACCGTAACATCCAGCTATTTGATGTGAGGAATCCTGATGAATACCAGGCTGGACGCATCCCAGATGCTGTTAACATCCCATGTAAGTGATCACACGTGCAAAGCTGGGAAAGGGGTGGTTCTCTCTGAGCTTTTTACTTTCATATTCTTATTTGTGTCTGAATATCAGTGGGAAACCTGGAAGAGTCTCTGAAGCTGTCTCCAGAGAGCTTTGAGCAGAAATATGAAGTGAAGGCTCCTGGGAAAGATGATGACAACATCGTGTTTCACTGCAGAACCGGCAAGAGGAGCGCCACAGCACTGGACATTGCCGGTCAGCTGGGGTTTAGCAGGTAAACAACAGCACATGCACCTGTTTACACACACGAAACATGAACCAAACGTTATACTACTACTCATGACCCTGTGAAGCTCATGATTCATCACGGTTCACAATCCACTGTTTAACTCTCTGAATGAAATTCGAGACAAACTAAATTAGATTTTAACCATGTTACACAATGTGGACTCTGCCTAAGCTGTAGTGTGGCTACACAGCACTGTAAACGGCAAATTCGAAGCATTTTGCTATTTAATTATTAATCGAATCGGTCGTGCTGTCGCAACTAGAGTACAATGTCCTCAGATGTTACTTCAGTTTGTTGAACGGTGGATGAGCTTTTAGTAGAAATTCAAACAACAGTGTTAAGAGGCTAAGCTATTCTCATTATGTTTCTTTTTCTCAGGGCGAGACATTATGAAGGAGGGTACAGTGAGTGGGCAGAGCTAGAAGGAAAATGAATCTGGGCTGGATTCTGCACTTTATAGTCAAAATTAAAGTTAAATCAAAACTACAGAATATACAAAAAAGACATACAGGTTACAATTTCACAATTTCAAAGTAACTGTTAGTTTAAAAGTAACTACCACTTAGAAAATTTCACTTCATTGACTTGTAACATTTTTTTTAAATGATGTGACCCTTCCAATATTATTCTATGTATCCATTTGATACCATTTAAAGGAATATGATTTATGACTGAACTGATTAATGTGAAAATACTTGATGTTGATTAAATTATATATAAAATTCATCATCTCTCAGTGTCCTTGTAGACCTACAGTTTGTCCCAATTCCACATTGCACACCATTTTTTTTTTCAGTAAATGCGTACACTTTCTGTAGTTAGCAGCCAAAAAAACAACATACACTGTTCACTTTTTTTTTCCCAATTCATCATTTGTTTCTTTTTAATTCCTTGTAGTAGTTTGTAAAAATGAACTGTAAGAATAAAATAAAATGAGAAAAGACAAAAATAGGAACATGAAATATAAGCAAATAACAGAAAATCTAAGAAAGAGATGTATTTTTAAAAAGATGAATAAAAGTTTAGTTAGAAAATAATAAGAGCTGATGGATTTATAATGACAGAGTTGCATTATAAAATAACAAATATTCACTTTTTGATTGTATGTATTTTATTTTCTGATTTTTTCCGGTGTGAACACACTTCATAGTCAACTTGCTTAAATGTGCAGAATTAGGACATAGTTGCTTTTTCCAATTCTAAACCATTGTATAACGTATACTGTATAATATGTATTAATCTTTCACTGTTTTTGCAGTAAGTCGACAAGAAGTTAATGTACTAAACTGTTTCATATTAACATAACATCATAGACACACTGAACAAAACTTGCTTAGTGTCATTGTCCTCATAGTGGCATATAAGCAGTTTGATCTCTGGACCAATAGATGGCAGCAAAATTTCAACCAATGCTGATGTTTATTTCCATTTTTCCACTGCCACTGTCCTTTATCATTACTGTAGTGATGCCCTCTCAGGCCTGACCTTCACACTGATATTATTCTAGACAGCTATAGAGCCTGTGAGTAACACCTCTGTGAGCAGCTGTCAAGACCTCGATCTACACAAGGTCCATGCATCCCTCATTCGGATGGAGAGCAGGTCCTACTTCACCCTCCACCTTTCCATCCTATCCCCTCTCATCGGGACTATTTGAAAAATATCAACAGTTACAGCAGGTATTTGCATGTGGGTGGCTAGACGAATCAATGCTCTGTTTATGAGCTCTGTGTGGCAGGGGTGGGAGGGGTTGTGAAAGCCCACTGTGGGTTTATACATCAGAGTTGATCTCAGTGAGCGTGAACAAGGAGTTTGGACATGCTTATATTACAAAACTCCTTTATTTATTTATTTTCTGCACATTTAACTCCATGTTATAAATCACAGAATCAGTGAGGCAATAGCCATTACAGAAAAAAAATGTACTCGCTTGCAGCTATTATTCATGTGAGAGACTGAGATTGACGCTCTGAATGTTGCACAGTGAACATAAATGGCGTGCAAGGGAAATCAGAGTTTACTGGTCATTTTTTGCATGAGTGGAGAGGCCTGTAATATCATCCAAAGTCAAAATTCAGCATGTGTTGTGGACGTCACACACCATTGATTTCTGTCCAGTTTCAAATGTATGGATTACGCCAGCTACAGGATTGTCTTCAGCTCTGCACAGCACAGGAGATATTTGCCAGCGCGCTGCTGTGGAGACGAAGGATGGGTCAAATTTCCAATGAGCACCAAGGACGTTTGGGCACTTTTCCATTAGTTAAAACACAAACTGGGTGCAGGTTCATTATGAAAAATGAGCAGTTCAGGGCTGTTTGTCAGCTGCTGCGATTACATAGAATAGGCTATCAACTCCCTGCTGCTCAGTGCTTTTAAAAGATCCACATTAAGGGAGGCTTTGTAATAACATCTCGATGTGCTTTTGCAGTCTGTCATTTGTTAAAGATATCTGGAAACATTAGCCATTCGGTCCTCATTTGCTTCTCAACAGACATATTAACTGACACCCCCCAACTCCCTAATTAAATGCCACAGAAAAGTCTTGAATTTCTTCTACAGCAAAATTGTTGCAAGTTGGAACTGGTTCACAGGAAAAAAATATATATAAAAATATATATATATATATATATATATATATATATATATATAAAAAAACACCTTCCTTTGCTACATTGGTTTGGTCTCATTTGTTTGTAATGTGCTGCAGGAGCTCCTGTAGGGCTTATTGCTCTTATCTTAAAATGCCATGTAGAAGATAGCAAAACAAAGCACACTGGCTGGGAATGTGAGATATAAGACACAAGCTCCTGGTACTTTTTATCTGCACTGAGAGGTTTTTTTTTTTTTTCTTTGCATTTCTTGTGTGGTAGAGGGGTGGAAATGGACCCATAGGATAGTAGAGCCACGGAGTGTCAGTCTATACATTTTTCACAGCTTAGACCCAGACCTGACCTCATTTACGCTCTGTAGGTCTTACTGGTCCTGTTTTATGAGGCCAGCATTAGTCTATTTTTATGCAATGTCACTTCCAGCAAAGCACGACCCAGACTGGTTCAGGGTCATACTGAGGAAACGGCCACTGGGCAGGATTTTAACACAATTCATGCAGATTTGTTAACTTGCACCATGAGAAGATGAATGGAAGTAATTGTATTCTGAAACAATAACAGATTTTTTTTTCACCTTCATTTGCCACTGCATCACTTAACGCGCAAAGGAAGACACCATTTGACGTCTCCACCACCACCACGCGTACGCGCGCCACCGGTGTGGCTGCAAAATCAGAGAGTAAAAAGCATAACACGCGTGATAACAACTGTCACAGAGCCACGGAGGTTTTGGGAGTGGGAGTAGGGGGGGGGGGGGGGGGGGGGGGGGGGGTGACTGTGTGTGCGCGGCGATTCAACTGTAGTGAGCTTCCCACATTCACATTCTCCTGTGCGCAATGGCACCGAGCGCTCCTCCCGCTCGCCTCGCAGTGCTGGACGCAATGACCGGACAACTTTTAACTCTGCACGGATGATGCCCTTGCTCGATGGCGTCTGATGAATTCCTCACTGGGAAACAGTAACAGGTATGTTGTCTAAGTCTGTTTACTTTCATTCTGGCGTGGGGGAGAGAAAAATAAACAACGCGCGCCAGTTAAGTAACATAAAACGCCCTTTTGAAATAATGTTTTTGTGTTTGTTTTTTTCAATCTCACTGTTTGTGCTTTTGCTTCTTAATTGTTTCATCCTATATGTTCTCTGATAGGTCATAGGACAAACCAAGAAACAAAAAACATTTTAGCGTTATTATTCCTCTGCTTTACTGGACTATATTTGACCTCAATCTTCCTGTTCGCGTGATTGTGAAGCGTGATAACGCGCTCCTATTACGGCTTTTAATTGAATTTGCGATCAAGGTTTGACTCGCGCAAATTATGATCCCCTGGCAGATGTAATATATATTCAGATTTCAAATTAACATGCAGAAAAAAAAATCAGTTTCTATCTGTATAACCTGTTAATTAATCGACAAGTAATTATTATCCTTCTGATATTGTGATCAAGTTGTCTTTAGGTCTCCATGCAGTTAAATACCCTCCTCATATCACTGTGCATGCTTCCTAATAGCTTCAAAGCACACACTCTGAAACTGTATGTGTGCTTGCATGTGTGTGCTTTGCATTTAAGGGTCTGCCCTTAACATCTCCCATTTCACACACACATTTGGTGGCCAGAGTACTTCACATTGACCGTGAGAGAGCAGGATCAGGTGATGGTTAATATAAGATCAAGGTCCAGTAAACAAAAGAGTGAAGAGGGAAATCAGTTTTCCATTACCACTTGTTCTACGAGTATAAACAAACCTTTCACTGGAGCTCTGTGCAACCTTGTATCATGTAACCAGTGCTGTCGGATTAAAAATTCATGAGTGTATAAAGGTTGTGTGTAGGCATGGATGTGGTTTTCTTCAAATGTTTTATGACTTGCATTCGTCCTGACCTGTGATAACTAATGTGATAGAGTCAGTGCTTCAGTCCCATTAGGAGACTTCAAGGTGATTTGTATCGGTGGCTGGTTTTTCATTGCTTCTTCAGATTCTCTCATGGACACTGACATGAAACTGGAGCCACTGAAGAACTGTGTGGAATTATAGACAGAGGAAATCTTTATTTAAAAAAAAAGCCCCCTGGGTTTGAGCCAGGTCTAAAAATGTCCCTATACTTATAGTGTCTTTCTCCCTATTTCTCTCACGGAAAAAGAAAGCGAGGGAAGCTGGATAAGATGGATCAGTATGTTTACCATCTAAACACAGGTGTGAGCATTACCACAGCACCGCTGTCTGGACTCAAGCCAGATAGGGAGGTTCGGGAATAAATGAGAGAAAGATGGAGTGCAAAGAGCAGGGCCCGGGACCAGAGCCAACCAGACCTCTCAGGGTGGCAACACGGAGTTATTACCCCTCCCCAATGAGCTAACCTTACTGACACTGCTCAAAGGCACACAGCCAGCCCCTCATTAAAGTTACCATCTCTGCTTTGTAGTTTCTGTCTCTGTTAGTTGTGTTGAAAGCCATTTACAGGAAGGAAGGGGATACACTTAAAAGGCTGACTGGAATTTCTGCCGGGTCTTTATGGAGTAGATTATCTCTATAGGAGCCATAGAGCCGTATCTTGAGGCGGCATCAATATGTTCTTCCATTTTTCATTCAGTAGGAAAAATCAAACACTTTTGCCAGTGTACAGCAAACAGCAGTGATGTACAGCGAGGGACATTACTGCTGGGATGCATTTCAACCGTTTTATTTATCAGTTCGTCTGACTACTGTTGCTAGGAGCCAGGAGATGTTTCCCAGTAGGCCTCTGACCTGAAATGATGCTGCCACCATCATCTGATGGCTAATACGCTGCACTTTCATGTGACTAATGAGAAATGTTATGTCTGTGCACGAGAATCCAAAAGAGAGGAAGTTATGTGATGAATGGGTAAACACCAAACTGTGCTCTTTATCTTTGGCAGGTCTGCCAAACTTATCACCTCCCATGTCACCGGGACGTCTCCATGGCGATGTTTAGCAGCGCAGAGCGGCTCTGGAACGAGTCAGACCGCCTCGGAATCGATGAGAGGAATGAGAGCGCGGAGGCATCAGGGCAGGACGAGGGCGAGCGCAACTACTACGCCATGCTGTATTCCCTGCTCATCCTGGCCATCGTGTTTGGGAACGTGCTGGTGTGTCTGGCTGTGCTGAGGGAACGTTCCCTTCAGACCACCACCAACTACCTGGTGGTCAGCCTGGCTGTGGCCGACCTGCTGGTGGCTTCGTTGGTCATGCCCTGGGCTGTCTACCTGGAGGTGAGGAGGTCACAGTGTTACAACGTTTCAGCGTATAGAGGAGCATTGATCTAAAGTGGTTCCTAGCCTTTTCCTGTCAGACCTTTTCCCCTCATCCCTGTTATAAGCTCAAGTGCCTCTTCATTTCCACCATTTTTCATTTTTCACCATCAAGTGAATGTGACGTAGCTACATCAAGGTTGATATTGTGATTTTTTTTTTTTTTCTCAGACTGGTTGCTCAACTTTGCACTCCGACTTTATTCATTACACATTCATTCATTTCAACAATATATCCATTACTTTTAGCTAACGATTTCAGCTGTTAATGAATTACTTCTAACATCAGCTAACTATTTCAACCATGTATTTCATTTAGCTAATTATTTGAACCATTCATCCTTTTAGCTCACCAGCTCAAATGTTTATCGATTAGGCCTAGCTAACTTTCAACTGTTAGTTGATTACTTTTAGTTAATTATTATTATCTGTTTCTAAATTACTTTTCACGCTAGCAAACTTATTTCCACCATTTATCCATTATGTTTATCAAACTGTCAATTGTTAGCTCATTACTTTTAGCTTACTTTTTTACTTGTTTATCCGTTACTGTTATAACGTTCTGTTAGGCTAACTATTTTAACTGTTTATCTATTACTATTAGCTAACTATTTCAATTGGTTATTAATTACTCTCACTTAAGTATTAAACTGCTGATCCATTCATTTCAGGTATTTAATTGGTTTAACTAAGTATTTAATGGTTAAACTATATGAACTTCTCAACTCATTAACCGGTCTTCATGCGATTTTTTTCTTTTGTTGGCAAAACATGGCCGTCAGATGTTACAACTGTCTCAGGTTTATAGACAGTATGAACCGTGCAGTCAGCTTTATCATAGCTGGCAGCTTAGACGTTACTGTGACAATAAATCTACTAAAGATAAGAGTCACTCAAACTTGTAATCTTTTATTTTGCTCCCTAAACGTCATATTTGGATTTTTGTTTTTTTATCAAAGATATATAAGAAGATTTTTTTCATATTTATATATTTTTGAATTAGTTGAGCCACCCCAAAAATCTTTCCACTTCCCCTCTGGCAACTGCAGTAGTTCCCCTTGTGGTGCAAGTAGGCTAGTTGGAAGTCACTGATGGAGAGGTCTGAGGGAAAGAAGGGTTAGAAAGAGAGGAAGTATTAGAGCTCCAGAGGATGTGGAAGATATTGAAATACAGATCTTTGGCAGTGAATGAGGAGCTGGCACTGGAGAGTAGAGAGGAGAGGAGAAAGAACAGAGGGTTGGAAGAAAAGTGGACTTTTGCAAAAGAAAACGAAGCTCGAGTCAGAGAGATAAAGGATGAGGGTAATTTGGAGCTTATTACGTAGTGACAACTGTGGAGGTTATAGGAACAGTAATGATGATAAAAAGGTAGTTTAGATCATTCTTCACTATTTAGGTAGATTATACATAATTGCTGAAGGACATATTGAATATTAGCAAATTATGACTTCATCTTCCGGAGGTAATTGGTTAAACTTCAAATTATGAAGAAGAAATTGCCAACTTGTGAATTTCAGTTTCATCAGACCTTAGTGGCAAATTGTATGGAAGAGCATTATATTGAAAAAAGGAATAAAACATGGTCACCTTATCATGTAAATTATGAGTTACTATCTCATAATCACAGGAAAACATCTCCTACATCTGACCTGCAGGAAGTCACCCTCTTCTTGCAGGAGCAGTTAATCCAGAACGGGATGATTTATGGATATAAATTCTTGCATTTTAAAATTCATCCGAGCTGGCTGGTGTCACAAAAGAACTGTCCGGTACCTGCTCAATATCCCAGATCCTCCATTAGTACAGCTGATGCTACCATATCGCCTGTATACAGACACACAGGTCCCAACTTCTTGCTGTATGTCGATTCATGCGACAAACTAAAACCATATGGAATATGTATCATTGCCGTCGTCAACAGATTATATGGCTGCATGCGTTCTCCACAAATAGCAGTCCTGGGGTTGTTGCTGGTTAGTTTACTTCACTGATGAAGTGGAAAACAGGGACGGCACTCCCTCATGGGTCAGGGCAGACCTCGGTACTACAGAGGACTGTTTAGTGGCGAGTTCTCTGATAGATCCTCATGTAATCATTATCAAAGGATTGAACAATGGTGGGGATTTTTAAGACAACACCTCGCACAATACTGGATCAATGTCTTTCAAGATTTAAAGGACCCGGACCGTTTCTAAGGAGACGTCCTTGACATAAATCTACGTTCACAACAGAACTAATTGAGGTAAGACTTTCTGCTTTTTGACTGGAGATAACACTTTGAATTAGTTAAGTAATTAATTCATTGTTAACTTTATGGTTCACTTCACTGGAAGAGCTCGCTATTCATATTGCCCAGTTGTACCCTGCAGTAGCTGTTTGCCGCTGTAATAATTTCTCCACACTGTTCATCTTTCTGACACAGTTCAAGTGTATTATTGTTATTTGCTAAAGTTCATTCATTGCAGTTCATCTGAAGCTGAGATGAGGCGTCAGCAGTCAGAACTAGAAAAATCCAGGAGTAGCTGTCTTCTAGTTTTACTCCTCTTAATCCAAATTCCCTCTTTATGTTTTCACTGACAGCATTTTGTTCCTGAGCTACTTATCATATTAAGAAAAGAAGACATTTTGCATCAAAAAAGACTGTAACTTTTAAAGGCACCTGCTTAATTTTTCATATGAGTTTAAACTGAGCTTTAGAAAGCATTTTGCCCAGGGCGACTGTGTGTTGTCCCCCATTGCTTATTAGAATTTATTAGAATCTCCTCACAGCCCCTGTGGAGAGGAATCCAAAAACCCTTTCATGGTACATATAGGCATGAGATAATTGAAAAGATGTGTGCGGAATAAATGTTAATAGATAACATTTTCTTTCCCAGAGGCAGCTGCTAGAGGAATATGCTAATCTGTGGAGCTGCCACAGAATTTGGCCCGGCAGGAATGCAGGGTCTCCGAGTGGAGGGCCGCTAATGATGTACAGCCTTCGCCACTACACTGCAGACTACCTCCAGGCGGTATCCCAACAGCAAACGCAAGCTTGTAGAGAGGAATACCCGCCGAGAGGCCAGCATCCACGTGATGAGACTGGTTTTGACAGTTATCTTCTATCAACGTCAGAAAAACAATCTACTCCCACCTTCCACTGCTCCAGAGGAAGCGATTAAACTTTACCTTTTTTAACGAGCCTCCACCTACGCTCAGCTTTAATAGTAAGTACACTCCTGCCATAAGAAGCAGTATATAGATTTTTTGGTGAATTGATTCTTTCATTGCTGATTGATTGTTGGTTTTATTGTGCACTTTCCTTTTTGTGAATGATCGAATTCCCATAGTCCCAAAATAAACTATACATTCAGATTTTTCAGTTTCCGTTTTTGAGGGTTTAACAATGCTGTGTCTTTTTCTGTTGTTTCCTTTCAGGCTGTTCCCGGAAAGACAGCGGAGAAATGCACAAAGACAGCTGGACACACTCGTCAGTGATCATTAATATTGAATTGTCCTGAACTGTCCCATAATATTTGTCTTAAATGTGTCTGAAATGATTCCATCACACTGTTTCTTGAATCAATGGTTCTGTAATCAACATGATTACAGCTGATAAATGGCAAATTTACCTTTTATTATATCCGTTCTGTATTTGTTATCATCATATTATGAGCTGTGTTGAAATTCATGGGGCAGGTGTTCATAGCCTTGATTATTTAAGTAATGTGTTTTGTACTGTTCATGTACACTGTGCGCTTTGTCAACAAAAATAAAGAAAGAAAAAAATTACAACGTATCATGCCTTTGATTAAACATTTCACCAACACTTGTCAACCACTTACCTTGATTTATAATATATATATAAAAGTGCCACCTGGTAGCAACAGTGCCCAGAGCTTTTTGATGTGACACTGAATTCCAAACACTTTCATTAAACTCATAAAAATGTTGAGCAAAGACAAAACAATAAGTTGGGTACAAACACTGAGTTCACACAAGTTGCAAAAGAACACGTTTATTAAATTACATTTTAGCTCATTTTACAACTAACAGTGTTTGCATTTACGACTATAATATTTTAAGACTAAATACATTAAATCTGACACGTTTGAACATTTAGTGGGGCACCAAAGTAATATCGGCCCCACCCAGAACAGCATGTATAACCATTTTTATATAACACTTCTTCTGCTCATGAACTTCAGTAGAACTAGAGGTAAAAGTTAACCACAGAACGCACTGCTGTTGCTCTGGGTAACGCTGAACATGAATGCTTTAGGGGCTGCGGCACATTAAAGACGTATTCCTATGGGCACACATACAGTTATGACTAAACATGACAGGCGGTACATAGAGTATACTGCTCTTTTCTAATGGACAGAACTACACTCAGGAAAATCAGCCATTGTTTACAGCAGTGTGCTTTTTTTTTTTTTATTCATACTGAATAAAATTTTGCTACAAAATTACCAAAAGTCAGCAAACTCAACAGAGCCTCGCAGTCTGGTTACAATGTTCAGATGTGGGTTTGCTGATATATGAAACCGCATTGTTTTTATCTTGTGGTAATTGTTTCTTTGTCAGGCACATTACTCACCGCAAAAGTTTCACATAAAAAATAAAAAAATTAATTAAAAAAATGTGTTAACAATATCAACAATTAACGGTAGCCTACATGGCTAATCCTCCGGAGGTTGCTGTTTGGTTTGTCACACTCAGATAAACGGCTGTCAACTCTGCAACTTCCAGAATTTAGTGGTTACTCGTGCAGCTCTAGGTGAGAAACAATTATCCTGTCCCTGTTTGCAGCGTACCAGAGCAACAACACACTAAAGCCAATATGCCACAGACATAAATCAAAATAAAAACCTTGTTTCATTTTACTGTGTGGGGGGAGTTTTTTTTTTTATTATTATTGGTTTCACCTTTTGATAAACTGTGTTTTCCTGAAGCAACTTAAACAGGGAGGGTGAGAGGCGCTCGTAGATTTATTAAGGCGTTGAGAAAGAACTGATTCCATCGCATCGTCACAGTTCCAGCTCGCAGGAGTCTACGAAAGGTTGTCATCTCCACAAAAAAAGGTTCTTGCTCATCAACATCTGTGTAGCAGGGCTTTTTTTTTTTTTTACTTTTTCCTCCTTGATGGATGCAATGTCATACAACACCTTCAATATGTCCCCGTGCTTCTGCTTCACCGTCTAATTCATAGTGAAACACTTTTTTTCCTCTTTCGTGGTCGCACTGCCTCTTTGTGGGGGATAGCGGGGCCTCGGTTTCCAAATCTTCTGCCGGTGATTTTGCATTGAAGAGCACACTCAAAAATCATACCATGTTATGACCAAGCACATTAATGGACACATTTTGATCTGAGCTGCAGTGCCTCTGGCTTCACATCTAGTTTTAGCTCCTCAAGCACCAGTTCCGCTTTCATCTTCCACTGCTGACAGCAGCGCGTCTCACACACACACACACACACACACACACACCCCATGACTGGCGTCGGATTGGATTTGAGTGCATGTACCCGACTTTCCAAACCTCATGTCACCTAATGGCTCGACTGTGAGAGGCCACGCTCGCCTGCTTTTGGACCCAAACGGCATGCGCTTATTTTAACACGTCCCCAGCGAGAGGTGGAAGCAGAGAAAACTGCATCATTAACTACCAAGTGAAGACAGTGGACACGGCAAGGCACACCACTATCTTTACCTCTCATATTTGATCCATTGTCGTGGCCTTGACCCCTCGTGTTCATAATGTCAATATCCAGCTCGCTATGTTTCTGAATAAGGACCTCAGTCATGCCGGCACCTGTGCAATCAGTTATCTCTGTGAACTCCCGAGAAATTGCTCTCTTAGAATTTCCTGCTGAATCTGGGAAGTTAGCAAATGATATGATTTCCTTTGCCTAAATAGTAAACGTGCATTTCCTCTGATGTTACTCTCCTAACGTGTCCAGCCATGACGTTTTCAAAAAGGCTGATTGTTTCATCCAGTTTGGGGAAATTTCCATCGTTAGGCTCAAACAATCTATCTGTGCTACCACGAAGGTTTTGGTCTTCTCTCAATCAAAATGTCTTTGGGTCCTTGGGTTACCTTGGGTTAATAATCACAAGATATTTTCTCCTAATTAAAACATCATAATTACAAGATCTCGATCTCCAAATCAGAATCTTTTCTCGTAATTATGAGATATTTTATTGTCGGGAATTCTGTTCATTTTTATCTCAGATAAAAAAACCTCACAGATTAATATCTAGTGTGATGGTTCGTCTGCTAATTGTTAAATTTCCTCCACCTCCCTCTTCATGTCGCTCGCTGTTCAGTAGCTCCATCAACTGCACCCGCGCATGTGACCACCAGGCATCCACGTTTCAGCAGAAGTAATTTGGGAAGCGCACTGAAAATGCACTGCGGCGGTGCACTGTTTGTATAAGCACATGCACAAAGGCGTGCATGTGCTTGTAGAATAGCATCCCCGAAGCTTGGGGAGACCAACTGTCTTTGCTCAAGGGGCAGATGTTTGCCTGCATGAAGTCCAAAAAAATCATCTGGGTGAAGTCCAGTTATGTTTCACAAGCAGCCACCCTGCTGCCCGAAGTTTGATTACTGTCAGCAGAAAAACTCTCACAGTATGCAGAAGACTCAACGGCAGGTCAGCCAGAGAGAGAGAGAGAGAAAAAAAAAACACACTCAGTGAGCAGAAGCTGACAAATTAAAGATGATTATATCCTATGAACGGTAAATTAAGGTGGCCAGGACCCTCGACGAGATTCAGTCATGACTTTAACTTCCATGCAAGCAGTCAGTAAGAGCACGTACTGCATTTTTCATTTCGGGATTGGAACTCTTCTTTTGAGATTCAAACGGGAGATTTATAATCTCATAATGAAAGGGTCATTAAAAGATAGTATGACACTGAAGTACAATACTCATTAATTTAGCAAGAATGTAAAGGTCAGTAATATCCTGGATAAGGCTGGGAAAAAACATTTAGTTCAGAGTCAGAGGCAAAGACTTTGAACTCCGAAACACCAGCACTGTCAGCCCCATCACCCTGCGAGCTCTAATCTGACGGACGGGGGATTAGCTTGTTGTGACCAGAGGGTTGCTGGTTTTCTTCTGCAGGCGTGTCTTGGCAGGGAGAGTGACTGGAGTATCACTCTTCGTACCCCTCAGCAGGTACTAATCACGTGCCCTTGAGCAAGCCACCTTATCGCTTGATGGTACAGTTGATCTATGACTTGCACTCGAAGGAAGCGGTTGTTATTGGCAGCAGTGACCGAGCGTTCGCTTTCCACAATCCATCCTAAGTGATGTTGCTGAGCCTCAGTAAAACGTATGACCTGACTACGAAAAACAGCTCCATTTGTAGTGTGGAAGTTGCTCCGCTTCCAAGATTTTATCGCTGGTGTTTTATCTCAGAGAATACAGTGAAATCTGACAGAAAACATGATATGAGATATTAAAAATGTACTCCCACACGCACGTCAGGCCTCCAATCTTTTGTCCAGATGAATGTCTTAACGTTTACAAGTCCCCGTGAAATAAGAGCTTGCTTTTTCACCTTGTTATATCTGTAACTGTTTCACCATTTTCTCTTTTATTTATTTATTTTTTTGTCATTTAAAAATCATCACAAAACAGTACAGGGAAATGCCTCATATAACCCCCCCCCCCCCAATTTAGGCCTTTGAGCTCCTAACCTAGGGTCAGGGAATGGGCTGGGAATAGGAAGTTAGGAAAGTTTGGAAATGAATGTTAGCAGTGAATGTTTTCACATTCGTATATATACGATGACAAATGTCCTTGTGTATTTACTTGCCTCTGTGTATGTGGGACATCAGAGAGCGACTGCTATTTACATCTTTGCACGTGCGTGTGTGCCTGCGCGTATTCCCCCGTGTGCCTGCTGCCTCTCCGTCTAGGTAGGCGTATATTTGCCATCCCAGATTTAAGAGACTCTGTAGTCAGGCAGTGGAGCTTGGATCCCATTTGTCTTTGTCAGACTGTTATTAGCAGGCATTACTGTAGCCTAAGTGAAAAGCCTGTCGGTCTGAGCAGGCCTCTACTGGAGGGGATGGAGGTGAAGATGTGGGAGTTTGGGGTGTTGTTGGTTTAGCTGCGGGTTAATGTCCTTTCTGAGAAATCTAAATTCCCTTGAGGATAATTAAACCGTGTGTTTGACACGGTCCCTCAGTTCTATTTTCCCATTACATGCTTAAAACGTTATGTATGTCATCCATCATGGTGCAGTTTACACTTCAGACTTACTTTGCAGCTTGTGTTATATCAAGTACTGTTTGCTGACATAAACATATTTGCTTATTCATGCATAATTAATACCCCTATTAGAATAAATGCTTATGTTCAATATATGAGGCTGAATATGGCAGCACATTTGGCAGCTCAAGCTTTTTTTTGTTGTTGTTCTTTTTATTTTCCTCCATGTCACGTCAGCCAAACCATCTCATATGTGCACCTTTTTTTTTTCCCACTTCTTTGCCTTTTCTGTCACATGCAGGAGTGTGTGCATTCATGTGTACGCTCAATACGTGCTTCACACTTCACGGTGAAGAAGGGAAAGGGAAACGTGTGCGTTGTTAATCTGCCCGTCTGTCCTGTGCAGGTGGTTGGCGGTGCCTGGCTTTTCAGCCGGCTCTACTGTAACATCTTTGTCACGCTGGATGTGATGATGTGCACCGCCAGTATCCTCAACCTGTGTGCTATCAGCATTGACAGGTGAGAGTACATGTGTGTGTGTGTGTGTGTTTGTGTTTGTGCTCCTTGCTGTCATTTTTGTTTATGACTACTGGATGTTGCCATGACATCCGTCCATGTGAGATTTCCATGATTCCAGGTATTCCTCTTTTCTGCACCTCAGCTCATAGATATTTCAAAACTTCCTGGAGAAAATCACAATGTTTTCTTCTCTCGCTCAAACTCTTTGATAGGTGTGTGTGTGTGTGTGTGTGTGTGTGTGTGTGTGTGTGTGACAAAATGAGTAACAGTGAGAAAGACACTAATGTGGAGTTTTCATGCACACTGTATGTTTGTTGTCTCATGTTTAGACTTGACTGTGTCTGTTCTCTCTTCTAATTGCACTGCGTCGTGTTTGCATTGATGCGGGGGGGGGGGGGTCTGCATCAAACCTTTACTTTATATGTGCATCTAGTATTTGCATTATTTATTTGCTGAGTTTTTCTTCTTGTGTCACAGTAAATATTTAATAGCTCTCTAGGGTCTTTGAACTTACAACCCGCAGGCATCCAGAGTTCAACTCCGCAGAATGAATAAAGTACATAAGAACTGGAAGTGTCAGAGCGATATGAATCACAAACTCAGATTTTTCTTGTTTCTCTCCATCTGAAAGTTTTATACTATTCAGTTGTTTGAAAAAAAAACCTTGGCTTATTCAGATCCTTTCAAACTCCTATAAGGGATCTATCTAGGGATACGTTATCTAAAATACAAGACAGTTAACTCAGCAGCGTCTTCTTTTGACCTTGCAGCAACATGTTTTATATGAGACCGATAAGCTGACAGGCGCTTCATAAACACTTGTAACATATTTTGTATCTTCAATTGCATTTGTTTACATGCCCGCTGGCATATATGTTTGTCCTGTGGTGTTTTTCTGTACAAAGAACATAATTTGCTTCTCTGGAGCCCCTGCGATTCTCTGTGATTGATTATTAGACGAGTCAATGACAACACTTCTACAGTATCACACGCTTTGCGAGGTGCTAAATTGATGCAAAGCACCCGAGGCATTCTGTGTCATTGATAGTGTATAACACACCCACATTACCTTTGTGACAGCATTGTTTATTTATAAATTCATAGCAAACGGCGCTTTGATGGCAGGGAAGATTTGTCGCCTATTTAAAGGAGGCGTCAAACGAAAGGCGACGTAAATACACCGGAAAGGAAGTTGAAACATCAAACTTCAAGGTGAAGTGTCTGTGTGAAAAATAATCACAGCGTCATGTTTTAAGATGCGACTGGGAGCCCTGTATTCATCCTTAGCTAAAACTGTAACTTAAAGCAGCACTTGATCAATAAACCATGAGAAGTACATAATTTTTTACCACTCCAGCTTTTCATTTCAGTTTTTATTTAACCAGACAGCAATATGGCAGGAGGGTAAAGACAGAGTAAAGCAGCGAGGGAAGAGTATTTTTAGTGAGCGTCTGTGTCTGTTTGGCTCCGGGTATCGCCCTGCGTTTTGCCCAGAGAACAACCAGAGTAATTAGTCTGATGAGGATAAACAGTGGTGGCAGTTATCTGGCTCTAAACAACATAACATCACATCCTTTTTGGGTCGGGGTCCAGCATAATTGCTGCTTCTTCCGAGCCAATGCTGAACCTAGTTTTCTCTGGCTCATTAATACACTCTTGGTATATAGTGTGCTGATTAACTCTTAAATCAAAGCGCCACTATTTAGGTTTATTGCTGAATACCCAAATTGTTTCTAAATAGAAACGCCTGGTTTGCTGCTCCATTGTTGGTCTTTATATTATCTGCTTTCTCTCAGCAGTGCATTTCTTGGCATCCCCAAAAGTCCAATTCCTTTCAGGGAAGCCTTCTTCTTTCCTCTAATAATTCCCTTTTTCCCGTCCTATATCAGCACTTTTCTATTCATTTAAATGTCACCACCTATCCCCTGTACACGCACATTTTCCAAAGCTGGACAGATAATCTGTGTGTCTGCAGGTACACAGCAGTGGTGATGCCCGTCTTGTACAACACCACCCATCGCTCCAGGAAGAGGGTTTTTGCGATGATTGCCACCGTGTGGGTCCTGGCCTTCGCTGTCTCCTGTCCCCTGCTATTTGGCTTCAACACCACAGGTCAGCTCAACAGCATTTGGACTTCCTCTCCCAGTCAAGATGTATTCTAGTGAAGTCATGCAGGCACGAAGGCATCGTGTTATTCTGAAATCCAGGGTCAAAATTCAGTCTACCTGTCATTTAGGGTCAGCGGTAGGACATGAAATACAACCTGAAATGGGATTTAAAGGTGAACTCCACCAATCTAGTATGTCAGAATAAATTTTCTTGGCATGGGCAGCACTACTCAGCCTGTGAAAATGTTGTATAATGTATTCTGTGGATCCGTCTTGAGGTTTTGTGTGAGAATGAGAAAATAACCACTGAAGATTATATATCTGGGTTGTCTCAGCTCGGGTCTGAGACTTCAAATTTTAAACAGCCTGTGTTACACACTGGCCATGTTGAGTTTAAAAGATGGGGGCTTTTAAGCAGTCACACTAATGCAACATTTGCGTAATATCATTCAGGCCTTATTAAGAGCAGCCGAGCAATAGGAACCGTTCATGTGAGCATCCGACTTTTAATTAGGAGTCGGAGATATTGGGAATTTCTACTTTTACTATTTCTGCTATTTGTCAACTACCCACTGGAAACATGGCTGCAAAGCACTATTTCTGGCAGTTACACACCCAATTAGATTAATATTAATACTAATACAACCAATTCAGCTAATTTGAAAAGGAACAATACATAATTTATTTGCATGTGGGTTCACTTGGTAACACTTAAATGGTTAGCAGTGGGGGACATCATGCACTAACCACTTTGGAGTAATGATGTTTTCTGGTTTCTCCAAATCTGCAGCCTAATTAAAGACATTATTGAGCTGTAGAGATCTGGTGTTATAAGAGCTGATCCCATACTAGAGACTCAACAGCGTCTATCCATTGTAAATCCCCAAACTTTATTGAAGTATAATGATGAATTGATGGAATCCCCTTATGAAAGGAAAATGCACCATCAGATGCTCTTGGACTCTTATAATATATCATTTATCTATGATGTTTGCTGCATTACAGTTTCCTTGTGGTTAAGTGAAATCTTTTGGGTGTGCTCATCTTTCCTAAATTTGCTCTGGGCACCTCCCCAGTTTGTGATTCTATAGAAAATGAAATAGAAATTTTGAAATATTGTATGTGAAAGTGGAAGGAGTAGAAGTCACAGCAGCAGTGTCACAAGTGAGACATCTTTCCCGTTAAGAGAAAAATGTCTTCCCCATTTTCATTTTTAAATATTGCATGCACTGAATTCTGATTAAATGAGGCGGCTGTGGGTGGAGAGAGGGTGTCATCTTCTGAAAGATGTTTTAGGGATTATTCATGCTCTGCATAACTGAGATTTTGCTGCGCTGACACGTCTTCTGTATTTGGCTATTGTGACATGGGAACAAGAAATAATCCACAGCTAAACAAAAAAAAAATCCAAAAAACAAAACAAATGGACAGAGAAATACGAGAGATGTTACCAGTAGCTATTTTAATTTCGGTAGCCAGCAGCACAGATGCATGACTGCTTGTGCACACAATTAAGAGCATTAGTCAGACACAATGTAAAGCTGCTCACTGAGATACAGGCGTGTGGTTTAGTCCACTTACAATCACTGGAAAACAATGGCTGGTGATCGCAGGAATCCCACTGTTTTGTCAGTATGCAACCGGGCGTCAGCATACCAAGGAGGGATCAATGGAGTCATATTATGCCCAGAATTCTTTACATTCCTTTAAACCTAATGGATTGAGAGAGAGCAGCTTGAAAATACAAATGCTGTTTGAGTGACTAGGATATATGTGTCTGTCTTTGTTCTCGTCTCTTTGTGTATTGAGGTGTGTGATATTGATCCAGGGCAACATCCAGGGGGAGGCAAATGCCTACATTTTGTTCATGCCACTCACCTGTTGTACAGCTGCGGTCAGAGCCTGTGTCACATCAATTCACAGCACTATTAGCTCACCTGATGGATATTTACCTCCGGAATTCTGATTGAAAAATTGGTCTATACACTAGTATTATTGTGTCAAATGGTCTCTTATCCTGAATGTATGGGGCAATTATTGTCAAATCAATCATACCTCCATCTCACACTCATGGCTGTTAGTGTATATGTGCAGTACTGTATACATCAATATGTACGCATAATGTGAAAGAGGACAAGCCATCGATGTCATGTTCAAGATGGAGCGCACGCACCGGGGTCAGAGGTTGGCTGTAAATTACACCTGAAGTCGTGTTTTGCATAATGATATTTTCTGCTTTTATTTTAGATGACCCCATGGTGTGCTCCATCTCCAACCCCGACTTTGTGATCTACTCTTCAGTGGTGTCCTTCTACCTGCCTTTTATTGTCACTCTGCTGGTCTACATCCGCATCTACGTCTTCCTCAGGATGAGGCGGAAGAGGATCGCCTTCAGCCAGGCCAGCGGAAAGATCCAGCCGGGCTCGACCCCGCCATCTGTGGTGAGACGATTATCTTAATTCTCTGCCCTTCTAATTTTATTTATGGTATGACGGTAATTTGGCTTGACTCATTATTAATGACCTATTAACATTTATAACCACTCACTTTATGGTGCATTATCATTATGGGAATCACGCTCCAAATACAAAAACACTACAAATACCAAAGCACATAGAAGAGTGAAAGCACAGACATTATAGGAAACACATCAAAGCAAAAAAATGCAACAAAAACACATACAAATAGGAAAACACATCCAAGAAGAATTATCCTGGGGAGAACAGTCGTATCTCAGCAAGCGCTTTGGTTAATTTGCCAAGTGGCTCTGACCTTCGTAGCGTTTTGAAATATGTTATAATTCCATTTGGAAGCTAAAAATTTGATTGCAGAGTTGAATTAGTTGCTGCCAGTCCGTCTGAAGGTAAAGCTAAATATATAATAAATGTATTTTTGGCGCTGCCTCTGTGGACTTGGGGGTTCTAACATGCACACATACTGTATATGTCCACATTTTAATAGAGAAAACATATATATATATATATATATAAACAAAAATGATCAGAGGCACTGTGCTTTATTGTTTATATATACATTACAGATAACAGGTGTATCTGTTGCTACGCTCACTTTCAATTCGATTTTTTTATCCCAAAAAATCTGTTTAGATCTGTACGTTGCTGCTTATCCAAATCAAGCCCATCACTCCCCTGGTCTCACAGAGCACTTCGGATGTAGCAATTTTTGTTGCTTGTTTTTTCCTCTGTTTGTATGTGTTTTTTTGTATTTGTTGCATTTCTGGAATTGTAGCACATTTCCCTTGTTTGTGCTTTCACTCCTGTATGTGCTTTGTCCTTAGGGACAACTGTGTTCATTAGACAGTGACATGTGAATTATTACAGTGGATGGTGGTAAACAAACTGAGAAAAATACCATTATAAACCATTATAAACCCCTTAGATCTGATTGTAGTTAAAAAATTCAGTAATCAAGCTCAGAATAACTTTTAGGTGTTTTTTTTGCTCCTAAGCTGCCTCTTTATAGAGACAAAGTTTTTACTTAACGCAACTTTAAATTTTTTCTCTCTCCCTCATTCACATTCACCCACACTATGCACACTTGTAATGACTTGCAAATTACAATTCCCCCTTATATTGGACCTTTTCTGTTAGATTCACAATGTGTGCACATACCAAAACCTCCCCTAATGCTTCATAACCGGTTCCATCATAGAAGAAAAATGACGTGTAATCACAGTGATAGACAAGAGCACTGCAGTCAGTAAAAGCTGTTTATTTTCATATGCATGGATTTCAATAACTCACTTGCAGGACCAGGGTTCAGACGTCAGAGGAATCTCAGGAACATTAGTTTGCTTTAACGGGAGAGAAAAGCCATGTGATTTTGAGTGAGGCTACTCTATCAAATTGGGCTGAGTGCAATAGTCCTTTCAGATGAACACGGGTCAAAGATAAAATGTAAATGTACAACTCGGTTTATACGTAGCTGACACAGCTGTCAGTGTAAAACTGAAGCTGTTCTTAATTAAAGTGGCTTGTCAGGTTAAAAATAGTAAATTTCATCATTGTGTCCCGAAGTGGCCTCTATCTTTGAGCTAATCTATACAACACTAAATCATATTTTTAGGTAGAAATTTCAGGTAGAAAGAAATGTGATGTGTATGATAATGCTAACATCAGCCAGCTAAAATACTTGTAATGGCAATGCTTTCAAGCTGATGTTTAGCATGGATGTTTGCAGTGTTCCCCATTTTAATTTAGCATGTTAACATGCTAACATTCTCTAATTGGCACTAGAGCTGAGGCTAATGGGATTGTTATTAGCATTTATAAAAGCAAGCAAGATGAAGTGGAAGAGACAGGGAGATAAAAGGCAGAACAGTATAGAATATTTATATATTTCTGCTCAGTCTACGGCCAAGCCGGCAGCTCTGACTGCGTATGGAGGCACTACAGTGCTGCTAAATGCCAATGTCAGCGTGCTAACATGCTCACAATGCCAATGCTAACAGAGTGATGTTTAGCAGATAAAGTTTACCATGTTCCCCGTCTTATGCTGTCTTCAGAACCACCTATTAGTGTAGCCTACTATTCATTTGACGTCAAAATTATGTGTATACAATAAATGCAAGGATGTATGCTAAATTAGCAAGAACTTAGCTAACTGGACACAGGTACAGACAGAGGGACAGTAAACCCAGCTAGTAGCTCTATCCAAATCTCCATAAATGTCGCAGCAGATTTACAATTAGTTAGACAAATTGACCACACATTGGAAATCCATATTCTCTATTTTATTATGTGACATATTAACAGTCCTATGAGTGTAAATTACAACAGCTTTTAGCCTGCTTTAAAATCCTCACCAGTCAGTGCTGTGGCTGCTGGTTGGTGGGAAATGCATTCTGGGATACTGGCTGTATACTTAATTGTGAACAGTCAGCTTCGTGATGACATACTTAATCATTCATTTAGTAGGTAGCTGTCATGATGCTGTAATATCACTTTGGACTTTTTTTTTTTTTCTGTTTTATTTTGAAATAACTTACTTTGTGTGTCCACTTTTTAGTTTTTCCTCCTTTGTGATTATCTGCCCTGCCCAGAGTTTCACCTGTATTTAATTACCCTCGCCTCCCTTGTGTTGTTAAATCTTTCCCTCAGTCTTTGTCAGTTCGTCTGTTTGTTCCTGCTGTGTTTCCCCTGTCTCTTCATGCTCCCGTTCTGTTCCTTAGTTTTCCTCTAATTTGGATTACCTAAGTTTGGATTTTTCAGAGTTGTTGTGTTCCTGCCTGATCTCCATTTTTTTTTTACCTTTGAAGTAAGTCTTTTGTGTTTTTCTTTTATTGAATAAATCTTCAGACTCAACCAGCCAGCCTTTGTGTCTGCATTGGGGTCCAGTAATCCTAAACTTGATGGCAGTGCTATGCATCACTCATCGAGTGTGCAGTTCCAAACATAGCATCATAGCATGTTACCATTTGCACTAGAAACAAATTACAGCTCAGGCTGTAGCATGGCCAAAAAATAAGTGTATTCCCCACAAAATGTGTAAAATCAACACCACCAAAGAAAACGTATTTATTTTTAAGATGCTTTCTAAATAGATATAAATAGACTGTTAAGTGTATTGTGTTTATTTTGAGAACAAGCCTCTAGGCAACATTTTAGTCCTTAAAAGCGATGTCATCTCTTTTTTCTTTTTTTTTTTACTATTACGATTTTGTGGCAAGGGTGACGCTCCTCTTGAAATGGTGGATATCTCATTACTGTGCAAATCAGATTTTTTTTTTTTTTTCTAAACCAGCTGTCAGTTCTTTGTTCACATTCATCACTCTAATATTCGTCCCAGTTGATTCTCTCATATAAATGATGGCGTTATCTTGATATCTTGATAACCACGGGCAAGGAGACATCAAGTCATGTTCTGTGCATCTGTTCCTACCCTATTTTTATAATATGGTGTATAAAAAGACACAATTAGATCATCCAGGAGTTTCCTGTGTTATGTGGTTGGATTCATTCCATTTTTTTTTTTTTTTTGCCCATCATTGCACACAAATTCACAGTCCTCTATTTTAACAGCAGGTTACGTGTAATTGGTTGTGGTTGAGCCTCAGTTTGGGATCTCATCCATGAATGGAGACACCCATTGTAAGATCCAAGTCCTGGAGGAGTTCTGGCTGAGAGAGTTATAATAGGAGAGTGTTTTGAAATAACATACTGAAGGAACATTTGATATGAGGACGGACTAGTTGTGTGTGTTTCAAAGCTGACTATCTCTATTTCGTGGTATGTTTTGATTGAGTCGCACAGTGTTTGGCTCAGGAGTAAGAGTGACTAGAAACATAGCAGACAATTATTCCCTATTTTTTTTTTTTTTGTCTGCGTCATGGCCACTCAGTGAGATGAATGAGATGATGCGATGTGTTTCAAAGTAAATGGTACAAAGATCTGCTACCTGTAGACTGATGGGCTATAGGGTGTGAGGATGATCTTGAACTGTGTTCCTATCCCCTAGGAGACCTGTCTACAAGAAGAGACTCCCAAGGCGAAACAAGATCTGTCACCAATAAAGATTAATGTGGTAGGTATTATGTCTAATTAGAAATTCTTCAATAGATTTTTTTGTTGGATGCACTGCAGCTTAATTTCTGACTAACTCTCATACTGAGTGTGTTGGCGTATTGTGACATGGTGGGAAGTAAAGCAGTTCTGTTTTTAGCTTTTCACGTGGGTCTGTCTGTGCGTATGTTCATGCACACTTGAGTTCCTCATTACGCTGTGTGGTCGCAGGCCGGGGGTCTTTCGGGGGAACCAAAAAAAAAATCGTGATTCTGAATCGTGGCTCGCTGCCTTGTGTCACCTGGCCACTCGTCAGCTGAGCAAAAGCCTGATGCACTGCAGCACCTGCATAATCCACAGACTAAGGCGGAGAGAGTAACAATCCAATTTTTTCCCCGAGGAAAACGTGTGATGAGATGAGTGTGTGAGTAAGAGAAGATTATGAAAATGAAAATTCATGTTTGTGGCCATACTGGAAATACACATTGCGTAATCCTTAAAATGAGTTAATGACTCTTCTTGCTACCCCAAAGGGAGAAGGCTCATTGAGCTGTAGTTGCAGAATTTCTTTTAGAGAAGTTTAGAAAGTATCCACAGATGTTAAAATCACATTTTTGGATGTGTGCTGAGTAACTGCAGGTGTCATGTAAAAACTTGGATGGAGGAAGGATCTGTCTGAACTGCACCTCTGAGATGTATTGACCATATCTTCCAAGTTTTTATCTACCACTTAGTTGAATACCACTCGTCTTCCAAATATTTCCCACATGAGGTTAAAGCAGAGGAAAATTAATCTTTCAATATATATTACACTGTAGAAGAAGTTTAAGACAATAAGGAAGGTAGAGCAATATACTGTGGATACCTATATTCAAACTTTAAAGCTTTAATAACTGCTTTGTTGGTCTTTACCAACTCCAGAGGAAAAGTTCTAGTTCTTTAGCAGCTAATTGCTCCAGTATGTCAACCAGCTAGCTGCTAACTTTGTCCGCCATTTGCTGCTGGTAGGTTTATCGGAACTTTTTTTTCACTAAAATGTTCTTTCTGTTGCAACTGGAAATGAGGTTGATGAGAGCAGTGAGATGAACCAAATATTAAAGCTGCAGGCCAGAAAACCAAAGGAACACGCTAAAAGATGCTAGAGCACTCCGCAGAGCTGATGGGTGTGGAATAGTTGTTTGATAAATCTGAAGCCAGTTTGTCACTACAACAGACCACTTTATTGTTTATCAAAAAAACATTGATTTGTGCAGCATTGATGGAATGACATTACAATAACACTCATGTCATTACAGTTAGTACGCCTGTGCATTAAGCATGTGCAACTGTAAGGCATCTCTCTTGCTGTTCAAGTTCCTACTAATCATGCACCGCTTCTCCAGCAGAGCGTAGAGCCCTCAGGTCACTCCAAGCCCAACCTGCTCTCACGATGCCTGTGGCGCAAACGCCCAAAGACAGGACCGGTGGAGAACTCGATGCTGCCCCCGGTGGACACACAGAACTACTGCAGCATCAGCCACGCCTCCTGCGGCCGCACAGAGCTGGATCTGGAGCAGGAGCGAGGGGAAGAGGAGGAGGTGGATGAGAACAACCAGAAGGAGCTGCCTCCTATCAGGATGAGCTGCGAGGTGAAGGATCTGTCCAATGGACGAACACACACGTCACTGCGGCCGTTGCCTCACTCTCATACCACCACCAATCAACGATTCAGGAGCATGCACGCACGGGAGAAAAAGGCCACTCAGATGCTGGCCATTGTGCTCGGTGAGTAGAGACTGTCTTAAGTGAAATAACCTGAGGAAATGAAATTGTAAATGTCATGGTAACACTTAATACAGGCGATTTCATAGATATAATGTATAAGAGTTCATGCCATATATACCCAGTTACATGCCCTGCTCTCACCCGACCGGGTTGGTACGTGCATTTGTTGTATATTTGGCAAAACCGCAATAAATGAGGGTGAAAATGTCAGAAAAGTCTGGCTGGCTTCAGACTCTCAGTGTGTGCCCAAACACACACTGTAGCTCCTGACACAGGTTCCACACGCTCCAATTATCAGCCAGGATGCTAAAAGCCTGGTCCAGTTAGCACTGGCACAGCATAAATCCCACTGAAAAAAATTTAATCAGAGGTGTCTGATTACATTACACTGGTGTCAGTGAAAACAGTGGCGCACACACAGAGGATGATTGCAGTCCAGCCCACTTCCCAGCTGCTTTTCAGCCATCTGACCTCTGCTTTCCTGTGATGTTGTGTGGAAAAAAAGTCCTTGAATTTAAGAGTTAGAACATTTAAATTCGTTTGTACATAATAAACTATACCTTGCAAATGAATGCCACATAAAATAATGGGGAACCAAAAATATTTTAAGTGACACTTTGCTATGCCCATTGATTATACATGTGAAGCTTTTCTTATATGGCACGAATATTGAGAAAACATAGATAACGGTGACCCATTATTCACTTGAAATTCATTATAATTCTTGAAATAGAAGCTTTTCAATTGTCCTAATAAAGTACCTTTGTTCTTGTAACCAGTTTTGACTTAATATTATAGTACATGGTAGTAAGTGGATGTATACCTGCAAACAGATTTTTCTTACATCATTTCTAACCCTACACTGATTAATGTGTTTATCTAATCTTGGCTTCAGAAGAGGTTGGTTACTACTGTTGGTAGAAAGCTAGTTATCCAGGCATGCTAACATTTGCAGCTTACATCAGAGCAAACAAGTACGTTAAATAATCCACAAAATTTTGCTCTTGTGTTGTTTTATTCTAAACTGTGATTTAGTTGCATCTGGGTTCCCACATGCATGTCAGTCTTGAATGAGGAATTTTCTAACATCACCTGTAACCCCACATAATGATTAATATACTTCACCAATTACATTATTATTATCTAGCTCTTGGTAGGTGACAATATGTCACTGTAGTTAGTCAGCCAATGCTTATGTTATCAACTTATGTTTCGAGCAGACAAATGTAAATTTTTATATATTCCTTCGAATTTTATTTATTATTTTGGTTTGGGAAAGTCTAAAAAAAGACAACACCATCCAAACTCATACTATTGTTACTACTGGCCTTGCCTTGCTAAGCTATGATTTAACAATTGCATTGATTAACATGAATTCTCTTCTTTTTTTTTTATTCTCTCTCTCTCCCCTTTTCTTTTGACCATCTTTTCCAAACTATTCAACACTTCCTCCCCCTCAAATTTACATTATAAACACATTCCCCCTCATTTGACATTCATGTTTTCTCTGGCTACAATTATTTTGCTTTACCTGCTTTTCTTTTTTTTCTGTCTCTACTTTGTCCAACACTCTGCTCCATTTGCACCCTCGATTCCCCTGCCGTCCTTTCTCCATACCTCTCTGCTCTCTGGCTGCTGCAGGGGTGTTTCTCATCTGCTGGCTGCCTTTCTTTGTGACTCACATTCTGAACACCCACTGCAGGACATGCTACGTGCCTCCTGCACTTTACAGTGCTTTCACCTGGCTGGGGTATGTCAACAGTGCCCTCAATCCTATTATCTACACCACCTTCAACATTGAGTTCAGGCGGGCCTTCATCAAGATCCTCAGCTGCTGAGGAAGGAGGCGCGCCAGGAAATTAAAATGGAAATGAGGCTGTGGACTCACGCTACAACTCAGGCATGGTGCATTTAGTAAACAGTGACCACAGATATACTCTGGTCATGGTTGAGGGAAGCAAATCTGCTTTGTATCCTAAAGCGGTTATACAGTAGCAGCGAGGTGAAACATGGAAATGAACCGACACTGTGTCGTGCAATAAATGCAAACAGGAAGATTTTTACTTTTCTGACTCCAACAAAGATTCAAACCTTTGTTTCTCAACAGGGCTGGGACTTCATTTGAACAGTATTACTCATCAAATAAGACTTAAATTTTCACATGCATACGGTCTTATTGATAGCACAAGGTGTTGGACTTTCTTGTGGATATGTCTTGTACAGTATGTGTACTGCTCATTGGCACAGCTCCTCAGTTCAAGACTTTCCGGTCGATGTAAGTTTGGCAACCACGATCAAGCTTTAAGGCTGATGAATTGATCCTAAACCTGCAAGCCACCTCGTCCTGAGGCTCTCTGCCAACGCACTGTGTGGATTAACTGATGTTACTCACCTCTTCCACTCACCCCCTCCCTCTTCATCATCACTATCGGTTATTCACCTGTGCATGCACAAATCAAAATTCAAGGCCATTCGCTTGAATTGAGCTTGAAGGATCGTATTGGTCCCTGCCAAGAGTCACATCATTTTGATTGTCATATATATTGATGTGGAGGCATTGTGTGCCATGTGGATTCATTAGAAATTAAAAAGAAATGTGAGATTTTGATGTAATGCACATTGAAAATTATTCTGTGTTTTTTAAAGGGACTGTCTGTTTAATGGCAAACTTCCTCGTGATTTAGAGCTGCCTGCCGGCTCTTCTAATGCGCTGATGAAAGCAGGAGCTTTGTGATCTTAACAAATCAAGCAGGATTGTAAACCATGTGGTGGGCCGGTCTGTTATGGAGGGAGCATTTACTGCAGTGTGTTGTAAATAATAAAAAAAAAAAAAGAAGATGAAATGTTTTCCAATCATCTATCTATATACAAAAATACACAGCTCGAGTGTACGTGTGTATGTCGGATTGTTGTTTGTGATCAAAGATACCATCAGACACTAGAGAATACAAGTGTTGGTGGGTTTTCTGAGAGGAACACAAGAGGATCCAAGCTGAGTCAACAGGATATTGGGAGATTTAGAGAGAAAGGGAAGCAACAGTGACACAGAAGGAGGATCAATGTGAAGACAAAAACACAGAATGAGATAAAGCCAAAATGCAAAAAATGGAATTAAAGAACAGATATAATAGACTGTAAGGATGGGGGGGGGGGAGCATCCTGATAGCTGCGGGAGGGGAGGTAAGGAGGGGCGGATGGGCCTTTCTCAGCCTACTTCCCAAGCTCTCTTATTTCTCTGAGAGGCATAAACACCTGCTCCCCTGACACTCTGTGCCATTGCGTCGACTCTGCCTCGTTCCGCTGAGACTACTTTTGACGCTGACGCACCAGGTGTGTGTATGTGTGTGTATGTGGTTGCCTTTATTTATGGATGCACATTATGATGTGAGAGGAACCTCCAGTAGATGATCATCACAAAGCAAACGTCGATACACCATAGGATTAGTTTATTAGTCTTCCTTCTGTCCTCATGCAGCAGAAATCAATATTTAATACAATGTAGAGACCTAGATAAATGCATATTTATGCAGGCGTAATCAGGTTATAAACCAAAATGAAGTTCAGATTCCAGGGTGATAGGATGAGGTGTTTGTTTTCTTCTGTTCTTTAATTGAATTTGAATATCAATTAATTTAATTAAAGATGCCTTTTAGGGTGTAAATACTGCACAACTGAGCACATGTGCCTCTAGATTACATTCAGTCATTCAGAGACAATAATGAAAACCACTCATTCACCTCTTGCTGTAAATTAACTGCATACAAAACAAACGACCCAAAGCCCTGGAGCCCCTCTGTAAACCCCCGGGGGCTGCAGCGTTCAATGCATCCGACAATATGAAGCAGCTCAATGGATCAAACATATTAATGAAATCCCTGTTCATCTTTACAAGCATGCAAAGTCTAAAAATGTTCCGTTTCTCTTTAGATGCTGCCAGAGGAAAGGTTAAAGGGTCAAAGAAAAAAAGTTTATCCTGTTGGGAGAATGCATGTGTTCATCCAATTTCATGGCTATTTGTTTTTACATTTAAAGACATCTTGCGCGCTAAGTTTACATTTTTGGCCTGAAGGCAATGAAACCTCAATGAGAGTTCAATGAGTGTCTAAAATTTTGAGGATGAGGTTTATATACTGACAGTGTGCTGAGAATATTTCCACCAGTTTCCAAGTTGAATGTTCAAGAAATGACTGGCTGAATGTGGCAGATCTCTTCACTTTTATCATGAAAAAAAGACTTGATTCTATAAAATAAAACAACGGTAACACTTTTTTTTTTTTACAGGTCAGCATCTTCAGTATAATTCACTATTAATTCCAAGAAGTTTTCTGGAAGGAGTTCTATCGTTTTGTTACAGTTCTAGGGAAAACGGGTTCACTCAATCAAGGGTACACTTCTGATTAATTCCAGTTGATTGCTTTCATATCCTAGAGAGTCAGTGCATAGCAGATAAGATGAACATGCCAATATGTGCAGTTCACCCACAGGCAAGCATACATTTCAACATATAGAATATGTAGAGTCCTTTAGCGCTACAGTCCTCCTGGCTTTCTTGGAACCCCTCCATGGAGCTGCATTACCCTCAAGTTTATGGTCTCTGGGGACCTGAGGTCTTTAGTGTGAGGCTCTGTGAGTATTACAGCCTCATGGTGAAGATCCATGCCATCAAATGTAAAGAATTTCCCTTTAGATCTTTCTTTGAAGTCTTCTTTTTAAGAATAACTGCTACACTTGTTACTGTAGATTGAAAGCTAATGATCTAGTTTAAAGCACATAAAATCTTATGTTTCATTGCTCCTATCGAGCTAATATGGCTTAATCCTTAGTATGTTTATGGTAGTTTTAAGATCAAAGGTCAGGTTTATTTTAATGGCTAGATTTTCATGGTAGTTTCAGATCTGGTCAGATTCATTTGGCTCTAGCAAAGACCACTTGAGTATTTTCACATAACTCGTGTAAAAGTGAGAAGAAGTTATAGTGTTATCTCAATAAAATAGCATACAGTTTGACTTGTTTTGTCACTATGACAGCTATGAAAAATTAAAAATCAGGGCGTTATGATTTTTTTTCTTATACCTATGGGAATCAGGGCAAAAAGGTTTGAGAGCCACTGATCCAGCCGGTGGAGGGAAAGACTGACCAGCCACCAAACACACATGACTCTCAGACCATGTGTCTCTCATGGGTAGAAAGTCGAAACAGACATGGTTTCAAAGCAGTTATATCTCTGCATATGTATGTCAAGATAAAACACAATGCAATCCATGACTTTAATTGGGTTTACCGCTCTCTACACCCCACTCGTCTTTTTATGTGTATGTACTATTCTTTACTGTCAGTCTGTGTGCTGCTCAGCTTTATGCATATACGCCTGGATAGATACATACTCAGGCTTTGGGGATTATATTATTTGCTGCATGGCATGCATGAGTCTGATGTGTGCATGTCTGTGCAAGCACAAGCAGGTGCTTACCTTCTTCCTGTCCGTGTGCATTTATGTGGCGTGCATGATGGAACATGTGTAAACAGGTCTAAGTAAGGGAGGAGGTTAAAAAAACGAAGGGGTCCATCCACGAGTGAAAGGTGGAGAGAGGGTTCAGCTGCACTGCTGAGTATGTTCGCTACCCTGCTAGTTGAGGATGACGCAGCGGAGGAAGGAAAAGATGAATGCGATGCAGCGTTTGCATGTTTATCAGCAGGTCTCAGAAGGAAGAGGATGCTTGCCTGAGTGATGGCTGCTCATTGTCGGAGAACTCAGACGTGGTCGGACTCCTGTGTGTTTCAAAATCCCTGCTGCTTTAAATACATATGACTGATGAAGAAGAACACACATCGGGTAAAAATAAGTTGCTGACTGAAAGTGCCACCACTCCAGCTCCTGCACATATAGTACGTCTCCTCCTGCTTCCTCCCTTTGTCTGAACGGATAAGGGAAGCTTGGTGCATTTCTGTGGGTGGATGAACAGATGTGATAGGCAGCTGCAGTGTTTAGCAGTGGCTAATGATGATGGATAAAGATGTTGATTATAGACAGGGGTGGCTTCACGCCTTGACTGACATTCAGTCTGCCCCTCTCTCCTTCCACCAATGCCTCCTACTTTTTTCCTCCCACCAACATGTCAAAGCAGCACGATAATCATCCTCCCCTCTCTGTTGCTCCCTGTCATTTGTGCATAAGCTGCCTTTACTGTTAAACTGATGCCATTTTGGGGTTAAAGGGGTTAAAGGTGAGGAGGGAACCAAAACCCAGCAATGGTGGGAAATGAGTTGCGGAAAAATTTGACTGTTCAAGATATAGTGACAATAAGTTCTGGACTGGCCGAACAGTGGAAGTGAATGTGTTTGGATCTTTCTCCTGTCTGAAGCAAGCAAACTTGAAGAGACAGCGTCTCCACTGTCATCAGTCTCCTGTGTGTCTGCACTTGTATTCATTATGTTGTGGAGGCAAAAATATCCACAAGTTTAAAGTAATAGTTTGATATTTAGGTAGATCAATAGATTAGTAACACTGTTATATGCTGCTACAGAGAGCAGCCAGTTAGTTTAGCTTTGCACAGAGACTGGTAACAGCGGGGAACAGCTAGCCCTGCTATAAATGTGAAATTTGCTGCATCTGGCCAAGAGCATATCATGCACATTACCACATAAAACCACAAAATTGTAATTTTATACAGATTAAACAAACAAGTGTGTTAATTAGTGAGCTTTTTAGGTGACATTTGTTACACAGAAATAATGTAAACTAGCTGTATCCCCCTGTTTCCAGTCTATAAGCTAAGCAAACTGTATATCTGTAAGATGTAGTGTATTTATCTTACAGATACGGAGTAGTATTCATCTTGTCATCATTCTTCCTGCAAGAAAGCAATTTAGTGTTTTTCCCCAAATGTTCTTTTTAGAGTCTGTTGTAGGTTAGAATTAGGGTTAGGTTTAGGTTCATGTTAAGGTTAGTCATGTAGTGGTTCGGGTTAAGTTTAGAATAAATCTCCAGGGAATTAATGCGTGTTAATGCAATGCCCTTCAAAGTGACAAAGTCCTGTGGTGACAGGTTAATACCATTAGATTCTAATGAATGCATTCTGTGGCCAAGAGGGAAGTTAAAGCCCTTTAAACATGTCAACCAATTACAGAGGATCAAAGCAACTGATGGAGTGTATCCCACACATTCTCACATACATGAAAACAGCTGCATACATATGGTGACATGTAATCACAATAAAGCTACAGGGCTGGGTTGCAGCATTAGAAGGTTTCATTCAGACATAATCAGTTTGTTTCAGAAAGATTTGTTTTTATTCAGATGTTAAAACCAGCTGCCTTCTGGGAAAGGAGATGACAACGAGTGATCTCTGTATAAGATTGGAGTTTATTGTGCATATCAGTATTCCACGCTAGTGCTTTACCGTGCCAGTGTTGTAACCTCTTGAAGGATAATCTGAAAGTGGAGAGGGAGATTTTTACCAATATCATCATAACTTGAAATGATACACAGGATAAAAAACTGAATCTACATCTGCACACCTTTTTATGATTTCAGACACATTTTCATCATTGGCTTTGTTGCAATAAAAAAAAAAATCATTTTAGCTTTTGGGTGTGGCAAGGTAGTTGTAATATGTAACTCTGTGGTATATCCTCAGTATGCATCAGAGAAAAAAAAGAAATACTTTTTATTGTGGACTCTCCAGGTTAATACCAGGACTATAACCAGGGTTCCAGAAATATGTGAGCCAAGTTCCATACCCCTCAATGCAAATAAATTCTCAAAAATATTCTGTTATGTTGATATTTACTGTTTTTATATTAAGGTTACCTGTTTTTTCATTACTGAACATGAAGGTCTTGAACACTGTTTTAGTATTCACCACACTGCCAGGAATAAAATACTGACAAATAAACAACATGTTTTCATTGGCATTAAAGGAGTCAAAATTAGATGTGTATTTAATAGAGAAATAACCATGTCCCTACCAATATTTTCAGAGGACAAAATTGTCCCTTTGAATATTTGAATGAACTCATTCACACTATGTTTGGAGGGAAGTCATATTAGATCATTCCAATGTGTCCTCAAAGAGGCTACATCTCAGCTAGCATTTGACTGACTGAAAGGGCGGGGGCTATCTGAAGGCTAACATCTTGTGAGAACATCACAGTGGTACCTAACAACAACAGAAAAATGTCAACTGATGTTGTGTACCCATGTGAGCTAACGTTAACTAGCAAGCTAACACTGGCTTCTGTCTTCTGTAGGCTAGCATTCAGGTTGCTGGCAGGAGTAAACATAACCATATAAGTTGCAACTATATAAGCAAACACAAACCTCAATCAATGTAACCAGGACCCCCAGATATGTCCTAAATACCTTGGATTCCTACACATATATACAGTCACACATAACTTATATTCTAAATTCAAAGTTAAATGCATGTAAGGCAAATCATGCCTTACACTATTCTATGTCTTAATATACTATGATGTTTTTATGCCTTTTATGCCTTATATACTATGTTGTTTTTTGTACATTTATACCTTACTATGCTATGACATTTTCGAGACATTTTATACCTTAATATACTATGACTTATTTATGCCTCACTATACTATGACGTTTTTATGCTTTACTTTACAATGTCATTTTTTTGACTTTAGTACCTTACTGTACTATGACTTACTATACTGTGACTTTTTGGTGCCTTCCTGTACTATGATGTTTTCATGCCTCACTATAGTATGACGTTTTTATGCCTTACTTTGCAATGTCGATTTTTTTTTTCATGATGTTTTTTGACATTTTATGCCATACTATACTTTGACGTTTTTTGACATTTCTATGCCATACTATACTATGATGTTTTTGTGCATTTTTATGCTTTAATATATTATTTAATATACTGTGACGTTTTTTTGAAATTTTTATGCCATACTGTACTAAGAGGTTTTTTGGCATTTTTATGCCTCACTATACTTTGTTGTTTTATTCCTTATCATACTATGATGTTTTTTGGACATTTTATGCCATACTATACTATGACTTTAATTGGCATTTTTATTCCTTAATATAGTACGTCATTTGATGCCTTACCATACTATGACATTTTTATGACCTTTTATGCCTTAATATACTATGATGTTTTTTTGACATTTTATGCCATACTATACTATGACGTTTTTGTAAATTTTCATGCTTTAATATATTATTTAATTTGATCCCTTACCATACTATGATGTTTTTATGACCTTTTATGCCTTAATATACTATGATGTTTTTTGACATTTTATGCCATCCTATACTATGACTTTAATTGGCATTTTTATTCCTTAATATACTATGTCATTTGATGCCTTCGCATACTATGACGTTTTTATAACCTTTTATGCCATACTGTACTATGACGTTTTTTGACATTTTATGCCTCACTATACTTTGTTGTTTTATTCCTTATCATACTATGATATTTTTATGACCTTTTATGCCATACTATACTATTACATTTTTTGACACTTTTATGCTTTACAATATTATTTCATTTAAGTCAATACTTCAGTGTAGCGGGTTTTATTTGTGCACAAAGGACAGATCTCTTACATGGCACACCAAGTTCACTCTTTGAGTAACAAAAGTTTGACTGCCTGTATGGTCTTTTGCTCTCCGATGTGTGTGACAAGCTGATGTTGACCTGGAAATCTTCATGTCCGTGGTGGTACTTAGCTGTTACTCGTCCTTCTTCAGAACTGCTAAGATTATTCTCCATCAGTGGGGCTCTAACGATATAAGTATATAAGCAAACATATGCCTCCATCAATGTTACTAGGACCCCCAGATATGTCCTAAATACCTTGGACTCCTACACATGTGTACAGTCACACATCACTTATATTCTAAAGTCATAGTTATATGCATGTAAAACAATTCATACCTTACACTATTCTGTCTTACTATACTATGACTTTTTTATGACTTTTTATGCCTTACTATACTATGTGGGTTTTATGATGTTTTTATGCCTTACTATACTATAACTTCTTGTGCCTTACTATACTATGACGTTCTTATGCTTTACTATGCTTTGTCGTTTTATTTCTGTTTATGCCTTACTATACTACAATGTTTTTATGTCTTACTATACCATATTGTTTTTATGACTTTTTATGCCCTACTATACTGTGATGTTTTTATTCCTTACTATATACTTTGACATTTTTATGATTTTCTATGCCATATTATACTATGTGCTTTTTATGACGTTTTTAATGCCTTACTATACTAGGTCACTTTTATGAATTTTTATTCTTTACTATACTATTAAGTTTTTATGCCTTCCTATACTATGACCCTTTTATGACTTTTTATGCCATACTATACTCTGACCTTTTATCCCTTACTATACTATGATGTTTTCATTCCTTCTTATACTATATGCTTTTTATGACGTTTTTTTGGCATTTTTATGCTTTACAATAATGTTTCATTTGCTCAATTACCATACTATGATGTTTATTTGACATTTTATGCCATACTATACTATGACATTTTTTGGCATTTTTATGCTTTACAATATAATTTCATTAGATGCCTTACCATACTATGATGTTTTTATGAACTTTTATGCCTTAATATACTTTAATGTTTTTTTGAGATTTTATGCCATACTATACTATGACGTTTTTTGGCATTTTTATGCTTTAATATATTATTTCATTTGATCTCTTACCATACTATGACGTTTTTATGACCTTTTATGCCTTAATATACCATGATTTTTTTTTTACATTTTTATGCCATACTATATTATGACTTTAATAGGCATTTTTATTCCTTAATATACTACGTCATTTGATGCCTTACCATACTATAACGTTTATATGACCATTTATGCCATACTATACTATGACGTTTTTTGGCATTTTTATGCTTTACAATACTCCGTCAATATATCCCTTATCATACTATGACGTTTTTATGACCTTTTATGCCTTAATATTCTATGATGTTTTTTTGACATTTTATGCCATACTATACTATGACGTTTTTGTGCATTTTTATGCTTTACAATATTATTTCATTTGATCCATTACCATACTATGATGTTTTTATGAGCTTTTATGCCTTAATATACTGTGATGTTTTTTTGACATTTTATGCCATACTATACTATGACGTTTTTTGGCATTTTTATGCCTTAATATACTACGTCAATTGATCCCTTACCATACTATGACATTTTTATGACTTTTTATGCCTTAATATACTATGACGTTTTTTGGCATTTTAATGCCATACTATACTATGATGTTTTTTGGTATTTTTATGCTTTACAATATTGTTTCATTTGATCCATTACCATACTATGATGTTTTTATGAGCTTTTATGCCTTAATATACTGTGATGTTTTTTTGACATTTTATGCCAATATTATAGTATGACGCTTTTGAAAGTTTATGCCATACTATACTATGACTTTAATTGGCATTTTTATGCCTTAATATACTACGTCAATTGATGCCTTACCATACTATGACATTTTTATTACCTTTTATGCCTTAATATACTATGATGTTTTTTTGACATTTTATGCCATACTATACAT
>NW_019525123.1:104549-107984 GCF_002814215.2 Seriola lalandi dorsalis
GTTTTTATGACCTTTTATGCCTTAATATACCATGATTTTTTTTTTACATTTTTATGCCATACTATATTATGACTTTAATAGGCATTTTTATTCCTTAATATATTACGTCATTTGATGCCTTACCATACTATAACGTTTATATGACCATTTATGCCATACTATACTATGACGTTTTTTGGCATTTTTATGCTTTACAATACTACATCATTTGATGCCATACTATGATGTTTATATGACCTTTTATGCCTTAATATACTATGACATTTTTTGGCATTTCTATGCTTTACAATATTATTTCATTTGATCTCTTTCCATACTATGACATTTTTATGACCTTTTATGCCTTAATATACTATGATGTTTTTTTGACATTTTATGCCATACTATACTATGACGTTTTTTGGCATTTTTATGCTTTACAATATTATTTCATTTGATCCATTACCATACTATGATGTTTTTTTGACATTTTATGCCATACTATAGTATGACGCTTTTGAAAGTTTATGCCATACTATACGATGACTTTAATTGGCATTTTTATGCCTTAATATACCACGTCAATTGATCCCTTACCATACTATGACGTTTTTATGACCTTTTATGCCTTAATATACTATGACGTTTTTTGGCATTTTCTGCCATACCATACTATGATGTTTTTTTGACATTTTATGCCATACTATACTATGACGTTTTTTGGCATTTTTATGCTTTACAATATTATTTCATTTGATGCCTTACCATACTATGATGTTTATATGACCTTTTATACCTTAATATACCATGATTTTTTTTTTACATTTTTATGCCATACTATATTATGACTTTAATAAGCATTTTTATTCCTTAATATACTACGTCATTTGATGCCTTACCATACTATAACGTTTTTATGACCATTTATGCCATACTATACTATGACGTTTTTTGGCATTTTTATGCTTTAAAATATTATTTCATTTAATGCCTTACAAAACTATGATATTTTTATGACCTTTTATGCCTTGATATACTGTGATTTTTTTTGACATTTTATGCCATACTATACTATGACGTTTTTTGACATTTTTATGCCTTACAATACTATGACGTTTTTTGGCATTTTTATGCTCTACAATACTACGTCATTTGATCCATTACCATACTATGATGTTTATATGACCTTTTATGCCTTAATATACTATGACGTTTTTTTGACATTTTATGCCGTACTATACTATGATGTTTTTTGGCATTTCTATGCTTTAATATATTATTTCATTTGATCTCTTTCCATACTATGACATTTTTATGACCTTTTATGCCTTAATATACTATGACGTTTTTTGGCATTTTCTGCCATACTATACTATGACGTTTTTTGGCATTTTTGTGCCATACTATACTGTGATGTTTTTTGGCATTTCTATGCTTTACAATATTGTTTCATTTGATCCATTACCATACTATGATGTTTTTATGACCTTTTATGCCTTATTATACTATGATGTTTTTTTGACATTTTATGCCATACTATACTATGACGTTTTTTGGCATTTTTATGCTTTACAATATTATTTCATTTGATGCCTTACCATACTATGATGTTTATATGACCTTTTATGCCTTAATATACTATGACGTTTTTTGACATTTTTATGCCATACTATACTATGATGTTTTTATGACCTTTTATGCCTTAATATACTATGATTTTTTTTTTATATTTTTATGCCATACTATATTATGACTTTAATAGGCATTTTTATTCATTAATATACTACGTCATTTGATGCCTTACCATACTATAACGTTTTTATGACCATTTATGCCATACTATACTATGACGTTTTTTGGCATTTTTATGCCATACTATACTATGACATTTTTTGGCATTTTTATACTTTACAATATTATTTCATTTAATGCCTTACAATACTATGATATTTTTATGACCTTTTATGCCTTGATATACTGTGATGTTTTTTTGACATTTTATGCCATACTATACTATGACGTTTTTTGACATTTTTATGCCTTACAATACTATGACGTTTTTGGCATTTTTATGCTCTACAATACTACGTCATTTGATGCCTTACCATACTATGATGTTTATATGACCTTTTATGCCTTAATATACTATGATGTTTTTTTGACCTTTTATGCCATACTATACTATGAACCTTTTGAAAGTTTATGCCATACTATACTATGACGTTTTTTGGCATTTCTATGCCTAATATACTCCGTCAATATATCCCTTATCATACTATGACGTTTTTATGACCTTTTATGCCTTAATATTCTATGATGTTTTTTTGGCATTTTTATGCCATACTATACTATGACGTTTTTTTGTGCATTTTTATGCCTACAATATTATTTCATTTGATCCATTACTATACTATGATGTTTTTATGAGCTATTATGCCTTAATATACTGTGATGTTTTTTTGGACATTTTATGCCATACTATACTATGACGTTTTTTGGCATTTTTATGCCTTAATATACTATGACGTTTTTTGGTATTTTTATGCTTTACAATATTGTTTCATTTGATCCATTACCATACTATGATGTTTTTATGACCTTTTATGCCTTAATATACTATGATGTTTTTTTGACATTTTATACCATACTATACTATGACGTTTTTTGGCATTTTTATGCCTTAATATACTACGTCAATTGATCCCTTACCATACTATGATGTTTTTATGACCTTTTATGCCTTAATATACTGTGATGTTTTTTTGACATTTTATGCCAATATTATAGTATGACGCTTTTGAAAGTTTATGCCATACTATACTATGACTTTAATTGGCATTTTTATGCCTTAATATACTACGTCAATTGATGCCTTACCATACTATGACATTTTTATTACCTTTTATGCCTTAATATACTATGATGTTTTTTTGACATTTTATGCCATACTATACATGACGTTTTTTAGCATTTCTATGCTTTACAATATTATTTCATTTGATGCCTTATCATACTATGATGTTTTTATGACCTTTTATGCCTTAATATACTATGACATTTTTTGAAACTTTTATGCCTTAATATACTATGATGTTTTTTGGCATTTTTATGCTTTACAATATTATTTCAATTGATGCCTTACCATACAATCATGTTTATATGACCTTTTATGCCTTAATATACTATGATGTTTTTTTGACATTTTATGACATTTTATGTCATACTATACTATGACTTTAATTGGCATTTTTATGCCTTAATATACCACGTCAATTGATCCCTTACCATACTATGACGTTTTTATGACCTTTTATGCCTTAATATACTATGACGTTTTTTGGCATTTTCTGCCATACTATACTATGATGTTTTTTGGCATTTTTATGCCATACTATACTATGTCGTTTTTATTTTTACTTTACTACCTTACTACACTATGACATTTTTATGACTTTT
>NW_019525123.1:108047-129744 GCF_002814215.2 Seriola lalandi dorsalis
TATTTCATTTGATCTCTTACCATACTATGTCGTTTTTTGACATTTTATGCCATAATATACTATGACGTTTTTTGACATTTTATGCCATACAATACTATGACGTTTTTTGGCATTTTTATGCTTTACAATATTATTTCAATTGATGCCTTACCATACAATCATGTTTATATGACCTTTTATGCCTTAATATACTATGACATTTTTTGACATTTTATGCCATACTATACTATGACGTTTTTGTGCATTTTTATGCTTTAATATATTATTTCATTTGATCTCTTACCATACTATGACGTTTTTATGACCTTTTATGCCTTAATATACTATGATTTTTTTTTTTACATTTTTATGCCATACTATATTATGACTTTAATAGGCATTTTTATTCCTTAATATACTACGTCATTTGATGCCTTACCATACTATAACGTTTTTATGACCATTTATACCATATTATACTATGACATTTTTTGGCATTTTTATGCTTTACAATATTATTTCATTTAATGCCTTACAATACTATGATATTTTTATGACCTTTTATGCCTTGATATACTGTGATGTTTTTTTGACAGTTTATGCCATACTATACTATGACGTTTTTTGGTATTTTTATGCCTTAATATACTACGTCAATTGATCCCTTACCATACTCTGACGTTTTTATGACATTTTCTGCCTTAATATACTATGACGTTTTTTGGCATTTTCATGCCATACTATACTATGTCGTTTTTATTTTTACTTTACTACCTTACTACACTATGACATTTTTATGACTTTTTATACCTTAATATACTATGTTGTTTCTATGACTTTTTATTCCTAAGTATACTATAACGTTCATATGCCTTACTAAAGTATGATGGGTTTTTTTAATACTTTTTATGACTTCTTATACTATGATGCTTTTATGCCTCTCTATACTATGACGACCATATGTCTTATGACATTTTAATGACATTTTATGCCTCCCTGAAAAGATGATTTCTTATGAAAGAGAGATGAAAAATGACCACAATCAGACCTTTAAGTCAACACTTCAGTGTAGCTGGTTTTATTTGTGCAAAAAGGACAGATCTCTTACATGGCACACCAAGTTCATTCTTTGAGTAACAAAAGTTTGACTGCCTGTATGGTCTTTTGCTCTCCGATGTGTGTGACAAGCTGATGTTGACCTGGAAATCTTCATGTCCGTGGTGGTACTTAGCTGTTACTCGTCCTTCTTCAGAGCTGCTGAGATTATTCTCCATCAGTGGGGCTCTAACGATATAAGTATATAAGCAAACATATGCCTCCATCAATGTTACTAGGACCCCCAGATATGTCCTAAATACCTTAGACTCCTACACATACAGTCACACATCACTTATATTCTAAAGTCATAGTTATATGCATGTAAAACAATTCATACCTTACACTATTCTGTCTTATTATACTATGACGTTTTTATGACTTTTTATGCCTTACTATACCATGAGTATGACGTTCTTATGCCTTACTATGATTTGTCGTTTTATGTGTGTTTATGCCTTACTATACTATGTTTTTATGTCTTACTAAACCATATTGTTTTTATGACTTTTTATGCCCTACTATTCTATGATGTTTTTATTCCTTACTATATACTATGACATTTTTATGATTTTTTATGCCATATTATACTATGAATTTTTTATTCCTTCCTATACTATGTGCTTTTTATGACGTTTTTAATACCTTACTATACTATGTAATTTTTCTGAATTTTTATTCCTTACTATACTATTAAGTTTTTATGCCTTCCTATACTATGACGTTTTTATGACTTCTTTTGCCTTACTATACTATGTTGTTTTTATGACTTCTTAAGCCTTATTATACTATGTTGTTTTTATGACGTTTTATGCCTTCCTTTCCCATGACGTTTTTATTCCTCTCTATACTATGACGTTCATATGCCTTATGACGTTTTATGACTTTTTATGCATCAACAACATGCATATTAAAATTTCTGTCTGTATATCAGTTTCTTAATAATTTCTCATTAAATTTAATTAAACATGTATTTCCACATTGCATGTTCTTGCATAGGTGATGTCACTTTTGTTTTAACAAACCCTTAAAAAGATGTGGCCCCGTCTCGCACTCCCTCCTTCATGTATCCCCAGTCACATTTATCTCTCTCCTTTGATGAGGAATTAACAAGAGGACGAATGAATGCCTCAAGAGGACAGTGTTCGTGTCTTTCGTGACAAACATTCCTAAGTAGCACAGAGGATGTGAGGTAACTTCTTCTTTACCTCATGGAAACCGGATTCTCTCAATTTTAGATTGTGACTTTTGTCCAAATCAACTTATATTTTTCCCATACACATGTACATAAAATTTAGGGTTTGATGTCTTGCTCAAGGACACAGATCAAACCACCAACTGTATGATTAATGGCCTATCAACTCTACAAAATGAGCTACAGCTGTCATACATACATTTTTGAGTTTGTATCTAATTTGAAACTTTATCTTTGCCACACTGCAGGAATTTTGTTGTCTTTAACCCCACTTTGTTTCAGGGTCATTCTGCATTGATTGGCTGGCTCACTCTACCTATTATATGTGTTAAAAACAAACGTGACTGGAATTTGTGTTTTTCTTCAGCAGCAGTCTGGACTCTGATAGCATGTAAATCTCTACATGTTCTTGTACTTTTGCAAACAAACCTTTAAAAGGGTGTGGCCCTGGCCCGCACTCCCCCACATCTCCTTCCTGTATCCCTAGTTGCATTTATCTCTCTCCTTTGATAAGGACTCAAGAAGTGGAGTAATGGGGGCCTCAAGAGGATAGTGTTCCTCGTGCGTTTCGTGACTAACATTCATAAGTAGCACTGAGGGTGAGATAACTATTTACTGTGATTACATATTAATTAGTTCTAGATGGTGAGTGATGCAGTGTTGGTAAATAAAAAGCGAAAAGGGGACATTTCAATGGACTTTTCAAACTGAATTACTTCAGACACCTTTAAACTCATGATGCATCAAATGAACCTGTTCTTTTTCTATGGAAGATGTGGACGTGAAACAAGAACAGAGAAAACCAGTGGCAATGAATGCTAAAAAAAATTCAAGATCAAACATGAAGACTCCAACTACAGTTCCTTGCATTCATAGTTGGAACAGTCAATTAAGGGACCTGCACCAAGGGGTCGCCTGAGAAGCTGCTGAGAAACACACAGTTTGCATGATCACATGTACACCATCACACACCCACAAAGATCCAGCATAGAAAACTAGCAGGCCTACACACGCTATCCCTCAAACACACCCAAAGGTTTGCATAGGGGCCAACATACTCTACCTTCAGGATAACTGCTTTGTTTCGATGTTCCCTTAGATTTCCTGTGGAGGAGATTAAAGAGCAAACGCTGCTGCCCTGAGAATTACCATCACAATGTGGCCTTGTGATTATTATTGGCAAGCCAGGTCTCAACCAGGGAGCTACTTTTGGAGTTAATGAGCAGAGAGGAAGCAAGAGACAAAGATAGAGGCAGAACAGCCTCACCACACCTATCAGGATTCATCTGAGGAACAATCTTCTCTCCTTCTTTACAGGGCGAGCTGAACGCAGGGAATTTCCCTCAGCATACAAGCTCTTCTATTTCCCAGGAGAAACCGATTCATTCTGGAGGAAATCACAGCAATTAAATGATTATTTTACCTATCCAGAAGACGTACTGAATCTTGCAAAATTGCACTTAGTTGCAGATAAGCTGTGGCCCTTAAATAGAGGCATATGTTCAATAATATATTAGGAGATGACATGCATAAGTAATGCATTCTATGCACGGTCACACCTTTTTCACTCTAGACCCTCGGCATCTGGGTTCCCCCCTATTCTGTCAATCTGTTGAGCATGTGAGGCAGAAAACAGAGACAGAGCAGGAGAGACAGAGAAAGATGATGGTCACGTAGAAACTTGATTATCATATTTTCTTCCTATAGAGGCCAAAGTACATGCAGCATTACATATTGTATAATTACATCACATTTAGACCCAAACTGCCATAATGACTCACTAATTACACACTTCGTTCTCGTTTTCACTGCTCATTTAAAGCAGGCTGTCGGTGCTTTGACAATGAATACTTTACCAGAGTTGGGAAGTGCAATTCTTCCTTCCTCATTCATGCTTATCCGGAAAGCCTCCCATGCTTCCAGTGTCTGTATTCACAACTAGTGTTTTTATCACAGCCTCTCAAGCACATGGATGCAAGCGGTTGCCTTCATCAGCACATAGACATACACTCCATCTCTCTGTTTCCTGGTAGACTTCTCTGCTCTCAACCCTTCCTGTTCTCTTCTGTTTCCTACCTCTGCTGTGTGAGATACTCTGCACAGCCACACTTAACTGACTCCACAAACAATTTTTTTTATTATTTTCTTCCTCATTTGTCTCCTTTTTTTGTGCCAGTATGTTTGAATTGTTCCATCTCCAGCTTATTCTGCTTGACAATCACATGTGCTTTGTCCATGTTTGTCAGGCTGTCACATATTGATTGTTCAGTGATGACGAACAGGTGGTTGTTGCGAGGCCGTATTGACCGCGCTGTAACTATGTGCTTCACCTCCAGTCTACATGTGGTTGGAATCGAGAGCTGACTTAAAGGAATTAATATTTTTGGGGAATACACTTTGTCGCTTTGTTAGCCCTGTAATGCACAAGTAATGTCTCCTTTGTTCAATCCATGTAAAAACAAAGTTGTGTGTAACTGTTTTCCCATTTGCAGTCTTTAGGCTAATACATGAGAGTGGTATCAACTGTCGGCAAGAAAAGAAAAACATATTTCCTCAAAATGTCTCTCAACTCTTTAAAGTGTTCAACTGATGTGTGCTACTGAATTTTAAACATCCCTTCAATCTTTTGCGCTTGTTATTTTTCCCCCACTCTGTTCTATCAACTTCTTTACCTGTGTGTCCTTTCCTTTCTGTTGCCCAAGGCCCCTGTCTTTTTCTGATACCAATTGCCTTTTTGTGTGTCACACCTTTCCTTTCCTTCATATTCTGACTTTCCTCACCACCATAATCCACTCTCACTCTCCCTGCTGCAGGCCCCTGCTGCCTGTTAGTCCTGTGAAACTTGTTAATTAAATCTGCAGATTGAAAGACCCCAGGGAACAATGTTTAATCGATGAGCACAAATAGATGACTTTCATTCCGCACAATTCCTCCCATAACACTAGTCCAAACCGCGGCCCAATTGAGAGAAGTGTGTATGTTCACTTGTACAATTACACAGAGGCCATCTAAAGAGCGCAAGAGCAATCTCAATCACTAAATGATAACAGTCTCCCTGTGTCACAGAAAATAAATTGTTTCTCTGCAGCAGAATGCCTCTCTTTTTTTTCTAATCGCTGCGCTTAAAATGTTAACTTTTGCTTTTACAGTATTTCCCTTGAACTCTGTTCTCCCTGGCTCTACTCTCTTGCTATTGATATGTCAGCTAAATCAGGAAAGACGGCGCTTCCACTGGAGACTTAATGAGTACCTGATGCATAGCGGAGGAGGTTTCCTTTAACCAGCGGCTGTCATCTCATCCCCAAAGCCAGACCAATGTCACTGGAGATTCACGAGGAACAGAACAGAGGTTAAATGCAAATGAAGTTAAAACTGTGACTAGCCATGTACAAATGAAGACAAATATTCATGCATGAAATGTAGCACGAACACATGTGGACTCACATACATACTAAGTGCACTCAGTAGTCAGACACAGGGGTGCCTGGCCTTTCTTCAGCTGCAGGCAGTATCCTGTTTCGCCCAGCTGTTCATTTACCCCTGCAGCTAACTCTGTGTCTGACCTCCACATTTCCAGCAACAACAACCCGACCCAGCTGGCTCAAACATCAGCAGCACTAACAACAACACTGAAATGCAAAGTCACAGGGAAAACATGGCTGTGATTCATCGGCGACACAACAACTGCCCTGAAAATAACCAGAATAGTCCTAAAGTGCCTGCAAACACGTCACTACATGAGTTTTTACACCGTCACAGGTGAAACTTCAGCAGCTGTTTCATACAAACATCTTCGTTCTTAGATTCAGTCTAATGTAACTTCGGCAGGTGCACAAAAAACGAATACTTATTTTAAGGCTAAGATGTTAGTCACGTCAAGGTGGCTGCGTTTCCATGGTAACAATCAGAGACACCTGATGACAAGTGGCAATCAGTATCACCTGCTGTCAATAATACGGAAAACATGGCTCAGTTTTATTTATTTTTTTAGTTTTTTTTTTTAATATAGCTTCAGTGCTTTTGACTGAACAGACATGAGCTCAGTGAATCTGTAGCTCAGCTGGCAATGTTTTTTCAAGAGTGATTTCTGCAGCTTTCATAACAAGGTTTTTTCTTTGTGCTTTGTTTGGATTTTTTCTTTTTTACAAAATTTAAGATAGTTGAGAACTAGACATCTTTGTGCACATGTTGATGGACACGCATCTGTTGGATGTAAGTCATATACAGATTCTACAGTTCAATCCAATCAGCCCCAAGTGTGATGCAAAAATAAAAACAAATTTCATTCTTCACTCTCTATTTCCTCTAAAATCCATTTTTACTGTGGGATATGGAAATAAATTGGGTTTTAAATCCGTTCCACAAGCCTTTCTCATAGTCACGAAAACATATGATAATGCAACAATAATAACGATGCAAATAAAATCTATTAAGAATGTAAACCCCTACAGTCAAACCCTAAGAAGATACAGAGGATACTCGTGTATGATTCTGTGCATTATATCAAATCAGACTTTGATTAGAAATGTGTCTCAGCTATCACTGTACCCTCCTCTTATGGTGTCCCATTTGGTGTTTTTGATTGAAAACATAGCAATGCGGGCACTCACTGAGATAAAAAAAAAAAAAAAATGCTAATTCAGGCTCCTTTGTGTACTTGTGCTGAAGAGATATAAGATGTTGCGACAGCAACACAGGGTAAGGCCACCAGTATCCAAGAGGCATGTGGCCTTAGGTACCAATGGGCTGAAATAATAATATTCTACTCCTTTTTCAGCTCCTTTACTTTGAGTTATTATTGTAACCATCATTCCTGTTTTTTTCCTGTTCTTTTTTTCCTTTGTGATATTGCACTTTTTGTTTGTATCTTTCGTGTTATGTTTGAATAAACGTAGGCCTCCTTTTCTTCAGCTATCCAAACTGAAGTCTGCCTTTATTTTATGAGGGGATTATTATATCTGGAATTAAATTATTACTGCTATTAATAAGCACTATTATAGAAACTGAGGTCATGCAAACTGTTAAAAAACCATATTTCATTCAGGGACCTCAGTTAACCTTATTTAAGCAACAGCAGTGGGAGTGTTTCTTGAGTCACTATCCACATACCTACAGCTAACTGTATAGTGTCACAAACATCACCTCAGAGGTGCAATGATACGTGAAGCAGGTGGAGTACTGTTGATTGGATATGGGTATACTGTGGCCCCATCTTATGCATTTCAAATGACTTTGCTTGTACAGATGGATGTACTTGAAAAGCAGATGTAAAAATCCCAGTTTAAACTTGAACACTCACATCTGCCCCACTGATGTCATTTCTCTGCCAAATGTCCCAAGTGGAGGTTGAGTGAGTGGGCTCGAGACTCGTGGTGTGGAGAAGTGGACGACAGCAGAGATTTGCGTCACCCTGACTCGGCTTTTCATCAACGACACTGGATTAATGCCAGTGTTTGGGCTTCATCATTCACAGAAACACGCACTACCTGAAGCCTGGAGGAAAGAGGCAAAGGATTCTGCTCACAGATTATGTGGAAGTCTTGGGTGAGGGTGAAGGGAACGGCTTCTGACAGAGGTCCTATAAGCTGAATACATAGTATCTACAACTCAGTCATCAGGACTGGTCTGTTTCTTGATTTAATCAAGACACAAGGAAATTGCCTTCAAACTCAGTTAATGTTAGCATATCTATTAGAGTGGCAGCATCTATCACGCTGCTGGTGTCCAAGCCAAAAACCCAGAACATCTTGGAAAATATCTTAAAGACCCCTTTCACTCAAAAGTGTGTTTTCACTAGGGCTCTGCTTCTCTTGTATATTTGACTTTATACAGTTTTTATGCTTCTTTCCTGTTTTGGGGGGTGGGGGGTGGGGGGGGGGTCAGCTGGAGATGTGCATGTAGAAGCACCATTTGCAACATCACAAGTTGTGCTGTCTGCCACTACTTGTGATGTTCATGGTCCAAAAACAGATTTTTCAGTGAAGCTGGAGACAGCTTGTGTCAAGTGGTTAGAGCCACAAGCTTCCTTCCACTTATTATCCAAGGAAAAGATTGGATTTTATCTGCTCACAAGTTCATTTCTGAAGCCTGACACCGCCCTTGCAAAGTATCCTGGGGTTACAACAGCAAGTCTAAGTCAGTGTATTTATTTTATTAAACCAGGTCTCAAAAGAAATCTATCTTTTTGCAATATATTTCCTTGGTGACTTTGATATTGTTAACTCACTGCTAGCAGTTGTGGTTAGCTAGCAGATTGAATCAGACAATGTGCGTTTACAGTGTTCACATATGAACTATGAGGCCTGATGTTATAACTGTGGTTTCATAAATTCTGTGTTGTGTATGTTGAAGCCCACTGAATCTCACAAACACAGTCAGGGTCAGGGTTCAGTTCAGCCAAAAAAACTATTAGAGTCCGCTAAGATTACTTCTCCAGATACCAAGATGTTTCAACGTCCATCAAAAGCGAACGAGCTACATAGCGCTCAGTAACACTGGCGCTCAGCAAACCCCGTCATTTCTGAGCTCGCAAAATAAAGGAGAAATGAGAATCAGCTTGACTTCTTTTAAAAAAGGGGCTGCTAGTTATCGAGTTCAGAACAGTATGCAGACCAGCGGTGGTGGTGGCTGGAACAGGAGCCCTGAGGCGGCGGCAAATCCACATATTCATAGACTAGAAATTCTCAGTAGATGTGCTAAGAAGTTTTCAGTTGTTTATTGGAATTTTATTTGTGGAAAATCCATTATAAACAAAATATTGCTCAACGCGGGGTACTTTTATATTTTCTAAATTGTGTCCAGAGGGGCTCTTTAAAAGGAAAGATCTGCTTAAAAACACCACTGTTTGTGGCGAGTCTATTCGATGCTGCACAGAAGATGTGACTTTAAGCTCAACAAGCGCATCTGCTTTTGATGTTCCTTCAAATCCAGATGAACTTCTAATTCTCTGCTGACGGCGATCTCTATTCGTGAAGGTGAGAAGAAAGAAAACCTCATGTTTAAGAGCAGGCGCGATCGGATTTCTCTGCACGCTCTTCATTTCTCTCACTTAAAAATTCACTTTCTATACTGGGCGTCTGCTCCCTCAAAGGCTGCTGTCGACTTTCGTTTTTCTGCCATCCCATCATTCCCGCGTGTCCTTATTTCTTTTCATTTCCAATCCAGTTCTTTGTGAATACCCTGCTAGCCCTGCAAATCAGAGAAAAGCGTTTCTCAGAAAAAAAAAACACACTACTATACTGTATCTTAAAGTTTATACCATTAAGAAATAATGGCACTCATATGCCACAAAGTAGCTACTGCAACATTGGCTAATCCTTGGAGACAGACAAACCTTCACTGATGCTTTACTTCATCAGTTCAAGGAACAACCAAACCCTTCGGAGAATGCGATCACTATTTAATCAAGGCTTTGCCTGTAAGCCCATCAAGATGTTGAGTCACGCTCTTGAGAACAAAACCCTCTAAGCTGTCATTACAATCAAATCTATTGATTTCAGCCTGATTGCCCGCGACGTCACAGTTTAACCCTCAGCCTGTGTTAACATATGTGAGAATGTGTGAACACAAACAGAAGGTAAAAGGCAAAAATCATGTTTACATTTGTGAACCGGCATAAGGCTCACAACAACGTACTGCTCGTGAACTCGGTGTGTTTTTTCTGACTCACACCTGTGACAAAGGGTGTGAATGAAGCAGCTGCGAGTTGCTATTATCAGCGAGGCAGTATGATTTAAATTGCTGATTATGTGTCAGGCTTTCACATTAAAATAATATGCATTTGTCTCCATCCAACCACTTTAAATTGTGTAAAAGAATCTATGATATACAAACGAGACAATACTGCCTTTTCAATTTACGAATAGTGAATTTATAAATAACAATAAACCACCCTGAATTATGGCCGACGCGCATATGAATAGAGTGGTTTGACTGATGGCTAATCACATGAATTCTTGGTCATTAAGGCCTCCTTTACCACATTTCGTTTTTCTCTTTCAAACAAGCACCACATACGCAATGAACAACACTGGCAATCAAATATAACTGGTTTGAGGGTGCATTACAAATTACCGCTCAGGGTGTTTAAGGAAATCACATAGGCAGCTCCCTCGAGGTTGTATCCCACATGTACCACACAATTAGGAGAAGATGAATCTTTCAATCATCACTCATTGTGGAAGAGGCTTTTCAAAGAAACACTACAGGGAGGCGTCCTTGGTGATACCTTCAGCCGTACACACTTACAAGTACAGCAAATCATGTGTGGCTGACTCCCTGCAATGTCCTCCTACATGAGGCAACAGACACTTTCAGTGTTAATGTTTTTACCTTGCACTCCCTCCTCCCTTTGTACATCTCGCCCCTTTTCCATTTTTGCAAAAAGCCCGGATCTGAAATGATGCTGAATGAGGCATTCCTTCCCCATTTTTCCTGTTCTAACGGATGACGCTCATCAGTAAAGGTCAAATCCTACATGGCCTTTTCATCTGTCCACTGTCCTACTAAACTGAGCGCAGCTGACCTTTCGTTGAACTTCCTGTGACCTCTAGGGCAGCAGAGCAATAAAAATGAAAAGCCCGCTTTAGTAAAGAAACGCAAACTACAGAAACACAAGCTCATTTAACCTTCAGTAACATTAGGAGTCCATAAACCCTTAATTAACAAAACATTTTGATAAATTTGTTCTATCCAGAAAAAGAGGAAAATTTTGTACGCTTGAGATTTTGTCTGCGTGGATAGTAACAGCTGTTACCACATCACACAATAATCATGCCTTTAGGAATTGAATCACTGTACAGACGGATCTTCACGCCCACAATTTAAAGGTGCCAAAAATGAAAAATGTTTGTTGCACTTGTGTCCCTGAGTGTATTGTTCTGCTATCGGTCACTAAGACAAATACATGTCAAAAAGCTTTTTTTTTAATATTGTCTTAAAATTCAATTTTTCTTACTGTGGACTGTCTTTCTGCTGACTCTGATGCAAATAATAAAAAATAAAAAAATAAACACTTTTTTCCAATACAATGTGAGTTTAGGTCAACTCAGCCAATATCTCCACTCAAGTAAAACCTGCAGGATGTTTCTTTAGTCTGGTAGTGAATTTCATTGACTGCGGTGTGTGTGTGTGTGTGTGTGTGTGTGTGTGTGTGTGTGTGTGCGCAGAGTGAAGCGGAAGGTATCAGTTAATTAATATATTGATAAATAGACAGAAAATTTATCTTTTCAAATTGGAAGATTTGCTGTTTTTCTGTGTTTACTATGATGGTAAACTGAAACTTTTGGTTGGACTAAACAAACAATATGAATACATCAACTTGCACTCTGGAGTATCTTATTGAAAGTGTATCTATTTTTTCATTGGATTAGTGGACCATATAATTCAATGTTGACATCAATTCACCAAATATGCTGTAGAGTCGACCCCGTTCCGGCCAATAAAGTTCAGGGACTCGCTCTCTAACAACATGTCTCTGGGGATGACTATATTGATTGGTTGGTCACCACTTTGGTCCAGACTGAAATATCTCAACAACCAATGGAAGGGCTGCCATGAATTTTGGTACTTTTCATCTAGTATCATCATCAGATCAAAAGATTTACTTGCCCAATACTTTGGTTGGTGGAAAACTGCCTCGGCTGTACTTTGTATTTAGTATTAATCAGAAAATATTAGTAAGCAAACATAAGACGGTGAGCATGGTAAACATTACACCTGATAAACATCAACACGTTAGCATAGTAAGCATGTGAGGATGCAAATGTTCCAGCGTCACAGCTGCTTGCATGGCTGCAGCCTCTTGCTGTTTGACTAAGATAACTATGTAATTCAGTGTTGAAATCAATATATCAATACGAAATAGGGACAAAACAATGCTGGGGCAATAATCCAATAGTGACTTCCTCCTTTTATCTTCACTGAATTCGCTCTCCTGCACCTTGACTAAATAAGGGATAGGATTTGCACAAATCTGCACTTTTGTGAAGCGTAGAAACAGCTTCATTCAGCAAGCCCTCAATAAACCATTGCTCTGTAATACTCAACAAAGTCTGTACCACGTGCAGCCGCTGACCTCTGTAAGCATAAACAGGATAAGGAGAACAGTGAGCTTCTTCAACGAATAACAAAAGCACATTCATTTCTGATAACACAATCAATATCATAAGAGAAACACATGACTGAATAAGTGGTCTACTAATGATTTTACTTCCACATTTTGGTATTGAAATGATAAACCAACCATTTAATCTTCTATTAATTTCACACAACCCCCACATCTCGTGTGCACTCAAATAAACACACCGGATGTTGCTGTGAGCATCCTGGTACCACAAAGAAAAAAAAAAAAGGAAAAAAGGATGTCAAACATAGTTATGAAGTATGATATGAAGAAAAGGACTAGACAGTGTTATAATGTCATCAAAACATTATGACACTGCATGTGTGATAAAAAAAAAGTTGGACGCAAACCAGTTATAAAAAGAACAGGAAAAGAATGTATCATAAACAGTTTCCCCAAAAAAGAGAATTAGTCTTTCTTCACCGTTTCCACGTCACATCCAATTCAATTTACACATGACACCAGGGAATGAAGTCACAAAGTATGTTAACCAATAAGTCTGGAGCATTAATGTATTATGAGCTTTTCTCTATATTTCAGCAGAGTGCTTTAACCTATACTTATACATTATGATGCGCAGAGTCGCAGCCCTGATAAAATATTCACTCAGGGCGTCCAGCAGAGGGAGAAGGTCCCCGCTGATTTAGCACATTGTCAGCTGATGATTTATGTGTATAAATGAATGCTGAAATACATCAGGGAGGTAATAAGGCATTTGGCCTCCTGTTTAGTGAGCAATCATTTATAGCCGGCTTAGTGGTGGAAATCATGACTGCTCCTAGCTGGCGGTCAAGGGTTACCATGGGGACAGACAAGAGGGTCGGGAACTACCGAGGGAGCCGTCACCGTGTCGGTTTATGGTGTCCTGATCGTTTCTGATTGGGTGAAATGAAGGAGGAGAAGCTGTAAGGTGAGGTTGACGGTTCGGTGTTGTGTTGTGTTGTGAATGAACGTGGTTAAAAGCGAATTTATGGCGTGGACGGATTATGAGACAACAGGCCCAGAGCCATTGAGATGTAGAAGGCACCACACTTATATAATAGTGAGACGCCCGGACTGAAAGAGCAACTCTTTGTGGCCATTTTGCAGTTGTTTGTACCACTGCAATCAGATTCCCCAAGGCGTCAGCGGGCCTCTGCCTGGTACCTCTGTTCAGTAATCAATCCATGACTGTGGATTACTGAACAATTCACATATTGATACTTACTAAGATTTAAGCCTCTGTGTCTGTATCATGGAAACTCATGCTCTGACAACGCAGTCCCTCACTGATCGAACCCTTCTCTAGCCATCATTTCCTCCGTGATAACTCCCACTGCAACTCTCTGCTGGCTTTATGAGACTGTTCTGTTGTTTGGGGAGAGCAGCTGAGCTCATCCTTTTTCATGTCGTGCTGCCACAACGGCAGATAACAATCCGGCTGCCATGTGAAGTGCAAAAATAAATGTGAGGCTCAGCTCACTCTGCAAACTTGTCCAGGAGAGTGGAGAGACAGAAAAGAAATTTGTAGTGATCCAGCCTGAATAGCACTCTCCATCTGGATAATTGGTTGAAATGAGCTATGAAGGCCTCCTGCTGACTGTGTCATTCAGAGCTTTTTTACATGGATATTGTGCCCAGTGTCAAGCGTTTGAACAAAACCATCAGCTCCAGTCTACCCCTCAACTAGATGAGGTCAAAACCTAGTATTAGGCTGGACCGTGTGTGGTCAATATGCAAAATTAAGGAGGTAGTTTAAAACTGCAGTGGAGCCAGCATTAACAACTACTTTCAATGGACAATAGCTAAAAAAAAAAAAAAAAAAACTTCTGCACCGCCTAGCTGCCACTGGCTGAACAGATTAGACACACAAAGACATGTGCCTCTTGCTCACTGGGAATATTGGCATCGCTCTTCTACTGAAAGTGATTAAGGTTTGTCATAAAGTGCCAAACTGTTTTGAAAGAGCAACAGGAAAAGTCCAACACAGAACTTGTGTAACTTCATCACTCACATTCAGGGATACAGCGCTGCACCATGGAAGTCCAGCAACAAATGTTAAAGCCCAAGATAGAAATTAATTCTTATACAGTATCAGTCAAAGGTTAATAGACAGTCTTAAGTGGTATTTTGGACAAATTCTCTCACATAAGCTCTGCTTTAAGTTCATCCAGCAGTCAAAGTGTACTTAATCCCCTCAAAAAGGTGTCAACAGTGCACAGCTTTGAGATAATAACTGTCTTAGATATTTGCAGACTTCAAAATAAGAACATCGCTATTCAGCAATCCACGGCGTGTCTCCATAATTGATGCTCTGTCAAGGCAGCTTAAAGCCACACAATAGCACCCATAAATACTATTTTCATATGTAATATATTTATATGAAATGTGAAAGTTCACTCCACTCATAATGACAAATCCACAAATCAATTACTACCCAACTGAGCTGAGTGGAGTATTTTCAACTCAACTCAATTGTTTTGATGGTTTTGTTGGTTCACTCTAACCGCTCTCGTTAGTGTCATTTCCACACAGGAGACGCTATTTTCTGTGGAAAAAGCTCTGATTAATCGACTGTGTTCTACCTTCCCAGCACAAACTGACAGACAAAAAAGCGGCAAGCCAGATATTTCTCGCAGGAGTTGTTGATCGAAACAGACCTAAAAGGAGAGTGAATGTCGGACTTGCATTTGCCAGGTGGCAATATAAATAGTAAGTAGTTACATGCTTGCAAACTTAATTGGTACCCTGTGTGGCACTGCCAGTTTCAGGCCAATCAATCAAATTCAACTCATTGTTTCAGACACGAGCCAGACCTGTCGGGGCGTTGTGGTACATTATTTTAAAATGCTTCAGCTCTTTTCTTGACTCAACACAGTTGACCAAATGTCTGTGTATGATGTGGAGGGAGCCAGGTGTCCTGAAGGTAAGAGCTCCTTCTACAAAATTAAAAAGGTCAATTTTAGCATCTTTGACAATGTAAAAGACTCACATTTGTAGTTTTAACATTGCAAGTGTTCATTCTGTTGGAAGCAGTCGAACCTCGGGCCGATCTGTTAATGTAAACCATATGATCTTTAGTGCATCCTCTATGCTCCAAATTCAAATCTTCTATACGCTTAAATATGTTCTTTTTCATTGTGCTGTATCTCATCATTATTGTGATCACTTATGTTCCACGTGATCTTATTGCTGAAGGTCACAAGCCTGATGAATATAGTTCCAGTCGTCTACATTTACGAGGTGCAATTCCACTCAACAGTCATTAGCAGCAGCTTCAACAGGACCTAATTATTATAATAACCAGACTGAAACCTTATTTTAAAGCGAGCACATTTACCAAGGGTAGATATGCGCAGCATGCTCTTATATAAATCTTCGTCAGACGCATATCAGACAAGGAACATTGTTGTGTAAGCATCTGAACACCTTCAATGAAACAGTTTCTGAATAAAATATCAAAAGCAGTTATCCAGGGAAAGGACGGCAATAGCCTACCTCATTTTTCAGATTTTACCAGAAAATCTCAGGGATTTTCAACCTTTTCCACACTTGCTTTTGTCTACAGTCAAACCATTAAGCCTTAAAAATAAATGTAGTCTAGAGGTCACGGCTCGTTTTAGCGTACGCCCTTTTCCCCCACAGGCGTTAATAAAGTTCCAACTTTTCATCTTTCCCCAACTCATTTTATGCCCATATCTCTTAAGCATTTATGCACAGTGCCCACCTATTGACGACAGCAAATCCTCCAACCCACTTCCTTATAATGCTTGATGCGGTTAAGGTAACCCACAATCCTCATTGCTGTTCCATGAATCTGTCACAGTCTCCTCTCTCTCTCTCTCAGTCTGTCCCCTGTCCCCCACAGTCATCTGCACGGTCTAGCAGTCAATTATATCCCCTCACCTTCAAAAAGCCTTCCTCCATCGCTGCATGGGAGGCAGAAGGGACCTGTATCTTTATCTGATCTTTATCCTTTCCCAGCAGCAGGAATGGTGAAGCTGTCAGCTCAAACCTTCAGTTAACCTCGCTGAAACCCACGAGAGAGACAACAGCCGCCCAAGCCGCATATGGACGAGTTTAATGCGATGCACAATCTCATCGTACATGCTGATACGTCAGTCAAGTTGAAAACCACATGAAGTCGATCTAAATGTGTGCGAGAAGCATTTAGAGATATCCAAGCGAAACATTAAAAATTATTCATGGAGAATGACAAAGGCTTGATGAGAACAGACCGATAAAGTATGAAATAAACAAAAAGCAAAACAAAGCCTCAAGAATAACTTAAATGACACATGACTTTTTAATGTATAAAAGCAGAAAAGCATGATCTATTTTGGTAATTTTTTGTCCCTGGTCACCCTGGCTGGTTCTCCCTCTGGTCCATGCTGCTGTGTCAATGAGTCCAGAGGACATTAGTCATCTGCTGACCTGCAATCAGGCCACAGCAGGAGGAACACAGGGAGTCGGTCATAGTCGATAGTCCACCACCATCCATCCTCACATTTCTTTCTTTATTTTTTTATGCAAATTCCTCTTGACTTCTTATCCAGCTCCTTTCCCTCTTCAGACACCTGACCCTATCTGCTCAGATCAATACACAAGCTTAACAGGAGCGGTCCTCCTGATGTGAAACTAGGACACAAAGCTAAAAGGCACAGAAATCAACATCCCAACATCATTTTATCTGCTCCTCTTTTCTCTTTCAATCCCCCGCTTTTGAACATGCTGGAGAGACATGACTTTAGCAATATATATGAGTGACTCAGTGTCAAGGACTCTGCAGCATCAAAGTTCATCCTCTAACTGCACTGGGAAGAGTTTTCATGGCCTTCGGAAAGTCAGTCCAGTAATCCTTCGGAGGAGGAGCAAGATCAATCCCTCTGCTATCTTTCTGATTTGTCTGTCTTATTCCTTTCTCTCTGTCTGCCCAACTCTCTCCCCAAGTACCCGTCTCTTTAGGAGATCCAGTTTATCGTTGGCAATAGCCTCTCTCAGGGCGCTGAAGAAGCCGTTATAGTGGGCTGTGTTGTGGATCATGAGCAGGACTCCGGCCAGCAGCTCATTGGTCACCAGCAGGTGGTGCAGGTATGCCCTCTGGTGGTTCTGACAGCAGTAGCAGCCACACCCCCCCACCAGGGGCCTGAAGTCGTCCTGGTACCTAGACAGAGGTTCAAAGCAATTTAAAGTACAATTCATAAACAGGCACCGTAGATGTATATCGAGTGTTTAACAGATACATGAAAGCGATGCTGCTTATAAAACCCTTTGTGGTCTTAAAAAGCGTGCTACAAACCTCTTGTCTTTCAGATTGATTTCAAAGGATGTCATCTGGGTTTGATCATCAAGCGTAACATCTCCATTCGCCTGCGTCTCGCCTGCTGTGCACTTTTCATCATCGTTCAGCTCCAGCACTGCAACAACATACATACATCTCATTAATCCCGGCACACTACAAACTCTCCACGCTGTAATCTCATCCTTTAGCAGAAAATAAGTCCCTATATACACAACTGCGGCGCTCTGTCATAAATCAAACGGCCATAAAAACTATAGCTTGACCCCTATTACACGCCGCTGTGTCCCATGTTATCTCCACTGCCATGATATAATTACTTGTGACTATGTTCGACTACCGACGCCGGTTTTATACAGATGTATGTTCACTGCAAGTTGACTTCACATAATCTAACTAGAATGGAGAAAAGTAACTAGAGCAGTCTTTTATCAGGAGGCTGTTGTTGACAGGAGGACACACCAAGCTGTCTGGCCAGTTACAGACACAAGGGATGCAAGGAGGATGAAATAGAGAAGGAGAAGGGAAAAAGGAAGAAAGTGGTCTGTGGCGATGCAAATGATCAAACAGAGATTAAAAAGGCAACAATAGAGGAAAATGGGTTTAGCGGAAACTGAAACGGGTGAAGCAGGGAGCAACAAAGTGTATAAACAAAGCAGAAAAGGGAAATTATTATGGAGGGGGGGTCGGTATGGAGCTCAAGGACGGGTTGATAAGCATGAGAATGAAAGGGGAAAAAACGAGCCTTGACCAAAGCTAATAAGATGTAAAGGAGGGAGAAGTAAGTTGTGCTCAAGAGCAATTCTACTTTCCAAAGGCAGAGAGCCGTAAATACAGACACTGAGGCTGAGAAGAAAGGGTTTTAAGTTTAAAGGCAATTTTGCAAAAGTATGAAACGGATAATTATAAACCTCAATCACATGCCTTTTAGACTGAAAAACATCCACAAACAAAACGTGTTCTTGTTTCATCTTCAACTTTCTTGAGCTATATAATACATTAATTGTGAATTTCCCCAAGGGGATGAATAAGGTATCTATCTATCTATCTATCCATCCATCTATCTGATTTGAAGATAGCTTAACCACCTCATGTCATTTGAATTTCATTAGGGTCAGAGACTGTAGAGACCGTACTTCCTGTTTTTCTGCTAAGCTAGGCTAATTCTCTTGTAGCAGGACTAGTTCGTCTGGTGTTGTTTTGTCTAAATTAGCTTTAGCTGAGGCTATCTTTCCTCCTAGGCGTAACTAGCCAGAGTGCTATCTCAGCAGTTTGGTTTTTACCTGTTTTCTACTTTTTACAAAATATAAATCCTGTTTTTCCTCCACAATTTGCATTTCTATGCCACAATAATGTATCTAATGTCACAAAGTCAGATTCAATGTTGATCAAATATGTAGTTAATGTGTTTTATCTCTGTTCGAGAGAGTTGGTGGATGAAGTGTAGTCAGGGGAGGAAAGAGAGACTGAATGTTGAAAGGAGGAAGTTCTAAAAAAAAAAATGGAGAAAGGAAGCGGGTGACAGAGGAAAACTTGGAGAGGGTGAGAAGAAAAGGAAGGAAGGAAGGAAGGAAGGAAAGAGGAGTGAATTAGCATATGGACTGCTGTGTCAAAAAGGACCTTAACTGCCCCCCCACACACACACACACACACACACACACACACACACACACACACCTATCTCCCACGGGGCCTTGTAATTGGCTGAGAGGGGATTTAGAATTTCTCTTCAGGTTTGACACCATCACTGCTCCCACCTCCACTGAACTCCATTACGCTCCCTGTGCAGAATCGATTAGTGCTGCCTGACACTTGATGCTGCCTGATTCCAAACTTCACTCCGTCTGTCAGACCAGTTTAACGCAACTTTTTAATGAAGCACAAAAGTCCGTGGCGGGCCAAGTCCGTGCTTTTCCCACAGCTCTTGTCATAACACTTCTTTCGCTTTCCACCTGGGACAACAATCGGAACGACGGGCCCCGGACTTAATTGTTACCTTACAGGAGCTGCTATGAGACACGCCATTGATTTCATTTCACCGGCTGATTTTCTCCCCACCCAATTATTTCAGCTGACCTGGGGCTAGATAATACACACCAGCCACTACACACGAACAAACAAACACACATAATTTCACTAGCAATCAGATCTATTCCTGATTTTAATGCAAAATAAATCCCCGATCTGCCGGGTGACATGACCACCACATGCACACAGACACAAACTTCTTTTCCCATTAATTATGTGAGAACTGGCTCACACAGCAATCACACTTCATCCACTCAATTTGGAGAGGAAAAAAAAAAAAGCAAAGGGTCGTTCATTTTCTGAAGCCTGATTAATGATGCTGTGATTTGAGAAAATTCTCTGCTATGAGACGAACGCCCTTTATGTTTGCATATGATCCAGGATCTCAACATCACAGGCTCTGGCTATAGAGATAAACAGTCGGTCAATGCTTTTATCAGTTAACTATTACTGTATCATCAAAAACATTAAAGCAGTGCGTGTACCGAGCTGTGTAACATCCACACTTGTGTGATCATTACATTTCAGCATATTTACACCAAGAAATCTTCTCTCATTTCTTTGGCCAGAACTCTACTACGCACAGAAACGATACGAAGCAAATGATCATGGTAAGAGGAATCATATTTCCAACCATCATCAGGTTTCATTCAGGTTTCATTATTACCTCGTGAGAGAGACCCCCTACCCAAACTCCCAAATTACACAGTGACAGGTCAGTTTGCTCAAGGCAGATATTGCAAGCTCCTAACGAGAAATGCCAGTGTTTTCCATCTTGTTGGGGTAATATCCTTCATCACTCCTGCGTTTTAAGAAGACATTTTGTGGCTTTAGGCAAGGTTTTCTTTACCTGAAAGGTCGTTTGGTTTGACAAGAGGGAAACTGTGAAAATAAGAAAGGAAGTGCTGCTAAATTTCAAAATGTCATTTCAGCCCTTTTTCTTCCTTTGTCCCCTTTAAAATTTGGAGTTAAACCTATGTGTGCTTTGATGTAAATCTGTCTGAAAATACAATGACATTTACATAGGTGTGTGCCAGAGAGAGAACAAGAGAGCTGTTCTTCAAGAAGAAATCTGGCCACTGCAGGGTATGAATTATATATTGATTTATAATGGGGGGAGTGGGGCTGATGCAACTTAAATGGGAATGTTAGAGCAGCTGAAAGTTAACAGGCCAGAGCTACACCTCCTTATATGTTTTCAAATATGTATGCATGAAGCACGAGTACAAGAGAAAGGCAATGGAAATGAAATAATTCACAACAAAACTGTGACTTGAAATCAAAAAGTCACTACTCTTCAGCACAGCTTTTCACCACACCTGCAGGGGACGCTCTACCTGCGCGCTCCGGGTCCGGTGAGATGTCGAAGCTGAAACAAAGAGCGCAGCCTCGCTCCGTCACCTGGAACGGGAAGAAACTCTCAAACAGGTCCACACCAGCCTCGGCGCAGGCCAGCACCTCATCAGGTCGTCCTACACCCTGCAGCAGCCTGAGAGTCGCACACAAACACACAGTCAACAAACGAACACAAGAACGGCAGGAAGCTGAGCAATGTGTTAATAATGAAATAAATCCTAAACTTTAATGCAACACAATATTATTGCTGGACAGCAGGCCTGCACAAACAACAGTAGCCTTTCTCTTCTCTTATCACAACGTGTGCACCCTTGTGTTTTTATGCTTCCTGGGGTTTCAGTTAACTGATTCTTTGTCTGCAGGCGTCAAGGTCAAGCCCGACTTGACATTCGATAACGACTACACTCCGCTTTCCAGTAGGAAGCAGCAACTCCTAACAGCCGGAACAACCAGCAGAGACGGTGTCACGCGGTATTTGAGATGAGCCCGTTCACAAGCAGACTTGAGGAAGCTCACAGCAAGCTCCTGGATACAGATGACCGCTCCTCACAAGTCCTCTCTCTCAAACTCAGAGCCACGACCGGAGCTCCTCCATCACCGCCAGGGCAGGAGTGTTCATGTAGAACAGTGTCCGGGGGGGGGG
>NW_019525123.1:129764-160786 GCF_002814215.2 Seriola lalandi dorsalis
GGGGGGGGGGGGGGGGGGGGGCTCTGAGAGGGTGATTTAGTTGGGAGAACCAACAACCATCGTGGCTGAGTTTGTCTTTGTGTATTTAAAGACGACTATATTTTGTGAGTGTAGTCAAACTAGTTATTCGGGCTGTTTGCAATGTCTTCAAAAGAAGCAATCTATTACTTCACAATGCGCCAAACATCTTTGATGAGATTTAAAATTGACAGAGCTAGATATCTCAAAGTTTGTTTTATAATTATGTCCATATGTGCAAGTGTTTTAATCTTAATGAAAGAGGCTGCAACTAACAATAATTTCATTAGATTAATCTATCCTTTGTTTTTACACTTATTAAATCCATTGTTTTACTTATCTAAAATGCCAGATAAGTGATGGACTGTGGCAGCATCTTATAGACACTTATCACTACAAGATGAAGTCTTTATTTGATTGATTGAATGATTGGAGTTTTCTTGAAAAATTAATTAATGGATGGAATGGAATTAATGGATTATAAAAATAGCTGCAGCTCAACTTCCTGCTAATTGACTTATTGTTTTCAACTCTAATTGAATTAATGATGTAAAATGGAAGAAAGCACCCGACTACAATTGTGAAAGTGAAACAATTTATGTGCGATTGTTTTAATCTCTACCACAAAATAATCCTTTAAATATGATGCTCTACAGTCTTTTTTTTTTTGATAGCCAGAACATTTGTTAGTTTCAATTTAAGTTCGATATTATGAATGTTGTAATTTTAAAATAACGAAATGTGAATTAACTTACAAATCAGCGCACAGTTCAGAATTCTTGGAGAAATATAAACTAAACATGGATAGTTGTGAAACAGACTGACACAGATATAATCCTTTAAGGTCGAGCTGAGATAATGACTGTTGACAGACTGTGGAGGGGTTCGGGGAGCGCGGCAGAACTGCTGGGTTTTCACTTGTAATCAATCAAGCAGGATAATTAATTGATTGAGCAGGACCCACCAACTGGGCCCACTCAGTCTCTGAATCACATTGTTTTGCACATAAACAGCCATAACAGTATTAATCACTGCACTTTAAACCACACTGCTGCACTGGTTTGGTAATTCTATAAAAATGAAAGGAAATCAAATGAATGAAGAGCTTATTGATCTATGTATTGTATTGTTTTGGGTTATTAGGAAATCAAAAATATGCAGAATCTGTTGCTGTCATTTTACAGTAAAGATGAAACAAGCAATGAATTAATCAATTAGGTGATCAACACAAAATAAATATGATGTTTCAAAAAAAAAAAGCAATTAATCAAGAAAATAATCACTTTAAAACAGAGGGATATTTTTGTTATAGAGTAAATGCATTAATTGATACATCTCTGTCTGTAAGAAGACACCTGCACTCCTTAGTATAGTAGTTGGATCACCTGATATCAGTGGTGGAACACCGACTTTTCATGGACCTGCAGTGAAGTGTGGATTTTTGAAGTTAACTTGGCTCTTTATAAACCCTATTGTTGTGTTCAGATTTTTTTTTTTTTTTTTTAAAACTTGTCTCATGTCTGTCCTCAGCTGTCAGCAGCAGTCCTGTAAATGTTATGTTTGTCTAACTGATGGATTTTTGCCTTTGTTTTTATTGTCCTGTGCTTGTAACTACAGGCTCATTTTAAACTGATAAGGAATAAGAGAGAAAAACAGGGTACGGTCTGTTTGTCCACTCTTCTTTTTTTGTTTGGTTGTAGTTGATTTATTGTCATTAGTGACAACTTTTCAATTAAACACTGGAGAAGACTGATGGGAAAACAATCCCTTTTCAACACTAATCAATATACACCTTTCTCATGAGGAGCACTGACCTGGGTTTGTCTTCGGGCAGCTCTTTGGTCATGGCAGCGATGAGCTGGGTCCTCAGGGCCTGGTCCATGGAGCCCGTCTGGAGGCCGTCCAGGCAGAATCCTGCCACGGGCCTTTTGGCTGTCTCCCTGGCCGAGCGCACCCTCTCTTCCAGGATGTCTCCTCCCTCCACCACGCCGAACACCTCCACTCCCTGTAACTCCTGGCGATGACAGACAGGTTGGTGATAAAGCAGCTGACAGAAAGATTTCCTGCTAGATAGAAAGAATGACAAGACATAGAAGGAGAAAGAGGAAACATTTCTGCTGAAACCCATGAATGAACACTGTGCAGGACAAAGTTTGCAGGGAGGTGGAAGGTGATTTTTTCCTCAAGTGCAAAAATATAAAAGGTTTTATTCTTGCCAGAGATCTGGATTTTGATGACTCGACATGAAGCTGAGTGCACATCACGAGGAGGAAAGACACACTCGGGGGTGGGGAGTGGACCTCGGGAGCAATCAAGCAGCTCACTCCGTACAATGTTGATGACAGGAATTACCTGCAGTACACAGTCAGCTCTGTTTGGCTCTTTGCTCAACATTATTCTACATTTTCCATTAATTGTCCCAGGGGAAATTTTGGTTATAGTACGCAACAAAAATGCACATAAACGCAGCTTTACACAAAGATATACAGGTAGTGAAAAAACACAAAATCACATAAAAACATGTTCGAAGGACACACACAACTCTAGCACTTGCAGACTCTTGCAAACAAAAAATGAATGAATTTGTGAATCACCAAGGATAAGAACAATACAGTTAAAAATATGTTATCTCCTCTGAAGGATAACTCAGTAAAGGTGTCATATGTATTAGTTATGGCAATTCTCCATCTCCTGCACCCTTCATATGGATCCTTTTCACTCTGCTCCTTCGATCATGAAATGAAGTAGTGCTACACTGGATTTAAAAGAAAGAAAAACAGGTGATTTCATTCGTCATGCCTGATACTGAGCCCTTATACACCCACATATAATGTATGTGCCCACTGATAATGTATTCCTCCTAATCTCACTGTGTTTCCAGCCATAGCACAGCTGCACAGCAGCCTCTGCGACAACACAATTACCAAACATCAATCCTTGTCTTCTGCACTCATGCCGTGCATGACTGATACAGACAAAATAGAGCTTACGGAGCTCTGCAATGTAAGAGAACGGCGGTGTGTGTTTAGTAACTGTTCAATGTGTGGTTACCTGTGAGTTTTGGTGCACCAGCAGACACTCGTCCAAGTGGGCAAGAGTTCGATCCACAGACTTTCGAACCCGTTTACGAGAGGTGTTGCTGTGCCACGTCTCTCCGTCTGCCATGCTCTGGTACCAGTCTGGCCGCACGGTCTTCTGGAGAGCCATGAACTTGGCCACAGTCAGCTCTATCCGCCCACCGCTGCCCCACACTGACACCGTCTAATAACGACCGGGGGAGCACATTTTTACTTGTTTCAGTGAAAACAGCAGCTTTGGCTTCATTTAAACTAAGACTGGAGTTTTTTAAGTCTGACACCCTCCCAGACAAAGGTGAGATGACTACAACACCCCCCAAACATTACCCCTCCTCAAGCCCCTTTGCAGACCTAGTGCTGTCAGTAAATATAATGTAATGGAGGATGGGAGCATTAAGCATAATGTTGCCAAGATTTCAGTAAGCTAGCTGTGGGCTACAACTTGAGCTCTGTGTTTTTAGACTATATGCATTTACATTTTGCCAAATTAGCAGCATTAAAAGGCGTGCTGAATTAACTATTAGGAATTCCTGATTGAAATGTAGCTATGGATGTACGGACAACTATCACAGGATTGCCTTGATACTGAGGAAAACTGAATAATTTGATAATGCTTGGGGAAGTTGTTAATTTATAAGGAGAGGGTTTTTCTGTTATTTTCAAGCAAATTTATGGACATTTACTTGCAATGGACAATCAGAGATAATGTTATCCTCAGACAGTTTAAGTCATTCGAAATCTTATCTTTCTTCTTGAGAGTTATGTGAGAAGATTGATACCAATCTCTTAGACGGGAGAAGTGACTCTCTGCTGGTTGCGAGTCAAAGAATAGCACTACACGTAACCCCCTGTAAAGCCACAACTTCTTTCCCACTTCAGTTTGGAGGCTGGAAGATTTTGTTACCTTTTGTCACCAGGTTCGCTGTTTCCACCGGTTTCTAGTCTTTATGCTAAGCAACAGTAAGTTAAGTGGCTCTAGTTACATATTTACCACACAGCTATGAGAGTGGTGTCAGTCTTCTCATCTAACCCTCAGCAAAAACGCTAATAAGTGGAATCCTAAATTGTTGCTTTGGGCAAAATCCCAATCTCACCTTGTTAGTGGTATAACCCGGCGGGCAGGGGGCTGCAGGGTCGTGAAGCGAGCAGTACAACACAGTATCATGAAGACCTGCAGAGAATAAAACCCAAAATCAACACGTATCACTCACAGAGAACTAAACCTGGCAGAGAGATCCAGTCAGCGAAGGCCAAACACAAAGCAAGGTGACGGAGTGAGATGTGTCATTACTACATGTTTTTGTAACAACTGTGAGTCTGGAGAGAAGGGATGAGGTGTGGCCTTATCAGCAAACCCAGCTGCTGCACAAGATCAAAATGAGAGAAAACAAAAGGCCTAATAGCAACAAATGCGGTTATTATTTCTAATTATCCAATCACTACTTTCCCCTTCTGGCACTTTAGAGACAACACTGTAGTAATCCCCTGACAGCTACCAAGTGACGCTATAGTGATTACATTTCTAATTTCAAATTTGGTTACCTGAGGCAGGGTAAAGCTTAGTACCACATCTCCTGTTGTACAACACAGCCGATTGAGGTCACTCTTCTGGGGCATTTATATAAATATTAGTCAGGCTCATGCAGTTAATCAGCTTTTCAATATTGAACTCAACATACTGTATATTTAGAAGCACTGCAATTTTCTCCAGGTTTTCCAATTTAGCCAATGGAAATAATGTTCGTAGACTCTGGGCTCTTCAGAGTGACATTTACGTCAATCAAATAGTCACACCAGTACAGGATTTTGAGCCTGGCAGAGGTTCCTCTGATGTGGTTGTTATTTGAAAATGATTAATGCAGAGGGTTAAATGACAACAACAGTGGAGCAGAACAGGAACAACAGTAATTCAAAACAGTTAAACAACCCAACACTTTCCTCCTCTCAAGTATCCTAATCTTTGCCTTGGAGAAGAGCTGTTCAAATCACACTTTACTTGCTGTTCTGACAGTGTGAAAGACAGATGTGTATTCAGCGATTACCAAAAGCAGTTCAATCAAAGGCTGAACACAGCACATTTCAACTGCAATAGTTTTCATCATCGAAACCTATCGGACGGTCAATTAAAGAGAAGAGAAAAAAAGTGTGAAATGTGTGGGTGTATTCACAAACTGCTGCAAGGGATTTTTTAATAACACTTTTTCATTTCCAAAATCACAACTTGATGTGTGCTAATACAGATCCCAATCCAACAAGTTTTCTCTTTTAAAAACAATAAAACATGTTCATAAAAACACCGTGTTTTTTTACTATTGTCAAGTGTTGTTGATGAGGTCAAGAAGGAACTTCCAATCAAAACATAAAAAAATCTATTATAGGTCCCATATTGTAGAAAGTGAGATTTCCAGGGGCACCAGAGTAGTTCTCCTGGTTAAGTGCCTACTGGGTTTGTCTGAGTGTTTGCCTGAAATCTGCTATATTTTTAGCCCATCTCTACTAAGGACTCTTACATGTTGTTTCAGGTTAGAATTGATTATGGGTTATAAATATTGTTTTGTTACAAATGAAAGACAATGTTTAGACACTTCTGAATGGTTTTTAATACGCCTACTTAGAATGACATTGTAAATGGGGCTATATTGCACTGATATCAATACAACCCTTATGATTTTCAGTTAGTTACAAAGCTTCTAATCTTTAATCACTGCTGAATAAATCTAAATACTTTGCACTGGGTGTCACCATAACGGTCTAATCCAAGCTGCTTGCTCTGCTTGATACACGAATCCTCTTCACTTACTGTATGTCTATTCCTGATTACTCTATGAAGAGGAAAATATGTAAAAACAAAATGTTACTGAAGTACCTGCAAACTTCTTGAATCCATCCTTAAATTCCTCCAACACCTCCTGGTGTTCTGCTCTAGAGGGAAAATGATGGAGATGCAAGTTAGATCTCAGGAAAAGTTCAGTGTGTGTGTGTGTGTTTGTGTGTGTAAGTGTATGAGTGAGTTTAACTTACATATTGGACAGAGTGACCTGAGTGACAGAGGAGAGGTTGCTCAGGGTGTGCAGCGTGTCCTGAGTGAGGTGGGGGACTGTGCCAAAGTGTGTGTACAGCAGACACCCCGGGACCTCCAAGGAATGCTGTCCCGTCCTGCCGAGTCCCTTCAAGACACCCAGCCGACTTCTTCCCCGAACCACCCGAGACAGCTCCAGTTCAATCCTGCTGCCAGCCATACGAGCAGCTGCAGTTAAAATGGGTCACTATTGTAGCTACAGACTGTAGTAAAAGAGCACGTGAATTAGCGACGAAGCTAACTAGCCTTTCACTCACGTGTTACGACTTCTTGCAAACGTTCATCGAGTTGAGATGTTTATTGCTGTTAAATGGCGCAATTTAAGAAAACCCAGTGGTGCTGGTTTTAACTATATACCTTTTTAGTTTAAGGGCATCTCTAGTTTTAACATTAAAAGACACAACCCGACAGGAACTACAGGTCGCGGAAATATGTCGTCATCACCGGCTACAGCGACACGTAGAAAAGTACAAAATAGCGTCGCGTCTCCTTTTTCTAACAAAACACTCATACGTGGTAATATGCTATATAAACAAACATGACTTGAAAATATTTCTGTTCGATACTTTAATCTTTATTTCATATTTTCCTTTACCGTTTAAACTGTTTTTTGCTTTATTTGTGAAGGCGAACGCGGTTGTTATGGTTACCGGAGAGACGCCTGATCTACAAACAACGTTATTGGGACCTGTAGTCCTGAAATGCTTCGTTTGTGCAACAATTTGCCAAGAAAGACGGTTCAGCTACTACATTACCCACAATCCTGTGCCGTTCAAAGTGATTGCAGTTGTGTATACAGTTTTGCCGTGTCGCTTTTTAGTAACTCCCGAAACACTTTGTGAATGTACGTTTAAAATAGTAGGCCTGTATGGTTGGTGTATGCTGTTAGTAATAGATACTGTAATGATTGTTAGGAACAGATTATAATATCCGAGGTATATGTAACTATAATGACATTCCCAAGTCATAATCCGCACCTGTTTAGGTGGAGGAGCTTCGGCAAGAGTAAAGCATCTGCAGTCACGGTAAGTTTATCCTTCCGATTGATGCTAAACCGAGAGGTCTACACAGATATTAAACTATGGCTGCCTATTCTTGATAATAAGTCCAAGGTACTGCTCACCTCAGCACTCAATAGGGAAAACATAAAATATTTTTTCAGTCTATTTTCACTTTTCAGACCATTTCCTCAGGATTATCAAATCCCTGAGAGTAGTAAAGCAGAATGATGAAAAGTGCCCTATTGGAGTTATGAATGAAGAGGACGCACATCACTGTTAATACCATATGGACTCATGGCTTGTTTCAGGGGGCAGTCTAGAAATGTCATGCAGAATGCCTTTCTTAGATAATCACATGCCTGCAGGGAGACAGAGAGAGACAGAGATAGCTGAATCACTGCTCATAAAGCACAGACTTTTGGATGACTGGGAAATGATTTTGAGGTAATCTGCTGATTTAAGGCAATGGCTAAGCTCACCTGGGAAATAATCCTCAGACATCAGGCATTGGCTCAGCCCTCAATTTGCAAACTACGCCTGCAGTAAGGTCTCTGAGCTTGTCTAGGTATTTTCAAGCAGGCAAAGGTGACCATGAGACCAGCATTTCCACATGAGCTCTCTTACAAACAGTATCTTACATTTATGTTACTTACACTTAAATTATTTTTCTTTCAATAACAGAAGCATGTGCAGAATGGCGATATTGATCAATGGAGGAAGGTGAGAATAACGTGTGTTGGTGCACCCTGAAAGGTTTGGTATCCTTTCACTTACAACAGAAAAAACACAATTTTCAAATTTTACAAAGTTGTAACTGACAAAAGTAATTGGCAGCCACTATTCTCTATTCCATATTAAATAGAACAGACAAGTGGCTTTTGGTTTTTGATGTAACATAGTTTAAATAATATTTGTCAATGCCATTTTCATTGTTTCAAAATAGCATGGATAAAAACCCAGGGACCCTTAACTATATAATCAATGAGGTGTAAGCATACCAACACTTGCATGGGTGATGCAAGTTTTTGTATCATTGTAAATTGAACATGTTTTGGTTTTTGGACAACGTCTATTTGTCCATTTCCCTCTCCTCAGCGAGTGGAGATGGCTTCCGAGTTTGCTGTATCTCAAGTCTTCTCCAACAAGAAACCTCATTCAGGAACCAGCAGCCTAGCTGTACCGTTGCAAAGCACTGAGCAGTTAAAAGATCATGATGACGCTTACAGTGAAGGTAGGTCAGCCAGTAAAAAAGAAAAAAAAAATGAATAGAGGCCTCTCTAGAGAAGTAATAGAGAGTTAAGCCTCTGCAGCATCAGGTTGAACAATGACATTTGGGTTGTAAATCCTTGCAGCTCAGGCTCTTCTTGGTGATTGGCTGAGCAGTAAGTTGCGGTTGGAGCTAGAGATGGAGGAGGAAGATGATCTAATGTGCTCCGCTGAGAGGAGAAGCCCTACTGCACCGGCTAGTTCTCAGCCTACCACCCTGAACTACAACAACTTTGATGGTAAGAAAATTACCAGCGTTACCAGCAAACTTGAGGCTCATTACTGTAACCAATTCAAATTGACTGTGTTGGCTAAAATGGGAATCAGGATGTTTACATTCAACATCAATAGCCATAATGTAATAGGATTCATGGAGAAGATAAAGATTATAGTTAAAGGCTCTACTTGAAAGGTTGGAGCAGAACACCAGAAAAGGAATAAGTCACCCCAAAGATTCTCTCATTATCTTGGCACACTGACTTCAGGCTCAGTTAAGGTTTGCAGGACTACCAACACACAGTGAGTTAGACCTGTAACTCCAACCCTCCAAACCTCCAACCCTCCAACCCAGATAATTTCAACATTGTATCAACATTTCAACAAATGCATTTTCATTTTTGAATAACCCACTCCCTTGAGGTTCAACTAAATTAAACATACGACACCACCTGCCATGTACTTACAACTACTGTCATTTACTTGATGGAGTTGAAGATCATACCAGTGCTTTTTCACTTTTTAAATCATTCACTACTAATCATTTATGTATACTTTACATCACTGCCTTCAAAGAAATTTAAGACTTTAAGAGTTGACTGCAAAAACGGCAGTTTTTTTAAACCAAGAGGCTACCAGTTTTTTTCTTTTCAAAATGTCCTGTCTCTTCCTATTTTGGGTTTCATATTCTTTCAACATAACTTGTGAATGCAATGATTTTCAGCAATTAACTTCCAAATGTTTTAAAAACAATTCATTATTTCAACTGCAATACAATAGAGTTGAAAACACAATATATATAATAGCCAGGGCTAATTAAATGATTACTGTAATAGATTACCAAACATAAGAACGTGTGTAGTCTTTGCACATTGATTTTCACATCACAGTGAAATGAACTGAAACCAGTGACTGCCTGGAGAGAAGCAAATCAATCTAAAAACTTGTTTTGCAAAGCAGTCAGCAGTGCGTTTCAAGTACAAATGATTTCAAGTTTATTGGATAAAATATATAAAATCATCCATACAGTCCTTTAAAAACTTTAAAATAAATGTGATATAATACTTTTTCATACTCACTTGTGCAAATATACTTAGAGCTCTACAACCGCCTGGCTGAGGAAGAAGAGCACAGCGCTGTTAACAGCTTCCTACAAGACCTGATGGAGCAAGAGGTGTTGGACTCAGGGATGATGGAGGAGCTGGCGCTGGATGTTGGACAAACAAGGAAGAAGTTCAGAGACCCGGTCATCACCATGGAAGCACGACACCAGCAGGTATGTGACCAAAGACATGTGAATACTGTTGTTTGGAAAACTGTCACTGTGAGTAGTGCTGAGCGAATCAGCTGGAACGATGGGCACACAAGTTGTGTTCTCAATTACACTAATTGATCTACTGATTGCCACCAAAGGTGCGAGAGAATCGGGCCCAGCGTGAAGCTGAGAGGCAGCAGCAGCAGAGAGAGAAGGAGGCTTGGCGGGGTGCCAGGCAAGAGGCGAAGAAGAGGGAGCGAGAGGAGGAGACTAGGAAGAAGCAGAAGGCACGTAGGCAGGAGGAGATGATACAGCAGGAGATGGTGCGACTGCGACGACAGATGGAGGAGAGGAGAGGCCTTGAACAGCTGGTTAGACACAGGTATGGTCTCCACAGCAAACAATGACCTCTGCTGAAGGGGTTACAACAATCCTCCTCCACCTTCTTATAGTGGGTAGAATGGATCAATGGTAACTTGTTGACAAGTAAGCCTGTGAAAGTGTCCCTGCGGAGGGTACATAAGCCCCTGGCTAGCATGATGACACTGTTGTGTAACCATCTCTCTCTATGTGTACATTTACTGGCCAAAACCTCCTTGTCTCACAACTGTAAGTAGTAACTTTTACATCCTGTGTTGAAAGTGAGCAAAGGTTGCCACCACAGTGAAATAAATGAGACCTTCAGATTTATAATACTGCAACTAAGAATCATATTAATAATGATATTTTTTCATTTAGATGCAACAAGACTTCAAAAACGTACTTCAAGTACTTCAAAACTAGCATCCCTCTTGGAGAAATAATGGGAAAGGTGGATGTGGGTACATTGGATTATAAGTGGCGATGACGTCCAAAGTGCCTGTAAATTAAAAACTATTTGCTATGCAATGCAAACTGACATGAAGATATTATACAAAGAAAAATATTCTCAAATTTGGAATAAAAAAACTGTAGCTATGCTAGCATGCTAACATGTTGACGTTTGGCAGGTGTAACGTTCACCATCTTAATTTGGTGTGTTAGCATGCTAACATTTCCTAACTAGCACTAAACACATAGTACAGCTGAAACTGATGGAAATGTCATTAGTTTTGAAAGTATTTTGTATCTGATCATAAACCTCATTTGACAAATTAAAATGTTTTAGGTTTATACTGTATGTTAAGTATGAAATAAAAATTGATTATTCTTTGCCCCATGGTTTCTGGGATTGTTGGAATGTGAAAAGACTGGTTTAAAATTCACTTTGTAGTTTTTAAGACACAAATTTTTAGTCGTCATTCAAGGTACTGTTATTGATGAATTGTTATTTTTATATTATGGCCACAAAAAGGTTTGTAGCTACAAGTTTGGAGGGAACTAAAGTTATATTATATGAAAACTAAACAGACGTTTGGAATCAAAATGAAGAAAATGGGTATATTCCAGTGAGTTAGTGAGTTGTAATGTACAATCTCTATTTTTACAGACAAAGAACTTAAAATTCACACATTTTCAGTGTAATGTTTGGGAATATCTGTATTTGTCTTGGGGCCCTGGTAAGTTAAGTAGTTGCTGTATGTTTATTCCACAGGGAAAGGGAGAGAGTGGAAGGGCAGAGGGCAGCCAGGAGCCTCCAGTCAGCTCCAACGCTTCCTTCAAAACAGCATCAGCGGGACACAGTGCGACTGTTTAAAGAACAGAAAATTCAAACCATGGGTCACATGAGCAACCTCAAGGTTGGTATTTGTACCATGTGTGCGTGAGTCTATTTGCAGTTTGGTAAAGGAAATGTAACAACGTTCACAGTACCTTATGCGCCTACATTTGTGTGAATCTATTAGTGTTTGCAGAGGCATTTCTCTGGCTGGTATTCAGTCGTGTTGGACCGTAGGCTACGTATGGGTAAGGCCATGGCCCTCTGTGACTGGAAGAGGCAACTGAGAGCATGGCGAGCATGGCGAACCGTGGTGTGGGCAGAACAAAAGCAGCGAGAGGTGAAAAGAACAGAGGAAGACCTGCGAACTGAAAACAGGCAAGAACCAAAGAAAATAAATGTTGAAAGGTCCTGTTAACCTGTCATTGTATGAATCCTGCCTTTTACCACAAATCATACAATGTAAATTACTACCTATGTCTCTTTAGGACACTCACTTATAAATAAAAATATATCCTGTTACCCTGACCAAGCAACAATTGACATTAAAGAATAAAGTCACATCTGTTACCTGCTCCAGACAATGCAAGCTGGCTGCGGAGAGTGACAGAAGGCGGTTGCTGCGGCGATGTCTTAATGAGTGGCAGCTATGGTGTCGGATGGAGAGGGAACAACGAGACCTCTTGGCCCAGCAGCAGGAAACCCGCCGCAGGATGGCCGCTTTAATCAATGTTGCATCAACAGGCAAACTGAAGGCCACAGAAACCCCTGCTTCTCAGCCAGTAATGGCCCCACCTGAGGCATCTGACCAACCAGAGACCACAGAGAAGGTGAGAGGTGCACTCACTGAATTCCTCATATCATCACAGGTTTTACAAGTGACTCAAGGTGAGTGAAGTCATGACTTAAAAATCAGGTCTATTATCAGGTGATGCTAAATGTCTAATTACTAAGGCAATAAACAAGTTTGGGAACTAAACTGAACAAAAAATTTTGTCTTTGCATGAGATGACCTGAACTTTTTTCAGCACATCAGCCAGGGAGAAAAACTTTCCTGCTGAAATATTCACAACTCTTGAGAGTGAGTGAGCAGGAAAAGAAGGAGCAGTGTAAATATAGAGGATAAGGAGGCAATAGAGCAGATGGAAAAAAGAGAGAAATAAGAAAATAAGCGATGTAGGACAGTGGAACAGAGCTCGAGGGACACAGGAAACGGAGCAGGAGTTGCAGGAATTCATGGTCGAGAGGTCAATAAAGGGGCTGTACTTGTTGCTTGTATATCAGGATATATAGATACAATTGCCCTGAGATCTGTGCTACCCCCTTAAGCTCCTGGTAAACCTAGGCCTAAGGTCAGTCTTTGACTTAGTCATGTATAATTGAACATCTTCTTCTGTGTTCTATTTTATTCACTGTAGGAAGATCACCACAGGTCGAGAACTTTAGCCCCTGACACCCCTGCAGTACATCAGGATAAGACGCCTGTGGGTTCAGTGGCCCGGCCCACTCAGCCGTGGCAGGTGACCCGAAGGCACGTGGCACTGACTGCTGCTGAGCTCCACGATGCGCGGCAGGGAGGTGAGGGAGGTGGCTTCACCCGTTCAAAAAGCACAGTGTCACCTGGCAGCAGGTTTGAGAACAGACACGCCGCCCAGCAGCAGATCATCACACAGCAACGGAGGCTGTTGAAGGAGCAGCAAGAGAAAATTGCACGGCTGAAAGAGGAGCAGAGCATGGTGGGTTTGGAGCAGGAGATAAAGAAAAATGCACAGCTCTCACAGCTATCAACAGGAGGAGACTCCAGACCAAAGAGCAACAACTGTGACCGCACAGAGCAGAGGTAATGTAAGGCATCCAGGCTCTGGGTGTGAGTGTATTGTATTCAAAGCCACACAGGTTTAAATTAACTCACTTGTATCTGTGTGCACAGTCTCCTGAATGTTGAAAGTAATTTGCAGCAACAATAATTAATGCTTCACACTTTGTCCTTGGCCTTGGAAACAGCAGTGGACAAAACAACCTCACCTTAAGGTCCATTTGACAGTCTTCATCAGTAGATGGATTCTGCCCAGCTGTCACGGAAATGGAAATGTTAAAATATCCATTTTTCTAGACTTCCTGTTCATTTTGGACGACAGTATGGAGAAATAAGTTATTTGACAATAATTTAGAGAAGATGAGAATGTGAGATTTCTTGTACTGTGAGCTTTACTGTTGTAATTATTATAAACTGTTCTGTATATTTTAGTCAAACTTGAAAATGTGTTTGAAAAGACACTGTCGAACACTAGGCTACTATTTAAAATTGAAGAATTTAAGATTTGGCCACAGTGTGTATGAAAGTAGATTTATAGTCATAATGAATCTTTGGCCACCTGATCTTTGTATGTTTACTCTTACAGTGAAATACAGCGAACACAAATACAAAAAATAATGCCATAGTAAAAGGTTAGAAATTATGTAGATAAATATGTATTTGTAGTTCTGCTGTGGGCCACCCCATATAAAGGGAGGTTAACTGAATCAAAAAGCACAAAATATGCATCCTCACAACAACGTTTCACAAACTATGTCTTTTAAATTGTCACAACATCATTCATAGACACATTTTTATAGATGCTTTTTCTTTCATATGTATTTTTTAGACTTTTCCCTTTCCACTTTTTTTTCTCATAAATAATAGAATTATTTTCAAGCCTTTCTATACCATTGACTAGTTACTTTCTCAGCTGTACCTAACTGAAATATACCAGCTGTCAGGAAAGTATAGGGTGAGATAGACAGAGGTAGGTGGGTAGACGCATTAAAATAGTACAGTACACCAAAACAGCAATGATTTAAGATTTCTCAGTTGCTACCAACAATCATACACACGCTCTCCAGAAATGTACCAATTTTAAATGTAACCCTAATCTTTTACTACAAAACAGTTTCACCCTTCTTCCCACAACCTAACAGTGCTCTGTCCCTCACTGTTACAAGGAGCTGGTTATGCACCAACATCACAGAGGCAGAGCGACAACAGTAGAAAAATATTATGCACACCAGACGCTAAGGAAAAGGGAGAGAACTGGCCTTTTCACATGATCGAACGTTGCGTTTTATGCCTTTAGTGCTGTTTAGAATTATGTAGTCAATCGAACAAGTACAGTACGTGTATACACAGTATGTAAGTGGAAGCCTGGTCTGCTGTTCAGCCGTTTCTCACTGCAAACCCCTTGACGGTGCATTATAAGTTAGAAAGTCTCACTAACTCCACAGTCCACAAATGTGCTATTAGCTCTGAAACTCTGTCAGGGTGATGAATAATCACCTAGCTCACTTCTCTCTCTACAGTGGAGAATAATGGCAGAACAAGTTTGCAGGTTTTTGTCTGCGGTCACCTCAGTGGATAAGCATGGGTTGAAAAGGGTTTTTTTTGTTTTTATTTTTTTACACAACTGATAACCTTCGGTATTATCCGTTAATAGCTTTTCTTGTTAAATACAAGTCACACAGGATTAGATACAAAGAAGCAGATCAATTACAAAAGAATCTTGTACATTCAGGGCTTATATAATTATATATTTATGTAACAAAAGATGAAATATGTTTTCAAAGAAGTCTAGATCCTTGGACAGAGTTTCAAAATGTCCTTACGAGTATAAGCAAAAGAAGTTCTGCACTTCATTGAAATTCATTTAGATTTTACGGACAATCTGATGCATGTCGGCTGAGTTTGCCTTCAGTCGATTGCCTGTCTGAATAAAAAGGATCAAGAAGATGTGAGTGAACAGACAGGGAGATGACGGGTCTTTGTTTTTTGTGCTGCTGACCGTGATTGTTACTGTTGCAGGGCACTCAGACTTACTGGAGAACCTGACAGTCAGTCTACACCTCTGAGGAAAGCTGTCACACACCAGACATGCCCCCATCCAATCATCACGGGTCAGTCTGCAAGTTCCTTCACTCTATAAGATTAATAGCTTACACACTCAAACTCACATATACATAGAAACATACATAGCATTGCACCATAGCGATGCACCATCAATCATCCAATTGTGGCTCCTCTATCAAGAAAATTGGATAACCTTGAGTCACACATGTAGATATAAAAGCCTTATAGGTGTATGGTCCTTCAACAATAACACTGCTTACCTTAACATCTGGTTATGTGTTAAGAATATTAAGAGTGAGGCATACATAAACATGCACATGCGACACACTCCTGAGACTATTGTAGAAGAATACCTTGTGCTCCAGTGACCCCTCTCCTCCCTCTCTGTGAAGCCATGGAGGCCCGCGCACGTCAACGCACAGAGCGAAGAAAGGAAATCGAGGAGCTCAAGAGGAAGAAGGAGGAGGAAAAGCTGGTGAGAGATTGGGAAGTCCTGTTCTGGATCACCAAACTGCTTTGTAAGACTGTAGCAGGCTGTAATTGTCTGACACCGTGTTAAAAAAAAAAACAAAAAAAAACCCCAACAAATTTAACCAAAGGACCCAACTTTTCCAGGCTGAGATGAAAGCCGCTGAGGAGCTGAGACAGAGGGAGGAGGAGGAGGACAGACGCAAAGCTGCAGAAAAGAGGAAGGAGGAGAAAAGGCTGCAAAGAGAGGTGAGATGTGTTTCATATTTTATGGACATTCACAAAAATATGAGGCAGAATACGTGAAGCAGTCTGAGCAGACGACTGCTTCATGTATTCTGATTCATATTTTTGAGTCAGTGACTGAGTAGGACAGCACTCTTGTGACACCTTGCAGAATATTAAAACAATGTCACCTTCGTTGTGTGCGCAGAGGGAAGAGGAAAAACAGAGGCAACTGAAAAGGCAACAGGAGCTCCTAAAACTGGCCCGTCAGCACTACCACAGAACCTTGTTGCTACGGAGAGGCCTGGCACCATGGAAACGCCTCATTCAGCTCGGACAAGCCAACATACAGGTAAATCACCTGTCGTGTCCACTGCAGCAGCACACAGAGTATTTCCCCTGAGAAACTCAACCCGCCCGCAGTCCTCCAACTCAACTTATTATGAACCCAGAAGGTGCTCTTGACTGCGAAGAGCATACTGAAAATCTTATTTAAACTGAAAACTGTGCAAGAAAGGCTTAAGGCGTTTCATCATCACACATTCTTGGAACAGAATTACAAAAAGCAAAGGCGAAAAAGAAATTGACATCCAGAGTTAAATGTGGCATAAAAACCCCTAGTCCAGGTACATGTCATGAATTTGAATAATAGAAAGCTTCCCCGGACATGGACTTGCTTTGAAAAAGAGCACATATAACACTGCATTAGCATCTGCTAGCTGGTATTAAGGCAATATGTCCGTAGGCTTCAGTCTATTAAAGGCTTTTTGTAATTCAAATCTTCACAATCTTGACTCCTATTTGTGTATTTTGCCTTTACTGTCAATCATGTATGTATTTATTTAATTTTTGTATTCATTATCCTTGTTATTAGGAATTTAATTATCATTTAATTTCATCAATATCTGTCTATTGGTGCTGTAAACATCCCTGGTTGTGAAGCACATTGTAAGTTTGATGTTCAGAAGTGCTATATAAAGTTCATTATTATTATTATTATTATTATAATAAAGTACCACAAACCACATGCTGTGTATCCATAGGCAACCCACTCTAACACATTTAATAGAATGATTGTGAGCAATGAGCCAAATACTCACTCTGTAGCAAAATTAAACACCTCAAGCCAAAGACGAAGCTACAATACACACAAATACTCACCACATCTTTCCAGCTGCATCCCCTCAACAATATTGTCATTTCATCTTCTGAACATTGCCTTTGCACGGCATCACAGAAACTGCATAAAACCTTGTGCATACATGTTTCAAAGCAGGATATAAGCCTTGTTTTTGCTCTTCATCATTTCATAATACCCCATTATTTCTACCTGGCACATATGACTGAATGTGGACGCATTCATCAGTGTGCATCTGCGATCTGTGCTTTTCTTTTCAATCCCCGCCAGCTGGCCCAGAGTCATCACAATCTCTTCCTCCTGAGGCGGTGCACGCTAGGCTGGCAGCAATCAGCAAGAGAGTCCCTGTCTGAGAAAGAAGCTTCTGCTGACCAACTGCACCAGCACTTTGTGCTTCGGAGGAGCTTAAGCTGCTGGAAAAGAGTGTGTACACACACACACACACACACACACACACACACACACACACACACACACACACACACACACACACACACAGTTGCTCAATCAGGATTCCAGTCTCCTCATCATCTGCCAGTGACTTACAGCAACACCTTTTTATAATCTCCTCTTCCACTCAGTTATGTTTTACCCAGTCTTTACTTAATGTTTTGTTTAAGTTAGTGCCATCCTCATCACTTCAGGTTACTTAGTATCTTGCAATTGTTGTCTTGTGATTTTAACTGCTGAGAGATGTGTTGAACAACAATTTGCAGCATTTTCCAGCTTTGAGTAAGGCAGGTAAATCATTTGCATTTTACTACACGTAAGTGCATTTAAAATATCCTTATCTCTAAGTGAGTGTTGTCTGGTTCAGCTGAAGGACTGGCGAATGATTCAGGAGGAGCGGGCTGAGCGTTTCTACCGCAAACACACTCTGAGGAGGTTTCTGCTGGCACTGCTGGACCATGTGACCCAGGAGAGGCTGGTGGAGTGGGACCGTCAGGAGCTGGCTCAGGAGCATAGTAACAGGTCTGCTACCCGTGACTTTGCCATATGTTCACTGTATGGATGCTGCAGTGTGTTCACCCGGTAACCCTACCAACTAACTGGGTGTGATATTAAATTTAACAGCTTGTAAAAACTTTAATTACAAGTTGGAATGTAATATCAGACCGATGCACTGGGAAACTGCAGTGCTTTGAAGGCCTTTAAGACATAAACGTTAATTTTAATGTGAAGATTTTCTAACGCCTATTTTACGAAAGGTTTAAGACTTTTAAGACCTATAATAACTGTGAGCCTGATTTATAAGTACTGCAGATTATGACAAAGGTTGGGCATTGGCACATTTCTTGTCCTTTTTTTTTTTTACTATTAGTGCCTGTGCATTTGATTAAAAATTACACCATCTTCTCCTGGACTTCAGTAAAGTGCATATCTGCTGTTAGCTGTAACTGTCTTTGTATTATGATTAATGGAGTCAGTTTTGCTGCTCAGGTAGAAACCTCAATATGGCCAAATTAGTTTGCATAGCAGAGTGGTTCTGGACTCAGTGTTCCTGACCTCAGGTAACAATGTACTGTATTTCCAGCAATAATTCTTTTCCAGGCTATCGCATACTCAATTAATTTAGTGGCTACAAGTAACACATGGTTCTAACAACACTAGGAGTCTGTTGCTATGCTATCAGCTTTGTGAGGCTGTATTTATGCACAGTGGTGCTTCGTGCTAAATGCTAACTTCAGCACGCTAACATCCCCTCAATAACAATGCTAAAATGCTGAGCTTTAGCAAGGATAAGGTTTACAATGTCCGCCATCTTAGTTTGGCGTAAGAGCATGCTAACATTTGCTAATTAGCACCAAATGCAAAGTATAAAAAAGGCTGATGCCAATGTCAATAGTTATGCAAGGAAACTTTTAAAAAACCAGAGTATTGGAAAAGTTGAAATTTTGACCTGATGATGGTGCCAAATAAAAAATAAGGAGATCAACAAAGTCATTAGGATGTATCCTCCAAGGATCTTTAATATCTGTAGAAACTTTCATAGCGATCATCCAAAAGTTGTTAATCCAAATCCCAACTGTCAACCTCAGACTGGATGAAAAGTCAGAGGATTCTTCACTGCGATCCATCGCATAGATGTTGAGATATTTCAGTCTGGAGCAGAGTGGTTGACTGACAAGCTAAAAAATTTGGTAACTCCTTAGAACGTTTCTAATTTGCATTGAAACTGTTTTGCAATGTTTCTTTTCTGCAGAATATTAATTTTAAATCAACAATTACTTGTGCTTATATTATGCTTAACGCTACTATGTGGTGTTGTTTCCCCATTGTGGGCAAAATGAATGATTTGCTGTAGCATTGGTCTAACTTAATGATTTGACTGCTATTGCCACACAATGTGAATGTTGATGAACTTCAGCTTCTAAGGTGAGGTTGGCTAAATGACCACAGCCTGCAGATGAATTCCCACCGGCTGCCCAGCTGCCATCATGTGAAAGCTCATTAGGTGTTGTAATCTCAGAGGTCGACATAATTCAGTTTCTTATTGCTCACTTGCTCTGTTCCCGTCTGTCCCTCCATCTGCCTGCACTTTAGACGGGTGTTCCAGCGATGTTTCCTGGCCTGGAGGCAGCTTCCACGTCTGCTGCGCAAGGAAAGAGAGAGGGAGGAGCGGCGGGAGAAGCTGGGACGGAAAGTGACTGAGGTTCTGTCTGATTTCTGCTCCCATCCACTGTAAAGCCTCTGGGAGAAAGTGTCACTGTAGGAGAAACCCACAGATGACACACAAACATTCAATAACTGCAGAGGACTCACACTCACACAAACAGAAAGGAAAATAAATAGAAAATGAATAGAAATGCACATTTCTCACATTCATTTAATATAAATAAATACAATTAATTTCATACAAACACACAACTGGGCCAATAAAATTACTTAAGAAAAAAAAAAAGAACTTTCAGTCCCTCTGACGACTAAAGAGCTGCGATACTGGAAAACAGTAGCTGACATTACTGAGTATTGATTTATTTGCTGTTTTCAGGAGTCAGTCTGAACCACCTCGAAAGAGGGAAAGTAACTTTTAATATATTCACAACTGCAATCTGTCATTATGTTTAATGCGATGACAGGCTGACTATCTGGCTTGTGCTGCGATGTCTCATTTGCCTGTGCTAAAATATCCGTGACTCATTTCACGAGGTCAAGGAGGTTCTTCCCCTTTGTAAACGCTGCAGTTCAGTGTTTGTGGAGGATGGAGGAGAAGTAGTGTGCAGAGACGATCCTTGAAATGTTTTGGGCAGGACTGACCAGCTCCAGGGGCATCATTATGCTGCTGTGCTCAAAGAAAATGTGGAATGTAAAGGAAACATAAAGACAATGCTGAAACCTAAGGAAGACATCCAGTGTGAAGGAAACAGGGATATTTGTTTGGCAGAAAGACTGATGAGAGGTGGAATGAGGCAGCAGTGGAAGGAGAGTAAAAGTTCAGTGTGTGTGTGTGTGTGTGTGTGTGTGTGTGTGTGTGTGTGTGTGTGTGTGTGTGTGTGTGTGTGTGGATATAGCTGCATAGAGGAGATGCCAGCTGTCAGTGACATTAATGGCAATGAAAGTATCTTATTGGAGCTTGTAGTTGTTATTGCTATGTGATAAAGTCAGCGTAACTCAGGTGGCAGCTCAATTTCTGCAGTAAGCCAGTGATAACATTCCTGGCAGATCTCGGGTCTGCTGCCAACAGAAGGCGGCCAAGGAAGTTAATCAGGGTTAGAGGAGCCATGCTGCCATCCAGTGAACAGGAACAGAACAGCAGCCATAATCCTCCCAAACTCATTTGTTTAAAAGCAGGCTTCATAACAGTCTCTTACACCAGGTCTGTTGGGGCGGGAGAGGGAGGATTCAGTTTGTCTCCCATGGTCATGAACTCGGCCCAGTTGCCACGGAAGCCTCGAGAGTATACGCCAGTGTCCACGACGAGTCCCCAGTAGGCGCTGCGAGCCGTTTTGTCTCGCAAAGCGATGCGTGCTTCGCGCTCAGTCACGTTGTAGCTGACGTTGATGACCTGCACCAGCAGCAGGTGAAGCAGCCCGACAGTCACGATGCTGCTGTACCAGGCACAGGTGAAGCAAAGTGCAGTGCTGGAAGGCAGACAAGGAGCAAAGATGGTAAATCCTGCTGCAAGATAATACCAGTTTAATACCATATTTATGTATTATTTTTAATATAAAACTGTACACAGTTATAAAATAGTCTGTGACCAGTTTAAAAAAAGAAGTGGATATATGTTTTTTTTTTACATACTTAGGACATGATAGCTGTTCAGAGTCTGAGGTTGAGATGGATGCTATCAAGACCTATTTTAAGTGTGCGACACCTACACAAGTGCCAGAGCACATCATTTAAACGACTTCACATCCACTCTCTCCCTGCTCTGAGCACAAAACAGCGAGTCCTTCTCCAACAGCTCGACAGGAAACTCTCCAAGATGCGCTGTGAAACTAATTCAACACTACAGTGAAAGAAGCCTCGTGTCCAATGAGCAAGAACCTCACACAAACTAATTTAAATGTCAGTCTTTGTGGTGAATTCTGGGAAAGATGTCAAATTGCCCCCCAGTGGTTAAAAATAGTTTCTGTGAGCTATAAAATGAAGACAGTTTTGCTTTTGATTGCTGCTAAAAGGCCATCTGCCACTTCCTGATTCCACGGGATCCATCTGAACTATAACACCCTCATGCACTTATTCCTGTTAGTTACTGAGTTTGTCTTTGTGCAGTTATGGTTTGTTTAAATTTCTGCACTTGTCCTTTTATGGTTGTGGCAGTTCTTTTTACATTTATAAGGAAACTTGAGATCAATATCAATGTCAATATTAATATTTAAAAGGAATTGTTTGATATTTTGGGCAATATGCTTATTCATGTTTTTGCTGCAAGTTAGATGAGAAAATTAACAGCACTCGTATGACGACACCGACTGGAAATCTCAGATGATGATATATCAAGCCAATATTTATTTTTAATATAAAAAGACAACTTAAACAAAGATTCTATATATCTGGTTAATAAAGAATAGTGACAACGATGTGTACCAAGCATGACTACTGCAAACACACAGTATCTTTGTATCTGCGCTACAATTCCTTGATACCTTTTGTGTGATATGTACACGAATACCTATATATCTGTGATCAGTTTATATTGGTCAGATAAAAATTTACTCATTGACATAACTTCTCTCATCTATTCATTGATTCATTCTTAGTGTCCTGAGAAGTTATGGGCTAAATGAAACGCACCATTTTCAATCAAGACTTTCAAATAGAGCAATTTAAAGATGTTATGATCAAACAATTTTACACATTTGGTCTTTGATAAACACTGAATTTTTGTCATTCCTTTCATCTACTGATTTAAAGATGAATTTAGGTAAATAGTAACTCTAAGAAAATATGATGTTATAGTCACACAGCCAACCTTGTGTGTATAAAGTGTACGTCTGTGTTTCCAGTACCTGTACTGGTTGTAGACCCCCGGGCAATACAAAAGGGCTGTGAGGAGGTGTTGTCTCGGACACACACTCTGCAGCACCAGGCTGATCCCGTACAGAGACGTCAATAGGAAGAGGACGAGTGTAAGCAGGAAGCTGCGGTGATTGGACTGCCCCACACAGCTGTTTATCCTACCTCGGCAGCGACGGACAGGATACATGCACATGCACAAACACACACACGCACACACGCGCACACACACACACACACACACACACACACACACACACACACACACACACACACACACAGAGGCAGACAGAACATCGTACTGAGACCCCAGGGATACACTACACATAGACATGCAGGAACACACATAGAGGTGTAGGAGTGGATGGCAGCAAGGAAATGTTTTTACACTTATAGCTTTAATTACTGTGTGTGATGGTCGCCCCAACGTACAAATATGGTCAATGAAGACACAGGAAACTCAGTTTGCGTTCATTACGTATCCTGAAAAAAAGTCACCTAAGAGCTTTGTTTTGAAAACTAAATGGATGTTTGCACTTTTTAACATTTATTAAATAGAGGTTGTGTAGAAAAGACAAACAGACAAACAAACTAGACGACGGCAGGGTTTGAGATGTGAGACAAAGTGGAAGAAACACGATGACAGGCCGAGTGAGAGGCATTTCAATGGGACCCACCAGACACAGTGGTGGTCGAGACGCAGAACGCAGACGCCACAGATCCGACAATGTCCCGCCCTCGGGGGCCGCACCACCCTGCACACTGGACACCAGTTCTTTCGGCTGCTTTCCTTCAGCTCCAGCCCCGACTGCGCCGACGATCCCGCCCGGTTCAGCACTGTCATCGTCACTTCCTGCGTCCCACCATTGACGGCCGGGTCTCTGTCTGCGAGAGGGCTGTAATAAGTCACCGTGCTGTGGACGAGCTCTTGGTTTGGCAGCACAATGCCAGGTTCTCTCTTAGTGTAGACAAGAGCTACCAGGGTGAAGATGACCCCTGCAGTTACCACCAATAGCTGGACCAGGCCGATATCGCCGCGGGGAAGCACCTCTGTCATGAACAAGTAGTACATGTAAGCCAGGGAGAAGAGGGCCAGGCTGAGGAAGAAGAGTGTCCGTCCCTTCTTGCGGTGGGTGATGTAGTAGTACCACAGCACCAGGCCGGGCAGAGCTGTCAGCACCACAATGCCAAGCAGGAAGTGGAGAGCAGCGAGGTGCAGCAGCACAGGAAGGAGAATGAGAGGCGGGATGACGGACAGGTCCACTTTGCGGGCTCCACCCCACAGCCATGGCACACGAAACCGGTCTTCGACAACTTCTGTCACCTGTGATAGGGACTCGGGTTTCTGAGGCTCCCTCTTCAGAAACCTGACAGTTTAAAAATTTAACAAATAAAAAAGGTAAAATATTTTCACCATATGAGCAAACTTTAACCCCATTAACTTGTTTTAAAGAACAAATGTCAACCATACAGCTGATATTTTAACATGTCGCAGCGGGGAGAACACAAGTGTGATCAGTAACACTCATTCTACATTGCATTAATAACAGAGCCCTGGTTCATTAATATTATTATTATAATAACTATGTATTCCTTGCAATTATAAGTTAAAACATCTGCTGTGATAGAGGACTATTGTTCAGTTTTCATGATACAGCCCAGGATAAAAATACTGTGAATTTTTAAGTTTGGTTAAAGTGGTATAACTTAAATTGGACAACATAAGCTGCTCTATGTTGTACTTTATGTATACAACAGGCCTGAATGAAGCAGTTTCAGTATTTGAGTTGAATTTTTTATGTTTTCTGACATTTTTTATAAACTTCTAATTAATTAATTAAAAGCCTAAAACAAATAACCAACAGATCCATCATTAGTTATTCGGATAACTCTCTCTCACCTGTCGCAAACGTCATCGAGGTCCTCGCAGTCGCAGCAGCAGGCTGCTACATGGCTGCGCTCTCCGTGTCTGTTCACATACTCGCAGCAGCACAAGGTCTCCTCCTCCTCCTCTTGCACCTTGTTGGCTCTCTTCTTCATGACGGACAGCCTGGCAACCTATCAGATGTTTAAAAAAAAGTTTATCAGAACCATCATTTACCGAGCTTGTTTAGGCGTTTGTGTTATAAATGAGAAAGACGGTTCAAAAACAAGAAAAGGGGCAGATGAGAGACGAAGAGGAAAATACAATAACTGAAAAGTCCTCTAAAAGCTCACTTTGGTGAAATGACCTTTGTATACAGCAGCTTATGAGCTATTTGCAGGCTTTTTAGATGGTGGAGTGGTTCCAAACAGATTTCCACCATGGAACACTGCAAAGCAGACCGTGCTTATTTGATCCTATCCAGTCCACCTCCTACCCTCACATCTGTCACACATCTGTCACGCTTTAATGATTTACAGTAAGTGAACGCTCTCACTCCTGCAGCTTGCGGGCTTGTTTTTCGACAGTGAGGCAGTGGCAACGTTTACAACAGTTGTAGGTCTCCAGTGCCTCCGTCACAGAAAGCCAGGCTGACAATTCTCCAGTTAAACACAAAGTGGGGTTAATCCTTCAGCTCAATTAAACCTCTTTGGGGGAGGATCTGGCTCTGATGAGGAGGCCTGAATGAGCCTCTTATTAGCAACGAATCAAAGCATGATATGTTTTTACTAATAGTCAGCCACTCATCAAATTAATAAGGTAAAAAGGCCGTACAGTGGCAAATAGAAGTAAGTGAACTCTTTGGAATTACCTGGTTTTCTGCATTAAGTGGTCATAAAATGGGATCTGATCATCTATGTTCTAAGTGTGGACAAATAATGAGCTGAAGCTAATATTACACAAACAGTTATGATCTGTCTTTATTGAACACACCCATTAACTGAACCTCCTTTGGCAGCAATAACCTCAAACAAGTGCTGGTCAGACCTGCACAATGTTCAGGAGGAATTTTGGACGATTCCTCCTGCAGAACTGCTTCAGCTCAGACGTATTGTCAGGATGTCTGGTGTGAGTGGATCTCTTCATGTCTTTCCACAGCATCTCTGCTGGATTCAGGTCTATGGTCGGGACTGGGCAACTTCACAAGATGGGTTTTCTTTGCCTGAAGTTCTGTAGTAGATTTACTTTGACGTTTAGGGTCATTGTCCTGCTGCATCGGCCAGATTCTACTGAGCATCAGCAGGTGAACATAATCCGGTAAAGTACCTTGATAAATTTGGGAAATTCACCCTACTTGTTGATATGCAGTTACCTTTACATATATATATATATATATATATATATATATATAAAAAGCATGAACCACAAGCACATGAAGTCACCCCTCCCAAACAAATGGGCTAATGTAAACATCTTACATTGAATAATATTTGTATGTGTGTGTGTGTGTGAGAGAGAGAGAGAGAGAGAGAGAGAGAGAGAGAGAGAGAGAGATTATCAGGCTAAAAAAAAACTACTAGGATTAAGTTATGAATTTTTTAAAAGGGGTGGGTGAGGGGGGTCAACGGCACCTACTATTTTCAAAAAGAACAACAAGCTTCATAACAGTTATTTCTATCTGAAAAATAAATAAAGAAATAAAGAAATAAAATGTATTTTGCTGAGTTGACAACTTCTGTTAACACGCAACAAGGAGAATACTTCCTGCATGTGAATCTGACACTGAGAAAACAAAGTAAGCCACATCAGTTTCTGGAGGCACTGTGGCTCAAAACCTTGTGGGCTGTATCAGAACAGGTTAGTTGAGGGTTTACAGATTACAGGTGACAGATTACAGTTCAAGCATGTACTTTGATGCTTTTCACACTGAAAGTAAAGTCTTGCTCATACATTTGTGCTTTCCCTACGTCACTGTTCGTCTTAGACACTGGACGCTGCTCTTCTCATAACAGCCAGTTAATCCAGATTTCAATTTATACCTGTCAACACGTCGCTGTCTCGCGGCAGCGGCTCGCTGCCTCGAAAAATTGCTTAAATACAGCGTCAAAGACACATAACAAATTAGCTTTAACATACCTGTACACCGTGCTGCTACATGCCGACGCTTTCCAATAAATATCGACTGAAACGATTTTCCCCCGCCGGGCTTCTCAGCGGAAGTCTCTCTCCCGGTAACGGTTGTCGTATCCGGTGTTTCTCGGAGCTACACGCTCGCTGTGCCGTGGAAGTCACCAGAACAACATCAGCCGGTGATTAACCGTTCACGGCTGGGTTCGAGCGCCGGGGTTCGGGTTTTAACGTGGGGAGAGATTTTCCTGCGGTTCCGCTGCCCCCAAAACTAAACAGACAGTTTCACTCCTGACGTCACATGAGGTCGACTCTCCCCGCCCAAGACTCATTTCTGCTCCCACACCTACAGGACAACATACCCGCACTGGGGTTCATGGTAGAGTTAGATATGTGGAAGAATTCAAAACTTTTACTATATTAAAACTACAGATATAGGAATATACGACCACTAATAGCATATTTGATATTATCAGCAAACTGTAGTGAAGGTATAAAAAGTAAAAGTACTCCCTAAGTTTAGAGAGAAAGTGTCTCTTTAGTGGAGTTTATCCAATGTTTTTTCAATGCGTGTGTGTGCGTGTGTGTGTGTGTGTGTGTGTGTGTGTGTAGAAGTAGCAGCATAATATTCAAGTAAAGTGCAAGTACCTCTAAACTGTGCTTCAGTGCAGTACTTAGGTAAATGTACTCAGTTTCCACCACTGGATATTAGCCATACCATAATTTCCACAAAAGAGATATATAATCCCTCTAGGAAGATATTGGGACAGGGTTCTGGTTTAATAATTTAAGTCTCAACAGTGTTGTGTTTCACTTGTGACAAAGGAAGAAAGCACACATTTGGCTTTACTCCCATTTAGTCTTCAGCCTGTGTTTCCTACAGCAGCATACATAGTATGCAGCTTCTACCAACATTAAAAATTGCATTTTGAAAAATACTGTTTTTAGTCCTTTCAGAAAAAGAACAATGTTATCATGAATCATGAACAGTTACTTCCCAAATTTATGAAACCAGACATCAACATCTGTCCTCATCAGACTAGGTTTCAGGCTGCAGCTTCTCTCTGGAGTTATTACATTGAAATATATCAGACTGGACTAAACCCATGCAATTCAGTGCATTGTGCAACTTTGCTTTCAATGTTTTTGGAAAGATATATATATAAATTAAATGCAATTAATCAACAGAGAATTAATCTGCAACAATTCTAATTCATCATTTAAGTAACTCTTAAGTAAAATTACCTAAAACTGGTTACAGCTTCTACAATATTAACATTTACTAATTTTCTTAGTCTTCTATTATAATAAATAGAATCCTTTTGGGTTGGTTGAGAAATAAAACACACTAAAATACGTCAGCTGCTCTGGTAAACTATTATAAAAATATTTGACATTTTCTAGCCCGATTGATCAAAACAGAAATGTTTTCAGGACAAGGATTCTGGCAAGAAATCTCCTTTATTAAAACAGTACATTACAATATGGCTAAAACGTACAAAACAGCAACCAAATTTAAACAAGTGGTGTCTTAAAGAAGTGATTTTCAGTAAGAAATGCTGAACAAAGTTATCCACTCAGACAAGGGTGATGGCAACACTGTAAACATCAAACAAGGCTTAACCGTAGTTGTGTGTCACCAACAAGTGATTAAGAATAAGGAAAGAAAGAAAATGGCTAGTGTTCATGTCAGTTTTGAGATCACAGAGTAAAATGTGTCTGGTGTTTACAGAGTGAATGCACAGTACCGAGATAACCTGAGATTGTCCCACTGACCCTACGAGCAGTGAATAGAAAGAGGAAGAAGACAAATAGAACAATATAAACAAGTGTGATTACGCCTGTACAGACGATAGGGATAAATTAGGCGTGTCATCATTGTTTTTACTGCATAGTTTACATAGCGCTCCCTTCAAATTGGTCCAGAACGTGGCTATAAGTTAGTGAATAAAATATGCATTAAATATGTGACACACAATCAGCAGTATTGTCTGTACACCGGATTTGGCTCATATACACTATTTTTAAAAAATTCAATGGTTATTTTTCTATTTGCAATTTAATGTACATTGCAGTTAACATATAGAAAAAAAATTACCATGATTACACAAGAGAAAACAAACCTTAATAAATTTGAGTTACTAATTCTACAGTTTTTTTATTGGAAAAGATAAAAATCTAAAAAGGATAACTAAAACACAGCCTAATCTATAAAGGTACATGTGCAAAAATTAAAAATGTGCAAAATTCAAATAGAGGAAATTGTTCTTAAATAATATTGATTCACTTCCCGAGGATAAAACAGAAGCAAAAACTATTTACAGTAGTTCATCTGATGTGGCACAAGGCTCATCAGAATATAATAAGGCACATGAAGAAAGAGTTTTTGGAAATCCAATGCCACTGTTTAAAGAAGAGAGTGAAAATAAAGCAGCAACGGGAGCTGACAATAGCACCCTACAGAAATCTAAACCCACTGCTGCATCCGCGGCCGACTCTGATGTAACTTTGTCCTCACCAGCAAGTCGGTCCGCAGCTTTAAAAACATCCTGGCACCTGATGCCCCACCAAAGGCTTTGGGATGTGTAACCCCTGGCTACACATGGCATGTCAGGGGGGTCTGGGGATGTCTACATGGCAACATCACTGGATACCAGAGACTTCCTCAGAGGAAATTGAGTGCTACGGTTCTTTCTTTGCGCTATAGGGCCGAAGCGTGGCGTCGTGCAGCATCACTGCGGCGCAGCCGTTCGGTTTGCCATAGCAAAGTTTTGTTGCAGCACCATGAGAGAACTGCGGAGCTGTGAGGAAAAGAAGAACTGACTCAGCAGCTAAAAACACCTGCTTTTAAGGTTTTAGTCTTACAAGACAGGTAGGCATTTATATGATGGACTCCTGCTGGTTGTAAAATAGAACAGTAACAGCTGCATGTCTCTGCTTTCTCTGAGGGAGAATGAGTAAAACTAATGTTCTCTTTCAGCCTCATTATTCAACACAATACACCCAAAGCTCTTCCAAATCATCACCTTTACGGAACTGAACTAATTTCTACGTTAATCTGCGGCTGACCGCAACACATCCATCCTTAATAAACTATTTCCAATTGTCCCTACAATTAAAATCCAGTGGCTTCTCATTTTACCCTTCCTGGTTTAAAGTTGTAATCCTTAAAGTTTTCATGAAACCAAACACCACTTGATACAACGTATGTTCAGCATTTTTTCCTGAAATAATCCTTCAGTGTATTTACATGCAGTATTTATCTTTCTATATAGTAGTTTTGATTTGCAAGTGGTGGAGTCTGCTATTCCTGAGCTGGATTTAGATCGTCCAACTATGTACTGTTATAATTCTGACAAAGCAGCCAAATTACATAGGACTGAAATCATAAGGATAACAACTTTAGAAATCCAATTTAGAAATCACCAATGTCTTCCTGCTTCCTACTTGCATTAATGTTCACACTGGTCTACCCCTGTGTGTCTGCATTCTCTGAAGGAGAAAACATTTAATAACAAACGATGAGCCACTCAAGACAGGAGCGTACTATAAAACTTTTAGAATTCTGACTGTGAAAAGACTCAGCATTACACATTTAACAGCTGACCTCTGAATATTTCATAGGTAGACGGCACCCTGTTGTCAGATCCATCTGGATCTGTTTTTTTTCCATGGCTTTTTCCAAATTCCACTCATGAAAAATCTCAAATTTGTGATATAACTTTAACAATTACAAGTACAGAAGCTTAATCATAAGGCATCAGATTTAAATAAACAAGCACATACACACAACGAGATAATATGTGTCATGATGAAGTGCATTAATTAAGTGTACAATCATGGCTACAGTAAGACTTTTTAATGATGTAGTGCATTCCCTTAAAATCAGACAGACCTACCTTGTCTAATAGGTTGATGGAGTCCTGCAGTACAGTTTTCAGTAGGAGCATCTCCTCTCTGGTCTTGAACCCAGGTCCCTGTCTGGGACCATATTCAGGGACCAAACTATCAAACAACATACAAAAAAAGAGAGGGCAATTATTCTGATGCGCAATATAAGATATTTACTTTTGCTACATAAAAAAGGAGGAAAAGAAAAAACAGAAGCAGAAATAAAGTGAAGGAAATGTAAGAGGAGGAGAGCAGAGGAGCGCTGATGCAAGATTATGTCACTTACATAACCACATTTTCTGAGGCTGATAAACAGGCAGTTTTAACACAGTGAGTCATTGGAACAAAAGCTCTCTTGCATGTGGGCTGCTTAAACACCACACACAAAAATATGGAGGAAGACTAACCCCTCCCCCCC